>NC_141874.1:595508579-595811610 GCF_056163025.1 Triticum urartu
TTAACATTCAAGGATGATAGCTGGGATATTTTCCATTCACATATTTTGGTCACCCTCTCAATACTAGCAGACCAAAACTTGAAGACTTAAATCCTATTTATCAAAAAATTGAGATAAGATTGGTTGCCAGCTCCATTTTATTATCATATCATGGAATAATTAAATTAATTAGATAAATATCCTCCTCTTTGCCCATTTTCTCCATGTGTACCTTGCTTTGCCTATCAGTATCACTGAGCAAATTAACAAATATCTTAGGCACTTCTTCTGGATGGTATTTGGGAAAGAAAAAGGAACTGCTTTGATTGCTTAGGATAAAGTTTGTAGGCCAAAATCCCAAGGTGGATTATGCATTCATGATGTGGCTCTCCATAATAAAACTCTCTTGAAATAAAACCTTCATAAAATTTTCAACAAGGAGGTTCTTCCATGGGTGAAACCTACTTGAGAAGCCCATTACAACAAATTGTCTTCCAACTGACAGACTGGAAAGGTCTTACTTGTGTGGAGAACTCATCTCAAATTATTAAGTGAATTTAAAAAGTGGCAACTTGTAGTATTGGATCTTGCGATTCAATCATATTTTGGTATGATTAATGGCAGGAGAAACCTCTTTCGTAGAAATATCCCGTGATACTCTCTTTTGCCACAAATAGTAATCTTTCATTGGCCGATGTGACCAATTGAATTGACTTGGTTGAGCATTTTCATACAGCATTGTCTATTCAGGCTTATAGTTACTTAAATGAAATTAAGTAAAAGTTTCAATAGATCACCCCCTCAACCCATCTTGATAAACGGACATATAAATGGAAGGGTCATGTTTATTCTTCAATGGAAATGTACAAATGGATGGTGGGCAATGAGAAAGCCCATGTTGTTTTTCATTGTCTTGGGAAATGTGGTGCTAGATCAACCGCAAGACTTTCTTTTGTCTCCTTTTGCATTATAGAATCAACACAAGAAACCTCTCAAAAGGAAATCAATGCACATGAATTGGTATACATTGTGTCATTTGTCGTGAAAAATCTAAAGAGACAACCTTACATCTTTTCTAGGATTGTACATTAGTTCAAAAAAATTGGGACTCTATTCTCCCCAACTATCAGAAAGGTATTTCCATTGTTGGCTTTCAAAGAGATCCCTCAGAAAATTGCTTTGGATGTCATCACTCTGGGGTGCTGGAATATTTGGAGTAAAAGAAATGGAAAAATATTCAGAATGGAAGTGCTTACACTTAGTATTCGGAAATATCTTTTAAAGCAGGATATTCTCCACCTTCGACATAGAATCAAAAGCAAGAATGTTGATTGCTCGTAGAGATGGATTGACACTCATGTTGGATGAGGTTGTCGTAGTACATATGGAACCTTATTATTCATGATGTTTCCCAAAACTGGCATAGGATAATTGTGTCCTTTTATTCTCCGTACCTCCTTTGTAATTCTTTTTGTACATATTTATATTATGATTTCAGGCTTAAAAAAGAGGTAGGAGAAAAATATGCTTGGACAATGATGTTGTATTGCTTATCACTATTCATTATTGAATTCTATTTTTGCATACCACCCAAATGAGAAAAAGAGTTGATTTTCAATTTAAAATTTACAAGTTTGTAGAACATCATCTTCAACAAATCATATTTTTTTTCCAAAAAAACTAAAACATCGTTTTCACCGGCCTTCCACCTAATATTCACTCTGATGTGTATATACGTTTTCATCGAGGTGATAGAACTTTTGCACATGTAGAAATGCAAAACCCTAGTAACTTTATTATTTTCTTATAACCCAGCAATAAATTGTGCCTTGATGCTTGTTGCGTTGTGAAAAGGTGCTCCACAGCCAAATTGATTATGCTCTGCTCTTAGGTTTGCGACGCAAATTAACTCTTGTGAGTTATATTGACTACATTTACATAGCTAAAGACGAGTTTGATTGCTTTCATTAAGTTTTCATTTTCTCCTTTATATATCATGATATTAAGGGATTTTTTGAGAGATAAATGTACTATAAAGTATAGAAACGGAAGCAAATGCTCATATCCATGCATGCACACTCACCCCACGTGAATGAGAGAATAATGTTGTAAAGTCTGAAATAAATACAAAAAATACGAGCAATCGTGTCAAGTCTAGTACTTGAAGGCAAGTTCAACCACAAGAAACATAGACAGCTGAGCTATGCATAGTTTTTTTTAGACGGAGCTATGCCCAGCCCGCTACCATAAGAGTGTTAGGGCATCTCCAAAGCGGATCCTCTAGTCTTCATTATATGTTTGGACCGCAGTGCCCGGATCACTTTTGTCATCTAATGAGAACCCTTATATGCCTTCTCAACAGTCCGGATGTACGGATTCCGGTATCCTAGCAACAATCGTCGGGGGCTTTGTGGGAATCTGGACATGCACTTGACGAACACAAAGCCTCCGTATGGTTCATCTCTCTTTTCTCTCTCTTCACATTCATGGTCTCCCTCTCCTATCTCTCTCTCTCTCATCCCAATTGGACACCATACCAGAATATCCCACCACATGTATGGTCTCTCTCTACTCTCTCTTCTTTAAACCTTAACTAGATGACCCGTTGCGCCAATGGCGCAAATGGCGAGGGCAAGCCAAGGATTCTGAGCATGCACGTTAGAATATTTAGATACCGATTGGGTCATAAGGAAATAAATATTTAGGTATGAAGTTGATAGGTAGTGTTAGTATTGAGCATGCACGTTAGTATCTTATCTACACTGCCTTTATCAAGCAAGCTACATAGGTAAAGATGCATCATATATATAGCTTTGATCATTTAGCTCGTGGTGAGTAGTGATGAATCTCAGGTACAACATTGTCATTGCCATTGTTACACGTGCCCCTTTAATACCATGTGCTCGTCAGATTTTTTTGCATTTTTCGACAACTTAGTGTTTGAGAAAGTTCATCCGGTAAGAACTTATGCCCCTTTACATACAGAAAGATTACATAGGTTTATTTAAAAAATATACTATGTACCATCAAAATCATATTTCAAAACATATTTTTGTATCATGGCCTTTCTTTTATAGTTATGATTTTATATACCAAACCAGTGTAATTAGCATAATGAACAATAATTTTGATTTACACATATATTAACGTTCCTCTCCAATTGCACAAATGAGCATTTCCTTAGATGGGGCTGCTTCCAAAACTCAAACTATCTAAATCATAGTAAACTTGAGTGGAAATCTCAGGAACACAAATAGTAATAGGATTGGTTAGAGTAAGTTGTGCTGCAAATGGAAACAAAAAATGCCAGTATCTTTATTCAAATATTGCTCGAAAGCACATGCCTAGGACGTTGCATCCAGATGTTTCCTCTTGCAAGTTCACAATCTCTATATCATCTGAATATTATCTTAAAAGGTTTGGATGCGAGAAAATAACACCTTGGGTAGGCATTTGTAATTCAAAAAGAGCAAACAACTCAATAGTAGATTTTGGAACTGCTAATCCTCCTGAAGTCTTTGCACAATAGGAGTATAGTAGTGCACATGCTATGCTGCAGAAGATTTAAAAATGGTAGATGGCAATAAATAGGCAACTACAAAAACAATCTCTTGACAGAAAGCATAGGGGTCAGGTCAACATAATTAATAAAAATGATCTCCACCGATTAAGAAATAAACAATGCAACTACACACAGATCAAACCATCATTTGTGCTTGGCATCTTCTTGGGCAGCAGCAGCAGCTGCGCGTCGCTCGGCGTCTTGGGCAGCTGCAGCAGCGGCGCATCGCTCGGCGTCTTGCCATTCTTCAAGAGCACCAGGACTTCCTCACCACCTCCCTCGCCATATCTCTGTGATCATGCATTCCAAATCGAGCAGGAAGTACAAACTTCAGAGTTCAGAATTACCATGCCAACTAAATTCAGCATCAGAATTTGTTCAGCACCTGCTTTCCTAGCTACTCAGCCAAGCCAAGGCAGGGTCGGCGTAGGGTTCTGGAAGAGGCCCATGGAGGGCTTGACGCGCAGGATCCGGGTGACGGCGTCGTCGATCCTGTTCATGGGCATGACACTACTATTGACACGGCCAGTCAGGATGCTGATGAACTGCTGGTAGTTGTTAGGCACCATGAGCTGCAACATCACATCATGATCGGTATCAACTCATTAAGCAACATTGTTGCAAGAACAAATAAGCAAGTATTGTCTGCTTACCATGTCAAGGCCGGCAAGGATAGAAGCCTTGATCGAGTGAGTAGTCAGATCCTGCAGGGGTGGTGATCCTGTCAATGCCCTCCCAGTTGGAGATTATGAAACCATGCAGTTAAGAAGCGACAAAGGCAATGAGCATCTGAACATCTGGAGGATCCAAGTAATGAATTTTAGCGCGCAATTGTTTTCCACTCTTTTTTACCTGTAATTTGGGTGTGTTCTTGAGGTATCCGGGGACAAGGTCTAGGTTGGCATGCATCTTGACCCTGTTCTAGCTGGAGTAGGAGATCATGACGGTGGAGACACCCTTATCCATGGCATTCTTGTACGCCGGCATGTGGATGTTCATCAGGCTCTCGCGGTTGATGATGGTGTTGTATGAAAGCTGCATATAGCACACCAAAAGCAAGTTTGCTAAGCGCTAATACACTCTGCAATTTGTGTAAATTCAGAGGCATGATGGACCACACATATAGTAGGAACAATTAGCAAATTAAGATGTTGTAGTAACTGTACCTCAGAAATGAAGATCGCCATTTGCATGGTTCCACCAGGTTGTACCCCACCGGATTAACAAATCAATCCCACCAGTACAAATGCCCTCTAGAAAAGAAAGAAATGAATGGAATCACAATCATTTTCACAAGTGAAAAAGCAACTAAATAGCAAGCAGCACCTAAATGAAACGTTGTGTTTAGAAGAACTAATGCAATTAAATATGGCCGACCGACAAAATATTAACAGAGATACAAAAACTAACACAGCTAGTACCACAATGATTATACAACAACACGATCATTTTTGCATGCATGAATCTTAGCGCCATTACTTATACAGTAGAAATCAAATTAAATGGAAGTCGCCAGAAATTAGTAGATGTAAGTTAATGCACAAACAAACTGAGACTATAAAACAATCTGGTCATATGAGCTAACCATGTAAACTCTTACAATGGGCAGTGACAGTGTGCAGTAATACGGTTTCTTTTAGAAGCATTCCAAAAAATTGATCAACTAAATGGAAGCAAAGAATAGGAAGTGATCCGACCTTTTCCTCACATCATATCCAATATTTTCAGTGGCATCCTTTTTTGTGATTAGTCCAGAACATAAATTGATCCTTCTTCCTTGTTACTTCCAAAACAAAATCAAATCAAGATCATAATGAGCAAATTTTAGTTAGTACATCAAATGGAATAAAATCTGCCAAATTGCTTCCGTAAAAGAATAGTCTGAATTGTACAAACATGCTTAATAACAATCATGTTCTAGCAAAACCAAAACGACCAGATCAGTATATGCCATCGCTCACCATTGATATGTTACAAAACCTGGGTCAATTACGCCGCCAACCTGTTTACAAGCAAGCACAAAACACTATAAACAGCATGAGGCAAACCTTGCAAAAACCCTGGATGAGTCGGGTGGGTCTCAAACAATGTTAATTATTATTATTATTATACTCACCTCCTCACATAACCAGTTTCAGATGCAGATAGCAGAATCACCAACAGAAGAAAATTTATATTCAGAAATTTATCCCTTGCTTGCATTTGCAACATTTGAACAGAGCCCATAAACTCAGAATCAATCTAGATTGGTCCTATAAACAGGAGTATTTGCTATCCATAAACAAAACAATGATACCCAGATCATGCAACACCAACGGCTCCTCCACTAATTCATCCTTGACAACAAACCCACGAGGAAGAAATGGCAAACACAAGGTATATCTTATTCTTATAGTTATACAACCGAGGAAGACATGGTGAACACAAAGGGTATATCTTATTCTTATAGTTATACAACAGAACATCTATAAATTGGATTATCTAAACTAAACAATGAAAAACTGTGAACTTAACTATTTTACCTGTAGCTAAAAAATGAAAACCATATATCATAAAAGCCTTCCACCTGATAGGGGAAAACAATGTTTCTTTCATAAATAGCAAGGATACTATTCAATCTGTTTTTCAGCAAAAAAGAGATGTCACAAAATGCCAGGCTTTCTAGAGTATACATATCACATAAAGAGGGGAAAGCCTAGCATAGCAAGCGAAATAGTTGTTCTTACTAAAGCATTATCAGGCAATTAGCCGAAATATCTGATGAGGCTTGAAGGGGAGAGAAGGATTGAGAGAAGCTCGCCTTGAAATCATCCATCCCTCTATGCCAGTGCCGCTCTGAGCTCCTCCCATGCACACCATCTTTAGCCGTCGGGACATCCCCTTCCCAGCAGATCCATGACACTGTTGCTCCTTGTCACACCGTGAGCTGTCCGTCGCCTGGGTCTCCGGCCCCCTTCTCCACCCCACACCGCTGGCACATTCTACATCCTTCAGCACGTGGCAGCACAAAATCCCCATGCAAGCAAATTGACCATACTTTCAATCGAACTCTTCCCCATCGTCTATCATCTTCACTTTGTAAGACACCTTGCTCCATTTCTCTCTTCTCTTTGCGTCATAATGTGTTGTGATACACTTCTTCCTCTTTTTGAACCTCCACAACCTGGTATGATCCACCCTCGAATAGAATCTGTCCACTACCTGGTATGATCCACCCTCGAATATATCTTGCCTGCGTGCCGCTCTATGGCACCGCTCCACTCTGTTAATAAGACACACATTCACATTAGTAATTAGTCTACCATTTTCAGTTTTATGACCAAACAAATTAAAACCAAAAAAAAACTTAGAATCCTTGTCATTTCCTTCTCATAGCTCTTGCCTGACTAACGGTCAAATTGAAGTCTCGTGTACTGCCTCGAGAAAGTGTGCATTGGACTGCTTGTTGCATGTATGTCTTCAGCATGCTCTTGCACTCTCGCTCCTTTGTGAGCTGGCTTCACCACATTTCAGTAGGATTATTAGCGTATTGCTAGGTTTTCTCAAATGCACTAACCCAACCAGCACACGGCTTCCGGTCTGGTGGTGCACACCCTACCCTGAGCCTGTAAGTTAAACATTTAATTCACATTCAAACTCTCATGTAGGATCGACCATCAAAGCCATAATTCAGAATCAAACTCCACCAAGCTAATCCAGCAGTTCAACATTATATCAGTTAAGCTATGCATTAAGTAAAGGGCAGAGTCGCCTGTACTGCAGCGTCATATCACTACAAATATTTCTGACTTTTCGGTATTTTATTACTGAGTATAAACACAGAGCAAACCATACCTTTTTTGTCAGCTTCAGGATTCATCTTCAATCGATTCTACAGATTGAGCAGGCAACCTATCCAAATTCAGATCTGCATTAGAGATCCGATGCTGCACGCAACCACGCATGAAGGAGGCGGGCTGGTAAGCTTGGGGACATCCCCACCACCGTCGCCGCCAACCGCCTGACCGCAACCAGACCCAGCATTTGAGTCAGCAAGAATGGCAATTCCTGCTCCGCTATTCGCAAACACAAGACCAGAGGAACCGGAACTGGGCGCTCATGGCTGTCGGCGAACTCCTCTCGCAGTGGAACCTAAAAAAGGATGGCAATGGCGGCGACCAAGGCCCGTCAGATGGGACGCACAAGAAATCCTCAAATACTTGCAGAAAATTTATTCAGGAAATGACAGAGTAGACTGAGAATCACCAAAGCAACTCACCTCAGATGTAGCACGCATCGAGGAGACCTGCTTCACCCCCAATAATCCACCACTACCTCACACACACGTCATGGCACCTCCTACATCAAGCCATTGTGGAAGCAGAAATCTAAGAATGTGCACTGAAACCTCAAGTAGTTTCATCTCGGACAGCTCCAGCGGGCTGGCTGCCTGCCTCGGTCGCCTAGACCATGAAAGAGAGAATATGGTGGAGGCCCACCTCGGCTGGTGCGGGTGAGTTCGTCCAGGCCATGACCGGCACAAGAAGACAGCAACACGGCGGGGATGAGGGCCGTCTTCGTCCCCCCGGTCGGCCGGCGGTGACCCTCTCCCATCCAACGCCGCGCCTCCTTCTCCTCTTTCCTCTCTCTCTTTCTCCTTCCATCTTCTCCCTCTCATCTTCTCTCTCTCCCGCAGATCGAATCGAGCGTCGCCGCCCTTGCTCTCTGCTTGTAGGTCGCCGCTGTCGCCGGGGAAGCTCGGATCCCGTGGTCGAAGAGATGCGGGGAGGGGGGGGGGAACTGATGCGGGAAGATGGAGGAGGAGGAAGAGGAAGCGAGCGAGGCAGCTAGGGTTCGGGGAGGGGATTGGGTGTGCGTGTGCCACGACCTCGGGGGAGAAGCTCGCTCATTTTTTTTTGCTCGCTCACAGATGCAGCCGGCTCGTTCTTTTTTTTTCTGCTCGTTCGCAATGTTCCGCTCACACTATTCATAGTAGACACGTGGACGACGCGAGCCTGCCTAGCACCCCCTTCATCCTTTGTATGTTCAATTTGTGAATAGCATTGGATGGATTTTTCCCACATCATGTCCGCGGACCATGAAAAATGAACATTTGCGGTGTCCATTTGCATATCAGCATTGGAGATGCCCATGTTTTCTACTTCTGTTTCTGACTCATTCTCTTGCAGAACCCTAACTTAAAATCTGAGCTCTTCTCCGTGCAGTCCTCCACCGTCCACTTTCTCTCACTTTTAATATGAACATAATATGAACAGAGATTTAGCTCATTTATGCGGTATTGGCGTATTGTATTTTAGAGGAAGAAAGAGAAAACATTACACTCTTGCCCGGCGAGACAAACATTCACATGACCATCAGTGCTCCTGCTACCTTGGAGAAGTGCGCCCCAGCACATATTCAAGTCACGTATGCACGTTAGGCCAACTCCACCGCACGACCCTAAATCTATATTCATTTTGTTCGAATTTTGTTCGTATGAGATAGAAATAGAGAGAACAAACGCCGGACAGAGGCCACACAAACTCGCTGTGCCCAACGCTGCTATCCTAAATCTATACCCATTTTGTCCGGATTTTGTCCGTATGGTGGGACAGATACAGAAAAGGAGAGAGTGACAGGTGGGGTCGAGGGCGGATACAGACGGACGACGAGGACACGAAGACGTCCGCTTTCTGTCCGCTTTGGCCCCAAACCGAGAGCAACTTTGGTCTGGAAATGAGGCAAAAGCGGACACAGACCGGACGAAACGTCCGTATGCTCCCATGCGTTGGGTCGTTCGGTTTGTCTGTTTTATCTCAAACGGACACAAACGAACGATTTAGGATAGAAATGAGTCACGCGCTGGAGTTGGCCTTAGCACATGTAGCTATCGCTAATTCATCATTGCCAATTTTGACATCTTGTACGCGTCCGAAGCAAATGTGGACGCCGTTGTGTGTGAAGTCTTGAGGGAGGGGGTTGGCTGATTTGATTTGACTTAGTTATTTTGGTGCCTTTTCCAAATTTGAAATAAGATTATTATTGAATAAATGTAAATGTAGATAGTCAGACCTGCATTGTATTCTCCAAACAGGTTTAACTAATTCTTTAACTTATATTTTAGTGTATGCAAATAAAAAAGTACAGACACGTAGCTACTCCGCTAACAAACAATCAGAGGTGATTTCTGACAATAGTGTATGACATTTTGTTCTGTTGTGATTTCTGATATTTTAAGTATAAACTTTAGATATGAACAGTGACCTCCACTAACAAACAATCAGAGGTCAAATTACCAGTTTGTACATTGGGAGTATACACACGGACGAAACGATTTTGCTATACATTTGGTGGAAAGGAAATTTCTTCGGACGGCGCCTAGATTAAGAGACGATACGTACACATGTCTTGCATTTAGACGTACACATATATAAAATAGTGTAGAGACTATGTCGTACAATCGATTAGGTTATTATATACACCACATTGATATTGTTGATTCCGACCATAAGACGCTGTACGTTATTCCAGTTTTATCATTGTCTATATGTTCCGGTGGCCATATTAAATAGTTTAACTATGGCATTAGCGCATCTCCAACGTTGCTCTTAAACCACCGGCCTACGTTTAAATCATGTTGTACAGACAGCGGAAGCTTTTTAATATGGACAACACCCACGCCTTTTTATCACAATGGCCCACCCAAATCCCTTCCTTCCTCACCCGGCGCCAGCTGCCCGCATTCATACTGCTGTAGAGCGCGCCGCTCCAAGTCGGCCCAGAGAGGATGCGACCTCTCACTGGCTCCACCAGTGAAGCGGCGTGCTGACGGAAGGCGTCACCCACGAAGCGTCACTGGTGTTCGCGCCCATTCAATGCCGGAGACGCGTATATCTACCACATCAATGCCTTGTCCGTCCGTATGCCTCCATTAAGCAGACTCGCAGGTTGAGAAACCTACTCCGACACTACGCATTGACGCACCCGGATGCCTAGACTCACCAAACTTCGCTATTTAAAAGCGGCCACACTCGGATAACTCCACGCCACAACACAAACCACTCCAATCCTTTTCCCTTGCACTGCATCCGCCATGACTGCAGGCGGCGAAGCTCCGTGGGAGAGCCTTTCTACATAGATGAAGCATGAGGTGTCCGCCCTTGCCGCTGCGTGGCAGAGCCGCCGTGCCAGGCGGGTAGAGGCCGGCTTGCCGGCCATCTCGCCCAAGGTCTCCGACGACGAGTATGACCCCACAAGTACGACCCCACAATGGAGATGGGCTCCGACGACATCGCCCTGGCTCCCGCGCCTGTGCACGCCGGCTTCACCATGGAGCAGGCGTAGGCGCACTATAATGCCGCCATGGTGGAGGTGCGGCCTGCGCCGGTGCCTTTGTCGGCGTTCCAGCAGGCGCATGAGGAACAATGGTATAATTTGTTCCTCCAAGAGCAGCACTGGCTGGCGGAGGGCCAAATATAAAGCAAGCACGCGAGCGAGGAGGCCGTGGTGGGCACGGCCACGGAGAACCCCAACTTTGACGTGGAGCAACATGCCATCTACGATGCCGTCAACGCTCAAGTTGTCACTCGCCAGGAAGCTGCCACCACCGAGGCACAGCTCCAGGCGATCGCGGGGGAGAACAACGCCAGTTGTGTCTCCTACGCGCTGCCGACGAACTATCCAGCGGCCCGATGGGTCGACGACAGCGCGGGCGTCACCGTTTCCATCGTGGACCTCACATCCACCAGCGACGGACAAGGCACAGACACCTCCGAGGATGAGTAGGGCACCAGAGGTGGTCTCCTGTGTTCTACTCTTCCTCGCCGGTGACCGCGGCTTCACTTCATCGGTCTTATCGCCGGTGCTTATGAAGACGGCGGATGGAGGACGACAAGGGCTTGAACGCCGGGCTCCGCCGCTATAGGATAGGTTTAGCGTCGGGTCGTTTTTTTCTAAAATCCGAAATCTAATGAAAATTTGCCGTGTTTGCATGAATGTCGTCCAGTTTGTATGAAATCCGTTATGTTTGCATCAATTTCATCCGGTTTGTCGGAAAAGTGCTTGAAATGTATGTGGGCAACGTTAAATGATGACCTCTCGCATCCATGTCCGTGAACTGGTCCCTTGTTCACGGACGGATGCGGGAGAAAATTTGTGGAGTTGCCTAACAGAAGCTTACTATACGTTGCAACCTAATTTCTTAAACACCCAACTAACAACAACACATAAGAGAGCAGACTAAGGCATAGCCTAGTGGTGGGAAGGGGCTGATGCCTTCCCACCCATCCAAGTTCAAGACATGGTACTTGCAATTTGAATTTGTTGCATCAATTATATTGTAAGGGGTTTCCTTATAGTCTTTCTATCAAAAAAACAACACATAAGAGACAAAATGGGATCGTCATGACAGCCTTCATTACAGCCTTGCACGAGGAGCATGCATGCCTGTTTGATATAGCCGGACGGCCGGCGAACATCACACGTATCCTTGCGTGGTTCCACACGCTGCCGTGTGCCCCTGACCTGGCCACTGGAGACCGGACAAACCATCCATCTCCACGGGTTTCAACGCTGCCCTGCTGACTCGACCACCCCGTTTACTTTAAGCTTCAAGATATCTTTCCTTTTGTGCCATGATGCTACTACATTTTGTATGCCGGAGGCCGATCCGGCGTGGTTCATTTGAACAATGCGCCTGTCGAGGCCGCGTCGCCCCGCGCCGACGCGCCGGATCGAAGGTCAATGGGCAATTGGGCATTGGCGGGCGAATCGGCGTCCGCGCCTCTGTTTCCGGGGATGGCCTCCGGCGTGCGCGTTGCTAAATCCTCGGGTTCCTTTTGTTACGGGGATTCAGTGCACCGTGATGTAGCCGTGCACGAACCCGTGGAAAACGAGACGAACTGTTTTTGGTGAGAGACAAAACGTCGTGGCAGCAGTATATGCATGTAGCGAAGTGCAGTGGAGTGGTTACTTCCTACTGTGCCGTGCTGTGCTGGTCGACCAAAGCATCATCATTTGGGATTTGGGAATAGGCCGTCCGTGCATGCATGGCGAGCGTTGACAGACGCATCGTGATCATGCATGCATGGAGATGGGGTCCTGGGCTAGCGCTTGTTTGTTGGCTTCCCCTGACGTGACCCTTTGCTCACCCCTCTCGCGATCGCGCGCATACCACCGTTTTGTTTGCATGGATGGAAGAGTCCCATGCACCTGTCACGGTATCACCCGGGCTCACGATGTACGACCGTGACGGATCTTATTTCTACTTTGTAGCGAAGGTGACACACTACGTGCACAATGGAACACGCACGAGCCTTTCTAGCTACTGGCTGGTGGAGTATCAAATAACAACTGCATATACTTTGGTGCAGTCAAGCCAATGAAGAGATCACTAGTAGAAAAAGGGCATGTTGTCCCGGTTCATAAGGGTCTTTTGTCCCGATTCCTGAATCGGGACTAAAGGGTCGGTACTAATGCCCTATCCCTTTAGTCCCGGTTCAATCCAGAACCGGAACAGATGGGCCTTCACGTGGCCTGTACGCGGAGCCCAGGCAGAAGGGCCTTTGGTCCCGGTTGATGGCACCAACCGGGACCAATAGACATCCACGCGTCAGCATTTCTGTGGCTGGGATTTTTGTTTTTTGTTTTGAAAGGAGGGGAGGGGGGGGGGGGGGTTGGGGGTTTTTGGGGGTTAATTTAGGTGTTTCATATATTGTGTTAGCTAGCTATAATTAATAGAGAGAAGTGTCATCTCTTATGTCCGTGCTTGGTCGACGTTACGTACTATACATACGTATAGAGAGGACTAGACACGCTAGCTAGCTAGTAAGCAAACGAAGGAAACAGAAAATCGTCATGAACATATATGCATACAGAGATAAGTGATATCGACCACCTCTCCTTCTCCGAGAGATTGGTCGAACAACAAGTTCTCGTATATCTATCCGACACTACCGGCTACATATATACAATAATTATCTCTTACAAATATAATCTTCTAATATACGGACTCATGGTCCATATAGTATTCTCCGTCTTCGGCGATCACGTGGTCAAGAAAGAATGCCGCCAATTCCTCTTGAATTGCTCGCATGCGAGTTGGTGCTAGGAGTTCATCCCGCTTCCGAAACATCTAATTTGAAGAAGGGGGTCAATACATACACACACACACGCACACACATACATATATATATATATATATATGAATGAATGAAACTCAACACAAATGATGGTAATAAAATAAAATTGTGAATGTTGTTATTTACGCACTTCATATTGTTCGTCAGAGTAGCCCCGCTCACAGGTCGTGTGGCGGATGGACTCGCAAACGTAGTATTCACAGAAATCATTCCCTTGTTCCTGCCACAACCACTTTACAAGAAATAGAGGTCAATCAAACTGATAAGTAAGAATGCCAAATGGTATTGATGAAACTAGCGCTTGAATCAATAGGAGATGCGCGAAACATGCTACTATAGTACTTACTTTCGGGTGTCTAAATTGCAGCTTCTTCGGGAGTCCCGGAGCTTTTTTGGTGAATTTTTTCCAAACCCTGCCAGACAAAGAAAACAATTACTTGATATATCAGGAAATGAACAAAGTTGCTGATATGGTGGATAATGATCGATTTAACTTCTCGAGCATTTGAGTCATGTCCGCATAGTCCTGGGGATCTTTTCGTCTTGAGTCTAAGATGGTTACTAGTCCCTGCTCAAGCTTAATCTCTAGGAGAATATAGTGGAAACTGCACACGCATGCATAACTCATCAATTACATTACTATAACCTTGACTAATATATAAGGGAAACCGAATACGCACAAGACAGTAACACTCACTTGAAGTTGTAAGGACAGAGTATTATATCTTTGTTTTCATTTATTACCAACGATCGTAGCAAGTTGGCCTCGGTATCTGCGGCATGAAATTTAACCTGAGTTGCATCTATGATATTTGTGTTAATGAACCCAATATCATCGATTTATTGTTTCTTCAATTCGACGATCTTCAATCTGCATAATATAGCGAGGATAATTATAAATACATGCAATGAAAGAGCTGAGCTATATAGAGAGACTTAATGACAGAAGTAGTACTACTTACAGACAGTAGCAGGTGACCGTTGTTTTATCGAGAGCCAATTGATTGAAAAACTGAAAGAACTCCTCAAATGGAACAGGCAACAGATCAATTCCAATGAGGTCATGCTCCTTTTTAACTCTCACATACAAAGTACTCCTCCCCCATACTCTCTGCAGATTTTCAAGTACCAATCATGCAATCTTCGCATCATCGTTGATAGAGATCTTTCATCTTTGATGAGAGGCTTCCCGTACTCGTATCTTTGTATCTGCACCTCCATGAAATCATAATGTACATCGTCGGGCAGGTAATCTCCAAGATTGCTATAACCGGGCACCATCCTCGGATCATTAGCGACGATGTCGCTAGGCACCTTGAGCGGGGGGGGGGGGGGGCACGATTGCTTCGATTGTTCACCGAGCTGTGCAATTTGTTTCCCAGCTTGTCGTTCTTTCAGCCTTTGATCACTGACAGTACTTCCCGACCGCTCCGCTTCGGCAAATTCCTTTCCAATAATGCGCTCATAGTTTCCTTTCGGCCGAGACTTGGGTGATTTTGTCAGGGCAGCCAGAGTGCGTTTCGCTTTCACCGGATCTACCTTCTCCTCCGGAGGTGGATGTTTCTTTGCTTTCACCCCTTCAAAGAAGTTCCTCACTTCTTCTCGCGCGATCTCGGCGTTCTCCTCCGGGGTCCTCTCGTATGGTAACTTCTCTGGGGTCTTCAGAGAAGGACCGAATCTGTATGTCCTCCCGCCTCTGGCTGTACTGCTAGACGCCGGCAGAGCAGACGGAGTGGTTGTCTTCTTTACTTGCTTACGAGGCGGAGGAGAAGGACTACGACGCGCCGGAGCAGCCGGAGCGGCGGCACGTCTCTTCCGCCCTTGCTGACGAGGCGGAGAAGGAGGAGGCTGGCTGCTCGGGCGCGCCGACGCAGGCGGAGAAGGAGGCGGAGTGCTGCCACGCGCCGGAGAAGGAGCCGGCCAAGTGCCCTGATCGTCACTCGCCGGAGGAGGAGGCGGTGGAGGAGGCGGAGTGCCCTGACTCGCCGGAGGAGGAGGCGGAGGCGACAAGTTCGAAAGGTTGATGAGCTCCTTCAGCCATAGGCATGGAGTCTTCAAAGCAGAACCCAGCCGAGTCTCCCCTTCACCGGTAGGGTGGTCAACCTGGAGGTCCTCAAATCCCTCCGTTATTTCATCCACCATCACCCTAGCATATCCTTCTGGAATCGGCCGGCAGTGAAAAGTTGCGCCGGGTTCAGTAGGAAAAACAGAGCCAACAGCCGCCTTGACCTTCATATTAATCCATTGCGTCATAAGGTGGCAATTTTGAGACTCCGTGATAGCATCCACGGGATAGCTGGCAGGAGCCGTCAAGACATGCTCCGGCTGAAGCAGCTCGGTGGAAACCACGCTGCTTCTCCGCTGAGATGGCGGGGTAGCTTCGGGGGAAGCTTCGGCAGTTCATTTGCTGCTATTTGCTTCTCGTTCCTCTATCGCTTGTACCCTTGCTTGCAGCGCCTGCATTTGGGTCTACTGCACTTTTTTCCTCCTCTCCTGGCATTTGTAATCGCCTGCTTCCGGAAACCCAACCTTCCACGGAATGGAGTCTGGCGTGCCTGGTGTCCGTCCAGGGTGCTCAGGATTCCCGAGTGCCATTGTGAGCTCGTCGTTCTCTCTGTCTGGAACGAACGTCCCTTGCTGCGCTGCTTCGATATACTGCTGAAGCTTCTTGACTGGTATGTCCATTTGATCGTTCGTCCAAATGCACTTCCCTGATACAGGGTCCAAGGTTCCGCCAGCCCTGAAGAACCAAGTCCGGCAACTGTCTGGCCAGTTAATTATCTCTGGTTCGATCCCTTTATCAGCCAGATCATTCTCAGTCTTGGCCCACTTAGGCCAGGCTACGAGGTAGCCACCTGACCCCGTGTGATGGTGATGCTTCTTCTTCATAGCATTTTGCTTGTTTGTCGCCGACATCTTCTTACTCTTTTCCGATGTCTTGTGGGCCACAAATGCGGGCCAGTGATCTCTGATCTTCTTATATCTACCCTTGAATTCTGGTGTCTCTTTATTTTCGACAAACTTATTCAGCTCTTTCTTTCACCTCCTGAATAGTTCTGTCATCCTCTTAAGAGCAAAAAACTTGATTAATTGCTCTTTAACTAGCTTCTTCGGATCATCCTCTTGTGGTAGGGTGAAATTTGACTTCAGCTCAGTCCAAAGATCATTTTTCTGCATATCATTGACATAAGACACCTCAAGGTCTTCTGTAGCCGGCTTTAACCATTGCTGGATGCTGATCGGGATCTTGTCCCTAACCAAAACCCCGCACTGAGCAACAAATGCGCTCTTTGTCCGGAGGGGTTCAATCGGTTGGCCGTCGGGCACGATTGCTATGATCTCAAACTTTTCATCCGAGCTCAACTTTTTCTTCGGGCCTCGTCTCTTTACCGAAGTTGTGCTCGATCCGGAGGGCTAGAAAAAAAACAAAGACTTAATTAATATGTGTACATACCAAAACAATGAATGCATCAATTAGCTAGTCACCAGAATCTTAACTAATATATATACCTAGCCGGACTCGGTTCGATCACCGGAGACGTCATCACGGTCTCCTTCTTGCACCGGCATTGGGTCACCGGAGCCGTCCTCACGGTCTTCTTCTTGCACCGTCATTAGGTCACCGGAGCCATCATAATCATAGCCAGCTGCTTCCAGACCATCGGTGTCGTTGAGAAACAACGAGCAGACGACATCACTTCCTCGTGCGATTATGTCCCCCAACAACTCTTCTTGTACTTCGTCTCGGGCGGTGTCCATAGTTTCTACAAATATTTACAACATGGCAATTATTATTCAAACATGACGGATGGATATATTAGTAGCAAATGTAGAACTAATATTAATTAGTGGCCTCGATGCTGCTTCTCTAGGGTTTGGGGTGGCCTCGACGCTGCTTCTCTAGGGTTTGGGGTGGCCTCGACAACGCTTCAAGAATAAAAAAAGAAGAAGAAGAAGAAGAAAAAGAAGAGGAGAAGAAAGAATAGAGGAGTTCTTACTCCTCTATTCTTTCTTCTTCTCTTTTTTTCTTCTTCTTCCTCTTTTTTTTATCGGGAACGAGGGTCGTCGAGGGTCACCGAGCGGTAGCGGAAATAGCAAGTATCGTGGGTGTGAGATACATGTGGCCGTCGGTGTCGGACACTACATCCACGTCCCACAAGTGACGTGGGCGTCGAAGCCCGCGTCACTTGTGGGACGTGGATGTAGTGTCCGACACCGACGGCCACATGTATCTCACATCGACGATACTTGCTATTTAGGGTTTCCTCTACCGCTCAGCGACCCTGACCCTCGACGACCCTCGTTCCCGTCACTTGTGGGACGTGGATGTAGTGTCCGACACCGACGGCCACATGTATCTCACACCCACGATACTTGCTATTTAGGGTTTCCTCTACCGCTCGGCGACCCTCGACGACCCTCGTTCCCGATAAAAAAAGAGGAAGAAGAAGAACTCCTCTATTCTTTCTTCTCCTTTTTTTCTTCTTTCTCTTCTTTTTTTATCCTCTTCTTCCTCTCATGTTCGACGACCCTCGACCCCTCGGCGACCGTAGACCCCCTCTCGACCCTCGACCCCTCGGCGACCGTCGATCCCCTCTCGACCCTCGACCCCTCGGCGACCCTCGACGACCCTCGTTCCCGATAAAAAAAGAGGAAGAAGAAGAAAAAAAAGAGGAGAAGAAAGAATAGAGGAGAAGAACTCCTCTATTCTTTCTTCTCCTTTTTTCCTTTTTCCTCTTCTTTTTTTATCTCTTCTTCCTCTCATGTTCGGCGACCCTCGACGACCCTCGTTCCCGACAAAAAAAAGAGGAAGAAGAAGAAGAAAAAAAGATGAGAAGAAAGAATAGAGGAGAAGATCTCCTCTATTCTTTCTTCTCCTTTTTTTTCTTCTTCCTCTTCTTTTTTTATCCTTTTCTTCCTCTCATGTTCGACGACCCCCTCTCGACCGTCGACCCCTTGTCGACCCTCATATATAAAACATTTTCTTCCTTCTTCTTCCTTCTATTCCTTCTTCCTAAATATATAAAACTTTTTTTAAAATAAAACTAACCTAAAATATACTAAATCAGAGAACATATATAGATAAAACTTTTCTAATAAAAAAAATCTAACTTTTGCATATATGTATTTTTAAAACATCATTGCAATTGAAAAAATACATACATATATACCTATATGAACATACATAAAAAAACATATATGAACATACATACAAAAACATATATCTAAAAGATACATACATACATATATATATATATATGAAAATCTAAAAACATGTAAAATTAAAAAAATGCACGGTGGCGGCGGGGGCGGCAGACGCACGGTGCTCACATAGGCTGCGACGCATCGGGGCAGGGGACGGCCGGCGAGGGCGCGGACGACGAGGGCGCGGGCGACGGCGACGACGGGCGCGGGCGAGGGCGCGGGCGACGGCGACGACGGGCGCGGGCGACGGTCGGCGAGGGTGCGGGCGATGGCGACGACGGGCGTGGGCGACGGCGACGGCGGGGGCGGCGTGCGGCGTCGGGGCAGCCTGGCGGCGTCGAGGAGGTCGGCGTCGTCTGGGGCAACTGGCGAGGGAAATCTGAAAATTTCACAAGTCCTGGTTATATACCAAAGTCATTGGTCACGGTTCGTGGCACAAACCGTGACCAATGCCCCCCTTTAGTCCCGGTTGGTGCCACCAACCGGGACCAAAGGCCTCTGCTGCTGAAAAGAGGCCTTTGGTCCCGGTTGGTGGCACCAACCGGGACTAAAGGGGGGCATTGGTCACGGTTTGTGCCACGAACCGTGACCAATGCCCCCTTTAGTCCCGGTTGCTGGCACCAACCGGGACCAAAGGCCTTGTGCTGCCCCGCGCCAAAACTTTAGTCCCACCTCGCTAGCTGAGAGAGCTCGAGAGTGGTTTATAAGCGCTAATGCGCCTTCCCTCTCGAGCTCCTCTCAAATGCAGGCTTTTGGGCCTAACCCTGTGCTGTGTGTCTGTGGGCCTACTGGGCCTCCTGCGGGCCTGAATCCTGGCCCATGGTAGGGTTTCTAGTCGTATTCAGGCCGTGGGGGGCCCAGTAGGTGGCATTTTTTTCTTTGTTGCTTTATTTATTTCATTTTGTTTCTACTTACAATAAAATACTTATTGTTGCTATTTTTTCCAGTTTTTTGTTTTGTTTTCTGCATTATTTATTTTCTTTTGTTTTTTGCTTTATTTTTTAATTTTTTTTTGCTTTTAGTTTTAGAAAAATTATGAACTTTCTGTTAGTGCCATTAGTTTTCAAATTTGAAAACACTTTTTTTGTTTTTTCTTTGTTGCTTTATTTATTTTATTTTGTTTCTACTTACAACAAAATACTTATTGTTGCTATTTTTTCCCATTTTTTTGTTTTGTTTTCTGCATTAATTAATTTCTTTTGTTTTTTGCTTTATTTTTTTATTCTTTTTGCTTTTGGTTTTAGAAAAATTATAAACTTTCTGTTAGTGCCATTAGTTTTCAAATTTGAAAACACTTTTTTAGTTTTTTTTGTTTTCTTTGTTGCTTTATTTATTTTATTTTGTTTCTATTTACAAAAAAACTTATTGTTGCTATTTTTTGTTTTCCAGATTTTTTGGTTTTTTCTACATTATTTATTTTTTCTTTTGTTTTTTGCTTTATTTTTTATTTATTTTTTGCTTTTAGGTCAGCAAAATTATAAACTTTCTGTTAGTGCCATTAGTTTTAGAAAAATTATAAACTTTCTGTTAGTGCCATTAGTTTTCAAATTTGAATAGTTAAAATTTGAATTCTTTGAAATTTGTGTGAATCACAAGTTTGTGATTAACTTTACTTTAAAAAGAAAATTCGACCTAAATTCATAGTTTTGAAATGAACTCTGAAAAAGTTGGCATAGCATACTCGTGTATTACAAAGTTGGGATGGTATCATCATAATAGTTGCGGGAGAAAGTCTTCACTTTTTCTTCGCTTATGTCATTTGCTTATTGCGCCGTAACCATGTATAATCTTCATCGTTTATTAGGATGCTTGGGTCAGCCTTGACATTGAAGGGAGGAATTTCATGAAACTTTTCATAATCTTCAGACATGTCTGTCTTGCCGTCCACTCCCAGGATGTCCCTTTTTCCTAAAAGAATTATGTGGCGCTTTGGCTCATCGTATGATGTATTCGCTTCCTTATCTTTTCTTTTTCTCGGTTTGATAGACATGTCCTTCACATAGATAACCTGTGCCACATCATTGGCTAGGACGAACGGTTCGTCAGTGTACCCAAGATTTTTCAGATCCACTGTTGTCATTCCGTACTATGGGTCTACTTGTACCCCGCCGCCTGACAGATTGACCCATTTGCACTTAAACAAATGGACCTTAAAATCATGTCCGTAGTCAAGTTCACATATGTCCACTATGTAACCATAATATGTATCCTTTCTGCTCTCGGTTGCTGCATCAAAGCGGACACCGCTGTTTTGGTTGGTGTTCTTTTGATCTTGGGCGATCGTGTAAAATGTATTCCCATTTATCTCGTATACTTTGTAAGTCAATACAGTCAAAGATGGTCCCCTGAACAACAAGTACAACTCATCACAAACAGGTGTTGTCGCATCTGAGACGTGTTTCCAACCAACTGCTGAAAGTCCTGATGTGTTCACATGTAATCCAGTCGTCGCACTGCTCCGGGTGTTTGGAGCGCAGACTGTTCTTGTGTTCATCGACATACGGGGTCACCAAGGTAGAGTTCTGTAAAACTGTGTAGTATCCTTGAGACCAAGAATATCCGTCCCTGCATATTATTGAGTCACTTCCAAGAGTGTCTTTTCCAGTCAGTCTCCCCTCATACCATGATTTAGGAAGACCTATCTTCTTAAGTCCAGGAATGAAGTCACCACAAAACCCGATAACATCCTCTGTTTGATGGACCATGGAGATGCTTCCTTCTGGCCTAGCGCGGTTACAGACATATTTCTTTAGGACTCCCATGAACCTCTCAAAGGGGAACATATTCTGTAGAAATACGGGCCCTAGGATGACAAACTCGTCGACTAGATGAACTAGGACGTGCGTCATGATATTGAAGAAGGATGGTGAGAACACCAGCTTGAAACTGACAAGACATTGCGCCACATCACTCCTTAGACTTGGTACGATTTCTGGATCGATCACCTTCTGAGAGATTGCATTAAGGAATGCACATAGCTTCACAATGGCTAATCAGACGTTTTTCGGTAGAAGCCCCCTCAATGCAACCGAAAGCAGTTGCGTCATAATCACGTGGCAGTCAGGAGACTTTAGGTTCTGAAACTTTTTCTCTCGCATATTTATTATTCCCTTTATATTCGACGAGAAGCCAGTCGTGATCTTCATACTGAGCATGCATTCAAAGAAGATTTCTTTCTCTTCTTTCGTAAGAGCGTAGCTGGCAGGACCTTTATACTGCTTCGGAGGCATGCCGTCTTTTTCGTGCAAACGTTGCAGGTCCTCCCGTGCCTCAGGTGTATCTTTTGTCTTCCCATACACGCCCAAGAAGCCTAGCAGGTTCACGTAAAGGTTCTTCGTCACGTGCATCACGTCGATTGAAGAGCGGACCTCTAGGTCTTTCCAGTAGGGTAGGTCCCAAAATATAGATTTCTTCTTCCACATGGGTGCGTGTCCCTCAGCGTTATTCGGAACAGCTAGTCCGCGGGGACCCTTTCCAAAGATTACGTGTAAATCATTGACCATAGCAAGTACGTGATCACCGGTATGCATGGCGGGCTTCTTCCGATGATCTACCTCGCCTTTGAAATGCTTGCCTTTCTTTCGACATTGATGATTGGTCGGAAGAAATCGACGATGGCCCGGGTACACATTCTTCCTGCATTTGTCCAGGTATATACTTTCAGTGTCATCTAAACAGTGCATGCATGCGTGGTATCCTTTGTTTGTCTGTCCTGAAAGGTTACTGAGAGCGGGCCAATAGTTGATGGTCACGAACAGCAACGCCTTTAGGTTAAATTCCTCATGTCTGTGCTCATCCCACGTACGTACACCATTTCCATTCCACAGCTGTAAAAGTTCTTCAACTAATAGCCTTATGTACACATCAATGTCGTTGCCGGGTTGCTTAGGGCCTTGGATGAGAACTGGCATCATAATGAACTTCCGCTTCATGCACATCCAAGGAGGAAGGTTATACATACATAGAGTCATGGGCCAGGTGCTGTGATTGCTGCTCTGCTCCTCGAAAGGATTAATGCCATCCGCGCTTAAAGCAAACCATACATTCCTTGGGTCCTTTGCAAACTCATCCCGGTATTTTTTTCTCAATTTTTCTCCACTGCGACCCGTCAGCGGGTGCTCTCAACTTCCCGTCTTTCTTCCGGTCCTCACTATGCCATCGCATCAACTTGGCATGCTCTTCGTTTCTGAACAGACGTTTCAACCGTGGTATTATAGGAGCATACCACATCACCTTCGCAGGAACCCTCTTCTTGGGGGGCTCGCCGTCAACATCACTAGGGTCATCTCGTCTGATCTTATACCGCAATGCACCGCATACCGGGCATGCGTTCAGATCCTTGTATGCACCGCGGTAGAGGATGCAGTCATTAGGGCATGCATGTATCTTCTCCACCTCCAATCCTAGAGGGCA
Source organism: Triticum urartu (assembly GCF_056163025.1). Taxonomy (NCBI): domain Eukaryota; kingdom Viridiplantae; phylum Streptophyta; class Magnoliopsida; order Poales; family Poaceae; genus Triticum; species Triticum urartu. Next base: position 595,531,857 of record NC_141874.1, read on the forward strand.
TACGACCTTCTTTGTTGCGTATGTACTCTCGGGCAATTCGTTATCCTTTGGAAGCTTCTTCTTCAATATTTTCAGTAGCTTCTCAAATCCTTTGTCAGCCACAGCATTCTCTGCCTTGCACTGCAGCAATTCCAGTATGGTACCGAGTTTTGTGTTGCCATCTTCGCAATTGGGGTACAACCCTTTTTTGTGATCCTCTAACATGCGATCGAACTTCAGCTTCTCCTTTTGACTTTCGCATTGCGTCCTTGCATCGACAATGACCCGGCGGAGATCATCATCATCAGACACATCGTCTGGTTCCTCTTAATCTTCAGCAGCTTCACCCGTTGCAGCATCATTGGGCACATCGTCTGGTTCCTCTTGATCTTCACCAGCTCCCCCCATTGCAGCGTCACCGTATTCAGGGGGCACATAGTTTTCATCGTACTCTTCTTCTTCGCCGTCTTCCATCATAACCCCCATTTCTCCGTGCCTCGTCCAAACATTATAGTGTGGCATGAAACCCTTGTAAAGCAAGTGGGAGTGAAGGATTTTTCGGTTAGAGTAAGACCTCGTATTCCCACATTCAGTGCATGGACAACACATAAAACCATTCTGCTTGTTTGCCTCAGCCGCATCAAGAAACTCATCCACACCCTTAATGTACTCGGAGGTGTGTCTGTCACCGTACATCCATTGCCGGTTCATCTACGTGCATTATATATAATTAAGTGTCCAAATTAATAGAAGTTCATCATCACATTAAACCAAAGTACATACATAGTTCTCATCTAACAACATATAGCTCTCCAGAGCATCTAATTAATTAAACCATACATTGAAATTATGTAAAACATTTCAATGCGAAAACAAATGCGATCATAATCGCAACCAAGGTAACAATTGATCCAACGGCATAATGATACCAAGCCTCGGTATGAACGGCATATTTTCTAATCTTTCTAATCTTCAAGCGCATTGCATCCATCTTGATCTTGTGATCATCGACGACATCCGCAACATGCAACTCCAATATCATCTTCTCCTCCTCAATTTTTTTATTTTTTCTTCAACAAATTGTTTTCTTCTTCAACTAAATTTAACCTCTCGACAATAGGGTCGGTTGGAATTTCCGATTCACATACATCCTACATAAATAAAATCTATGCCACGTTGGTCGGCATAATTTTCATAAACAATAAATGAACCAATAGTTATAAAGATAATATATATACCACATCCGAATCATAGACAGGACGAGGGCCGACGGGGGCGGATACCAAAACCATCGCACTATATAAGATGCAATAATAAAAGTAAGAAAATAATACAAGTATCTATGTAAACATACAAGTAAGAATATTTTTCCTTTCAGAAAGAAGATAAGAACAAGAGGCTCACCACGGTGGTGCCGGCGATGAGCTCGGCGCGGGTGATCGACGGCAGTGAAGACGGGGACGGGGTGTGACGGACCGCTAAACCTAGACAAATATTGAGAAAAATGGAGCTTGGAGGTCGAGCTTGGAGAGGAGAAAGCTTAAGTAGTGTGGCTCGGGCATTTCATCGAACACCTTGTGTGCATAGGAGGTGAGCTAGAGCACCACCAAGCCCTCTCCCCTCGGCCAGAAAAAAACAGAGCAGTGTGCTCTGCTCTTACGCTAGGGGGTATATATAGGCACCTCATTGGTCCCGGTTGGTGGCATGAACCGGGACTAAAGGGGAGCCTTTGGTCCCGGTTCAAGCCATCAACTGGGACCAATGGTGATGGGCCAGGCGCGAGGCCCACTGGTCCTAGTTCGTCCCACCAACCGGGTCCAAAAGGTTTAGATGAACCGGGACCAATGGCCAACGTGGCCCGGCCGCCCCCCGGGCTCACGAACCGGGTCCAATGCCCCCATTGGTCCCGGTTCTGGACTGAACCGGGACTAATGGGCTGACCCGGTCTGGACCGTTGCCCCCCTTTCTACTAGTGAATGGAGCTTGATAATTAACAAGCACACAACTACACGTCTACACCTCAAGAGAGTTCACACCAAAGGCTTCGCTTTTGTAAACCACTTGGTGCTAGTTAACTCCAATTTGCTGGCGGTCCATGGAAAATATCCGGACTTTGTTTCTGGGTGGAATTATACTCACATTTTCTAACCATATGTGGTACGTAGTGATATGCATTGTCCGTGAGAACTTTCACCTCTCACAAGTCGACTAGGGCAAAGACTTCCTCCCCACGGCCTCTGTCGGCGAGCCCATGGATTCATCTCCCATCCACAGTCATCCCGGCGGTCAATGGTGCTCTCACAGATGGCTTCGCTTCTTCTTCGACTCAATCTTTTGGATGTCGATCCTCCTCAAGTTCGTCCATTAGGACAGATTAGGTGGAGCAACGACGTAGATTTCCGCCAGCTCCTCGGAGCGATAATGTTAGAGTTTCTCGTCGTGCATATGCGATGGAGATATTTTGTGTCAGGTTCTTCGAATCGATCAAGGGCTCAACAATGACGACTGCGGCTCCAAGGCACGGGTCCTTAGAGACACGTGCATGAAGATTTCCCGACTGCCATCGACAAGGTCAGACCGGTTCCGCTATGGGAGCGACGGCGGCGGCGTGTCAACAACTCGTTCTAACGGCGGCAGTGGTCTTTTGGTGATCCAGGGACCTTAATGTAATATTTATTATATTTATGATGTCTTGCAATTATGATGAATCTTTATAATAGATCAGAATCCTTTTTGAAAGGGTAGTGATGATATGCATTATGTAAACTTTGACTAACATGGAGACGTTACATTTAACATATATATACATGAAAGAGTATTTCCGCAGAGTAAAATAAGTTTGCAAAACCATTTCACCACACTACCACGTATGCAAATCAATGGCCTTAGGGCACCCTCTAACCCTCTTTAATTCAATCAAATGAATCAAATATTAAAATCATATTACTATTGAATTTCTTTAGTGATAAAGCACTCAGATCTATTAACGAAACCTTCGGCCCAACCACCTTGCAAAATAAATGGTTACATTAAAATCTATGGGGATCAACAATCTTGATCCTCCTGAACATGCCGATGGTACGCCTATACAGTAACGACGCAATTTTGTCGCTGTTGAGCCCGACCAAATAAAGGACATGGCAAGAGTTTTCATCCAGACATGAAGTGCTGTGCCAATCATCATCTTGGCGACGGATCATTCGATGGCTTGCATCCATCATTACTCCGCGATAGGCTGCAAAAGCACTAGTAGATTGGCCGGATAACATCCCACCTTATACCACTCCCACAGTCATCCGGGGTTGTCCATGTCTCGGCGTGGAACAAACCGCTGCCATTCCACGGCGGCGCGAGTTACCCGGCAACATCAACCATACCGCGTGAGTCGCTGCCCTGGTGCCAGTTGCATGTTGATGGCGGCGCACGCGAGGTTGTTTTGATAGGATCTTGATGTCTTCATACCCAAGCCTCGTGCCAAAGACAAAAGGATTTACTTTTCTTCTTCAACTAACTTGCTCCATTTATTATATTCGATTTTTTTCCTATCTAGAGATTACAAAGGGAGCCAGCTTATATAATTCTAATCGCTTATGGGCATACTTGATTAGATTACGCCATTTTTTTTGCTTATAATGCCTGTTAAGGGCCATATGTACCCATGATCCCACAAAAAGTATATCGTCCAACGATATCATGTTGATTTGATAATTCCGCGGCACAGAATAGTGGTCATGTCACATGTGCACTGCCTCTAATTTTCTTTGGGTCCTGTGGATCATGGGGCATGCATAAGCTGTTCTGTTTACTTTTTTCTCATGATTACTGTTCACCACTAAGGACTCTGGTCTAGTCCATACTTTTATGTCGTCGGTTGCACATATGTGTAGACCAGCACAAGAGCTAAAATATCACCGAATAATCGTATACTCTATGCAGTATCCTTGCATTATGTAAACGGAACAGTAATTAGACGTCGTTGCTGCCAGTTCACTGCAAGTCGAATTGTCAAGTCTGAAATCATTAATGCTTGTTAGAATTATGTCAAATATTATTGTACAAGGTAGGTTACAGTTGGACTTGGTTTGGACTGTGTGTAGACATGGTAGGAGTTGTGTCCTAATAGGACACTTGTATCCTAGGCCTCTCATATATATATTAGGGGTAGACACACGATGTAACCTATGCTAACATAATAGCAGGGTACGCGGGGGGAGCCGGCGGCGTGTGCCGGCGCCCGGGCGGCCGGTGTGCGGTATTGTAGCGGTGTCATGGGGAGGAGCGCCCGTAGTCAAGCCCCGGGGATGTAGCCATATCGGTGAACCTCGTTAACAAATCTCGGTATCATGCTTGTGTGATTGTTTGGTCCTCGAATGATCGACGGAGTGTCTTGGATTTATTCTAACAAGTGGTATCATGAGCTAGGTTGTTGGGTGGTTGCTGGATCGTTGATCTAGAGGATGGATCGTTGCCAGATCATGCGAAAATGATATGCAAAGAAATCAGTATCAAAATTGATTAGGAATTCTTCCGTGGAAGTCATCGAGTCGCTGTGATCAGACAAGATCGGGAAGAAGCAATCGGAAGCAAAAGTCTCGACGCGCCGATCGGATCGATGCATATTGGGCGAGTGGCGGCGGCGTGTGTTTCGGAGGACTCGACAAGACCAGATTGGATCACGTTCAGGTGTAGCGTGCGGCAATAGGAGTCCTGAGGGTGGGCGTGTGGCCGGTGCAGCAGCAAGCTACAGGCAGCGGCCCAGGGGAGCCTTAGGCAGGAGGTGGCCCATACAGTTGGGCTGCTATGCTACACGGGCTGACACAATTGGGGGCTGAAGTTCAGGATCATGTCGTGAGATTTGTTTGCATGAAAAGAAGAGGAACGATGTCCAGGTTTCACATGATATGAGTGTGCGTGTGTGTCATTGGCAGATAGATGATCTTTGCTGCTAAGGGTACACGGACATGCACTAGCAAATAGTGACAAGGAAAAATAATTGTGCAAAGAATTCTTTGGGTCAGGTTTGCATGGAATTTTTTCTGTCAAGTTTGCGAAGAGGGCTCGAAAAATATGTGAAGACGAGGACAGTGTGTCGTGCGGATCATGCATACACAGGGCGTTCAAGCAATGCACGAAGATGTGCGGGGCAGACACGACGCAGGGTGGAGCATGGTTGCAGTCGGATAATTTCGACTGGATCGGACTGGATTGTCTGATGGTCGACGTCGATGTTGGTCAAAGTAGAAGATGGCGGTGATTTCAGCGATGACGACATAGGAGCGTGATGTTGATGGTGGCCAACTTCTGGGGCGTGGAAACACATGGTGCAGGCCTGAGAGTTTGTGTGGCTTCGACAAGACTATTGCGCAGGGTTGATTCAAGACGGTGCACTTGAGAGCTTGGAGTCGACAGGGCGCGGGAGGGTGGCACGTACAACCACCATGGAGTCATGTTGAAGGTGGAGTTGGAGTCTGATGGAGGACTACACTCTATGCTGATGGAGGGGCTATGGCGTAAGAATTCGGAGAGTCGAAGCTTATTTCAGCGGGATAGTGAGAGACACGTGGATCGGACTGGGTACTAGTGGTCTGATGGAGACGTGATACTCGGCATCGTTCGGTGATGATCGATGGTTCTCTGCAGTGGGAGTTGAGATAGTGGGGGCTAGCTACCCGGGAGACTCGATCAGGACAGCAGAGGCTCGACACGGTGATAGCGGCGAGGCGTGCGGTAAGCACGGTGACACAGCGACAGGCCAAGGCACTGGTGGTCAGACATGTGGTCAGACAAATTGTGCAGGGGTGCTGAAGCAGTGTTGACGAGTACCGGATTCAAGTTGGTGACTGGGTCTATCGGTGCCGGAAGATGGACAGGAGTTGACCATGGAGAATCTGTGAAAGTGACAGAAAGTCTGAAATTGTCAAAAGCGGAGAGAGTACATGGCCGTATATTCTGTGGTGTTCGGTGCACATGGCAAAGTGCGGGTGACAAGTACAGAAGGAGGTTGAGTGCTATAGCTGTGGGACATGTCAGAGACTATCCGGGAAAAAGGGTGAGACAACTGTGAATTTGACTCAAAGTGACACAGGGCGACGGTGAAATTCTTTCAAGTTTCAGACAGACGGTCATGAAAGAGCGGTGATGTTGAGTTTATGTAACTCTTATATGTGACACCCAATATGTGAGTTGTTTATTTTCACGCAGATTAACGATCAGTGTGTGATGGCGTTGAGCGGATACTCCGGAAGTTGGGAGCACAAAGTAGAGTAACAAGAAACTTAATTTTTGCTCGAGTGTTGACTGTGATGAAGACGAAAAGGGACTACAGTTACAGGTGGAGTCACATGGAGTCAGGGAGTAGCAGCGGTGCTCATGGTGTATCTCAAGTCCAATGTACATGAAGGTTCGACGCACGGACGAATTCAAGGTGGTGGAGAATATTCGCCAAGGTGGAGTTTGTTAGAATTATGTCGAATATTATTATACAAGATAGGTTACAGTTGGACTTGGTTTGGACTGTGTGTAGACAGGGTAGGAGTTGTGTCCTAATAGGACACTTGTATCCTAGGCCTCTCATATATATCAGGGGTAGACACACGATGTAACATATGCCAACATAATAGCACGGGTACGCGGGGGGAGTTGGCGGCGTGTGCCGGCGTCCGGGCGGCCGGTGTGTGGTATTGTAGCGGTGTCATGGGGAGAAGCGCCCGTAGTCAAGCCCCGGGGATGTAGCCATATCGGTGAACCTCGTTACCAAATCTCGGTGTCGTGCTTGTGTGATTGCTTGGTCCTCGAATGATCGACGGAATGTCTCGGATTTATTCTAACAATGCTCCCATTTGTTTCCTAATGATAAGCAAAATATCCCTTCTTCCCGCTATTATTGTACCCACGAAACTTCTCCAGAAAAGTTGCTTTCTGAATAGCAGACCTCCAATTTTAGACTACTGAACACTAATTATCAAATCAGATACCTTCCACCTGGGTAATTGGAAATTGCACCAGATAGCAGGTGCCTCAGGTGAAATGTATATGTTTTTCCATGTCAAATATTTTTCGTACAATTTATACATGAAAGTGAGATATTGAGTTGTCATAGAAGAAAGAAAAGTTTTTCGCAATATGCTAAAAAAAGTGTAGTAGCTACAAATATATGTTTTTTTTTGCAAATAGCTACAAATATATGTTGTAGACCGCATGATTTATTCACTCCGAGGACACTTAATTTATATTTTATTCATAAAATAAAGTTTTACGAGCTCACATAACCCACGTGCTTGTTCTCCTCCTAAATAAAAAGCACCACAAACTTGTATACAAAACCTAAATTTTGGTACTTACTAGTTTTGTGATTTTGTTGTTCATCCGGGAAGTACTAAAGCCAGTTAGCTGCTCCTTCTTCCACTCAACTTTCTAAATTTTCTAGTACATTAGCCCGTGATTTATTTATCCAAAATTATGGCGTTTGCATCCTACTCCAGAGAGGAAATATTGCAGTCCCTTCAATTGTTTCTCTTCTCTACTAGAAGAAAAAAAAATAAAACAAACATCCAGTTTTGGTAGGATTTCTACTTTCTAGGAAGTGAGGGGGAGCTGCCTTCTTGAAGAAGCAGCCAAAGCAGGGGCGGCCGATAGTTCATTCCACGGGCGCAAATGATGAAGCCGTGCATTTTTAATCTCTCGAAAGGTCATTGGCCGAATTTTATTAGAAAGAATTGAAGAGTACAACAAGGTCAGACAGACTAGGCGGTCTAGCACTGAAAAACCTCCCGAGGGCGCTACACCCTGGATAGAACGCCCCAACTATAAGAGGCTTTTATAAGAGGCGTTTACATAGCAAGATCAACAACAAACCCCGCTGCCCTCCACACTTGAAGATCTTCTCTAATCTGGTCCAAAACTCTATCGACGCTACTGGCGGGTGGTCAAAGATCCTAGCATTCCTTTCCTTCCAAAGCCTCCAGTGGATGAGAATGATGACCGTATCAAAGTTTCTGCGAACCAGCTTGGGCACCCTGCTCCTAGCCTTCAACCACCAGTCTTCCGTGCTACCGTGACTTGCATCCGGCGTGATAAAGTTATCTCCTGTGAACCGTTTGAAGCATCGCCAAAATGTTGTGTGTATCGACAATGTACGAACAGGTGTGTACAACACTCTTGCTCTGTCATGCAGAGAGGGCAGCAGTCATTTGATGGCCACCCACGGCGAATGAGATTGTCCGCAATGAGGCAGCGCTGGTGCACCACCAGCCACATGAAGAATTTGCATCTCGACGGTGCCTTAGACTTCCAAATGGGCTTGTTGCAGGCGAAACGGACATTGGCCATGAAAAACAGTCCGTAGGCACTTCTGACCGAGAAGCGCTGATCATTGGTAAGCTTCCACTGCAGTTTGTCTAATGTGGTTGGCGACAGCTGAGTGTCATGGGCCATGTCCCATACCTGCAGATATTGTGCTAATGCCATACCGGAGAGACCGCCCTTGATATCTTTGATCCATCTGTTGTTGTGCAGTGCCTCGTAGACTGTTAGATTGGAGTCTTTCACGAAGGAAAAGAGTGCCGGGACCTCTGTAGCTAGGGAACGGCCCTCCGGCAGCCAGTTGTCTGTCCAAAACTTGGCAGTGTTGCCATCCCCCAAAGCTACGACGCTGGCTGTGGAAAAGATATGCGCCACTTCCTTCTCCACCTGATCGGGAAACCTCAGCCATGGCCTCTCCACCTGATCCCACCTCATCCATGGCCACCGGCATCTGAGTGCGGTACCAAAGTACCTGAGATTAATTATTCCGAGGCCACCATATTCCTTCAGGCGGCAGACTTGCGTCCAAGGGAGCAAGCAGTGTCCTCCGTTGGTCTCCTCTTCCCCTTTCCAGACAAAACCCCGACACCTTCGCTCAATGATCTTGATCGCCCAAACAGGCAGGGGTAGAACAGACGAGAAGTGTATGGGAAGCGCCAGGAGCACTGAACTTGTCAGCGCGAGGCGTCCCGCTGGTGCCAGAAGTTTGGGCTTCCATCCCTTCATCTTGCTCGAGTACTTATCGACCAAAGGCATCACATCATGTTTCCTCAACCTGTAAATAGAGAGTGGCAGCCCGAGGTATTTGAGCGTAAAAGCTTGGTTCTGGCATTGGAAATGCTGAGCAACCTGAACCGCTAGTGCTTATCCACATCTGATGCATGTGCTGGTGCTTTTCTGCAGATTGATGCGCAGCCCGGAAGACTCCCCAAACAGTTCCAAGATGGCGGAGGTTACTTGCAAGTCTGTAGGCTCCGGCTTGAGGAAGAGAACTGCATCATCCGCGAAGATAGAGGCTCTAGGAGTCCTACAGTCGAAGCCAAGAGGTGCCAACAGATTTTGACGCGCAGCCTAGTTCATCATTGCCTGAAGACAGTCCATGGCCAGAATAAAAAGTGCCGGCGACAGTGGATCACCCTGCCGCACACCACATGCCAAGGTGAATGGATCACTAAGCTCCCCGTTGATAAGCACAGAAGAGGAGGCCGTGCTCAGCAGCCCACAGATCCATGAGCACCACTTGGGTCCGAAGCCCCTACACCTTAGCACCTCCAAGAGAAAATCCCAAGATATGGTGTCAAAAGCTTTAGAGATGTCAATCTTTAATTGAACAGCGGATCTCTTCTGCTGATGCAACATTCTAGCTGCATTGCGGACAAACTTGAAATTCTCATGAATACTTTTGTTGCTAACAAAAGCACTTTGGGCTTGCGAGATCAAGGAGGGAAGCAGAGGAGATAGTCGCGCTGCCAAAACCTTAGCAAAGATTTTCGCCACACCGTGTATCAAATTGATTGGTCTGAAATCACCCAGTTGGAGTGGATTGTCTTTCTTGGGTAACAGCGTCATAATGGAGGAGTTCAAGGCACCAAAGGAGTAGAACCGTCCCTCATGAAGAGCCTCCATTGCCGCCATCAGGTCGTCCGCAATGATTTCCCAACACTTCTTGAAGAAAAGACCCGAGAAACCATCCGGGCCAGGCGCTCGATCATGTGGCATATTGAACACTACTTGCTTTACCTCCTCGGCGGTAAATGGTTCCTCCAAGGCCCTCGAAGCCCCAGGGGGAAGGGTGTTCAGGTCCAGCTCCTCCAAGTTAATCACCTTGCCTCTAGTCTTCGGAGTGCCCATTAGATTACAGAAGAAATCGCGTGCTAGGCCCAACTTCTCATCCATCGCTGACACATTGCGATCCCCATCCGAGAGGTGTGGTATAAGGTGCTTCCTCCTACGGCCATTTTCCTTCATATGAAAATATTTAGTGTTTGCGTCTCCCTCCTGCAAATCTCTAACTCGCGCTCTCTGCCTGAGACGCACCCGTTCGAGGGAGGCCAGGGCCAAACACTTCCCCTTAAGGAAGGCTTTGAGTTTCCTTTCATCAGAAGAAAGCGATCTGGTCTCTTGGGCCGCGTCCAAACGCAAAATAACCTCGCTGGCAATCTGAAATTGCAGATTCATGGTGCTTTGCTTCCGCTGCCCCCACTTCCTGAGCGCCTTAGCCGTGCGCTGCAGTTTAGTGCCCAGAACCCGCACCGGATCCAGGCTCTGGACTGCCCCCTCCCAAGCCTCCTTGACCACTTCTTGGAAACCTGGCAACTGACACCAGAAGTTCTCAAAGTGGAATCGAAAGGCCCTTGGTCTCTCCGACGAGCAAGATAGCAGCAAGGAACAGTGGTCAAATATGTTGGAGCTAAGCGGTACCAGATCACTGAGCGGGTACAGCTCCTCCCAGGCATTGTTAAACAAGAGACGGTCCAGCCCGGCCATAATTGTGTGTTCCTACCCATTACACCAGGTAAACCTCTGACCCGTCAAGTGCATGTCATGCAGCCCCAGCCTGTTGATAGTGTGTTTGAATTTGTTAGCCAGCCTCCTGTTGATTCTGCCCGTGCTCCACTCGCTCTCATTACATACCAAGTTGAAATCCCCATTCAAGATCCATGGACCTTGCACCTGTTCCCCCAGGTTAACTAATTCCTCCAAGAATCTCACCTTGTCACCATCTTCCTGCGGGCCATAAACCGAAGTGACCAACCACTCCTTCCCATCAGCTAGGGAGGAAAAAGTGGCTGATATGGAGAACTCCTTCTTCAGCAACCCTGAAGCCTGTAACCTGTCCGAACGCCATGCAAGCATGATTCCCCCCCCCCGCGTGCCCTCCGCGGGTAGTGCCTCAAAACCATCAAAAGCGGGCCCAAGGGTTTGTGCCACTACTGCCGCATCAAGCACACTGAGCTTTGTTTCTTGGAAACACACCAGAGAAGCATCACAAGTTTGCATGAACAAGAAAATAGAACTGTGCCTAGCCGGGTTATTGAGGCCCCTTACATTCCAAACCAACACTCCTAGGGACATGGACATGATCAGAAGAGATTTATCACCCCAAGGTCGCGAGCTGTGCAGCTAAGCACCACATGGTTCCACATTGCCTGGCAGGAAAAAATTTCCAAACTCCAAGTTGGCCGGCTCGTCGAAGGCAGCCCCATCCGGGTCAAATAGGGCCGCCACGGCCTTGATATGATTCGATGCCATGGGCTTCGAGAATAGCCGCAAGTACGCATCCATTGCCTCCGGCGAGAGCTGCTCTTCAGGCTCCAGCAGTCCCATGCGACGCAGGAGCATCGTCTGTGCGCGTTCTACTGGCCCCTGGCGAAGGCCAGCGTTGTTCTTGGACAGGCGCGCGCTCCGCCTCAGCGTGAAGTTTGGAGGCACGGCCTTCTTGCGGCGTGCCGGGGCCGAGGCGGAAGGCCATGGGCCAAGGATGGAAGGCGCCGGTGATGCCCCAATGCCTTCCTAGAGCACCGTAGCTGCCGTCTTGGGGCCCAACTCCTAGGTGGATTGAGCGATCGGAGCGAGCAGCTGGTGCGGAGCCAACGGTACAGCAACCGGCGTTCGCACCGGGCTCGCCTGACCACCCCCTGGCCCCTGAAGTGGCTTGCCAACACACATGGGTGGAAGGCCAGCACCAGGGGATGAGGGCACTGGCCGGTCCTCCCTGACCGCGAGCTGCACCAGCTCCGGGGCAGGCATATCCCCCTCCTTCGCTCCTAATGGCGCAAGCCCCGCCGCCGAGCGTTGTTCAGGTGGGTGTTCCACCGCTTGGCAGTCCAGCTCATGCTCCCTGGAATCCAGCATCACCGCCGCTGGGCTGAAGGAAAGGCGCCGTGGGGACGGGGGGTGCCGGAGGAGGATTTTCCCCACCGCTGGCGTGCTGACAAGAGCTGCCGGACCGACCGCCGTGTCTGCAGCTGAAAGCACCAGGACCGGCATGTCAACGCAGGCCGCCGAGCCCACAGCCGTAGGAGCCACGGATCCATGGAGTGGGGATTCCCGCCTTCTCGAGCCTGGCCGAAAATTGCTGTTGTCATCTGAGAAGGGAGAGGCCCCGGCTGGGGTGGAGCCATGACTAGCCGGATGCACCACAAAGGGAGGGGATATGCCGCCTGCCGACCCGAAGACCCCATTGGAACGGCGACCGCCCCAGTCTCCGGCAATGCCAAGCCTACCAGGACCGCCGAAGGGGTGACCACCAGAGCGTGGCGTGTCTCCCCTGCCTTCACCATCAATTCTTCCTCTGTAGCAGATGCCCGAATAGTCATGCCTCCTGGTGAGGTCCTCATCCTCATCTGGCTAGAAATCAGGTCGGAGCTGGAGGTAGGGGACAGTGCGGTCGACCACATCCAGCACATGCAATGTGAGCGGATGGATCAAAGTGAGGCGCTCCGTAGGCAGGGCCGGCGGCGGGGGTGCCACCGGCCATTCCTCATCGACCGTATTCTGCAAACCCACCGGCTCCGGCACCTCTAGGTCATAGATCTTCGGGACGCCGGACGGATTACGCAACCAGGCCGTCACCTCCAACTACCAGCGATCTTGCTGCGGTAGGATCTCCACCAGCTGGCCCTGAAGATTGTTGATGAGCTGACTGACAGCGCCCACTTCCCATGCGCTGGCCGGCAGTCCCTCGATGCCTAACTTGCAGAAGAAACCGAGCTTGCCCCCAACGGCTTGCGTGCTCCGATGCCAGCGCTGAAACCCAATAGGGGCTCCGGCACAGCAAATCCGGTCGGAACTGCTGAACACCCGGTCGCAGATCTCCGCAGAGGCGAAGGTGAGGAAAAAGTCAGCCGGGTAGGTGACTTCCACCCTGACATGCCGACGCTCCACCCCGCAATCTCTGGCGAGAGCTTGGACGAGCGCCTCCGGCGACATTGGGGGCTTCCTGCCCCTAACAGTGGCAAGCAGAGCACGGTTGCGGAAGTCAGCCTCCAGAGCATCCATGGCAGGGGTGCGCGAGATGATTCCGCCCCCCCCCCCTAGCCGGCCTCAGATCTGGATCTCCGTGGGTGAGCACCTCGCCGGGGAAACGGTGCTGAGCGAGCGGCGGGTAGTGAGCCAGATCCATGGGTGGCGGGGAAGGGGATGAATGAGTTGCTGGACCAGCTTGGGCGGGCCGGCCAGATCTGGAAGCCGGGGGCGCAGGGTTGGTGTGGGCGGTGTGGAGGCGGGATTTGGGTGTTGCGGCAGGGGAGCTTGAGCAGCGTGGAGATGACAGTCACGCGCTAAATGGCCCGATGTCCAGCAGCGGTGGCAACGAATATCGCCGGAGCATTGGGCCTTCACATGCCCCGACCCGAGGTACTTAAAGCAGCGGCCAACCAGCCACCAAGGAATCTGAGGCTTGGAGGCGACTGCTTGCCTGACGGCGAGAGCATCTTCGTAACGGCGCTGGCGACGCCGGTTTCGAACAACAGTCCACCCGTCACCACCCGGTTCGAGATCCACCACTGCCGGGCGGGACCTGCCTGGAAGTGGCGCCGCAGTGGACGAAGACGAGCCCGCTGTATGTGGGCGAGGTGCGTTATCTGGCCGTTGGGAATCGGAGTGATTAGCCAACGGGAGGGGCTGAGTGTGGGATGGGTGGCGGCCGCGGGTTTGGACGCCGGCGGCGGCTGGAGGAGCGTGGTGACGAGACGACCGTTGGGGAGCCATCCTTTTCGGGTTTGTTCACTCAGCGGAGCTCGGAAATCAAGGACTGAAGGAGGGAAATGGGACACGAAGCTTCGTTAGCTTTGCTTGGAACTGGCAACTTTGCATATTTAAAACGAAGGCCGTGGACTTCTCTCATCAACTGATACTGACAGTACATATATATGGCTTTAGGACTACTGAATGTGCCGCGTTATAGTACTATAAACACACACTTCTTTTATTTCTCCGTCAGAATGAGACTTGTCGTGAAAGTGATAACAAAGTTACACTTGTCTAAATTCTATCATATCTCTGTACAATCTGGACAAAGAGTTTGGTAGGAAAATTTGCAAAGCAACGATACTGCCGGCAGCTCCTTTCTAGGGCAATCTCATTCGACGATCGCATCACGCCTCTGCTCCGCAACCGATGAGATTAATCCAATTGATTTGGTGAATGGTGATGTTGCTGTTGATGTCGTATAGCTCAGTCGAAACATAGGTCAGGAAGTCATTTCTTGTTTAAGACTTATGCAACTCATCAGCTATAAACACGCCGTCTGACTGCTTGAGCATTATGTCTTATACTCTACCTGATTCCAAATATAAGAGGTTCTAGCCTTTTTTTTTAAAAAGGAGGATGACCTCCAGCCTCTGCATCTGGGAGATGCATGCGGCCACTTTATTGATTATTCTCGTTGACCTTACAAAGTATTACAACAATATGCCTGAATCCGCCATCTTGGCAACATATGCCACTACTCCTATCCATATGATGAAGGGATGCTAGCTGGGTCAAATACCCAGACCACTCACCTAAACCTACCATCAAAAGCCGGAAGCCCCAGCCGAGCCACATACCGGGTCTGGGTCACAAACCGGTCTGACGCACTCACATGTGTCGTCGCCGCCATCTTCCACAGGTCTGTCTTCAGAGCAGATATTGAGGCTTCTATCTTGTCAGGCCACTCTGCCATCGACGCCACCATGACGCCAGACATCCACCTCCTCCTGTGCGAGTCCATCTACACGCATCGGGCGCCGAGTCTCCGCTGCGCCACGCCGCTGAGATCCGCCGTCTTCGATGCGGAGGAGGAAACACCGCTCCACC
Organism: Triticum urartu; assembly: GCF_056163025.1. Classification (NCBI taxonomy): domain Eukaryota; kingdom Viridiplantae; phylum Streptophyta; class Magnoliopsida; order Poales; family Poaceae; genus Triticum; species Triticum urartu. The sequence goes on from NC_141874.1 coordinate 595,546,938, forward strand.
TCTGGGCGCATCGCCGGCCACCTGCCGCGATGTCGTGCAAGTCCAGCTCTAGGAAAGCACGCAGGGAATCACGATCTTCAAGATGACGCCCTCAGGAGGGGAAGCGATGTCATGCCATCGTCTGGTCCTGCACCGCGGGTCCTGGGCTTTCACCCGAAGAAAGTGATCCGAGAGCGGAGGAGGTCGGAGAACTCCACAACAGCCCTCAGGAGGAGAGCGACATCCGCAGACACCGCGCCGTCGGCTTTCGCCCGGAGCAACCCTACCTCCGCGCCCTCACGCTGCCAGACGAGGATGGGGGAACCCCAGCGCCACCAGAATGCGAACACACTGGCCCAAGCACCTCATGCGCGGCGGCGGCGCCATCACCACGCACGACCACCAACCTCACCGCCGGCCGAAGCCAACGGGCCAGATCGGCCGAGCCCGCCACGGCCAGATCTGAAACCTCGGGACGCCATCGCATCGAGGCAACCACGAGCAGCCGGCAGCCCATCACCCGCGAGAGGTCGAGGACGCCGCGCCGAGCAACCGCCACGCCTGCCGGAGATGCCGAGGACGAGACTCCCACAACCACGGGCTCACGCCGGCGACCTAGGCCGTCGAGCGCGCGGAGATCCCCGCCGCCACCGTCCTCCGGCGCGGGCTTCGCCCGACGTACTCATCCAGCGGCGGCGGGAGGGGGGCTAGATGTAGAGGGGGCGGCGGTGGCATTCCTACGGTTCCCCCGAGCCGCCCTGGGGACGACGCTTATGTCTAGCCTTTTAGGGCAATTCATACGTCTGTCCGATATGTTTGGTGATAATTAACACTGCGATGACTAACATTAGGTGCCATGCATCTTCTTACAACCGAGGACTGATATTTTCAAGGAGAAAAAGAAAATATGATGTTTTCGTCCCTCAACTTATAGCCCATTGCAAGGCTTGGTCTAACAACTATATACCAGAGATATTGCACCTACAACTTTTCAAATCGAACAATTGGGTCTCTCTGGAACTAAAATTGATTTTCTTGATGTAGCAGCACGGTTTTTTTACCTTGACTGGCACTTGTCGATGGTGATGTGTCCTAGCGATTTTTTTTGCCTATACTTGCTAGGTCCTCCTGGCAACTCTTTTTCAACCTTAGTCTATGCATGAACAGAGCAACTCTTTCAATAGCAGCAACAACAACATCGTCATCCTTCACTCTCCTTCCTTTTCCGCTGCCTATGTCCCACCTCCACACCTTTCTGCAATGGCACCCGGATGATGTTCGATGAACGCCTGCTGCTGGCGCGACCTAGAAGTTTCTTGCGCCCACGTGTGGTGCTAAGCATCTGACATGGTTGTTCCAGTGATGCGTGTTGGCGCCCTATTGACCTCGTCTTGCCACTCGTCATGTTGTTTCGACGGTGCCATCCACCAGGTGAATTGTGATGATCTTTCCAACGTATACCTAAAGCAACATGTTATCACCTCCGTCTGGGTTTATTAGTCCCTATTGTATCTTTGGTCAATTCATGTGGTGTCAGGTGAACTGTGACAGTATATTACTAGCAAAATGTAAGTGATATGTCACAAAAATTATATTATTAGATTCATATTTTGAAAGTACATTCCAATAATACTACTTTTGCCAAAAAGTAACTTATGTTTCATTAGTAAATTTTATGGTCAAACTTTGACCCAAAATATGAAGGGGACCAATAAAGCCGGATGGAGCTAGTATGTGCCATGTGCTCCAGGATACCCGATTGATCTAGCAAGTGCTCTTTTTTTTGCGGACTCAAAAATTGTATTACTCAATCACTGGTTCCTTACAATCTTCTGCTACTACCTCCAGCACATCAGCCGGACCCGAATTAAGCCAAGTCATAGTCCTACCAGTGATTCTACCGAAAGAAGCAAGACCAGCAGCGGCCTTATTCAATGACCTCGGCACATGAGTAATACAAACTTGACGAAGAGTAAGAAGAAATCTAATCTCATTTACAAGTGAGGCATATGCAGACCGGTTCACCCCACCTTCATTGAGCATGTTCACCATCTCTGTGGAATCCGCCTCGATGACGATCGGCAGTTCCGAGCGCTGGATAGCCGACGATCTAGCAAGTGCTCTTTGCCATGGCACTCACATCAACAACCTGCACTGGCATATCACGCTCGCCGTCTGGCTCAGTACCAGTGCCGAGTTTGATCAACGCCTCGGTCGCAAGATCTTTGCGGCCGGATGAACCAACTCCTCAAGCCCCCCCCCCCCCCCCCCATACACACACCCCACCCTCTGCGCTCTGTGATCTTAGTTCGCATGGAATCCATCTGTCCGCATCACAGGAAGTGGGGTGTGCAACAGGGCAAGTGGTCTTGCATCATCGTGCTAGCGAAGCTCCTCAACACGAAGCCTCGACATCAAAATGCGGGGACATCATTGGCGTTGAGGACTTCAACTTCGGCAAGTGCTTGAAAAAACATCCACACCAGAGATATTGTCACATGGATAAGGGTAAATATCACACTCATTTTGCATGGATATCTCGTCAGCTAGAGTGATGGATGAATTTTATCTTATGTCAGAAGTTGAGTGGGCAACTATGTGAGTGTTGTAGTTGACAGCCTAAATCTACATGAATTAATAAGTTTAGGAACGATATATGTCCTTTTCTAAAAAAAACAGCAAGCAAAAAGGTATCCACACAATCAGAAAACTTTCATAGAAATTGAGTCTACTATATCTAAACCCCTACTCTAAGGCCTTGTTCGGTTAAACCCCTCACAAAAGGATCGGAGACGGATGGAGGGGGTTTGGGGGATTTGGACTTGTAGGTGATTTAATCCCTTCAATTTCTTTCAACTCCCCTTCAATCCCATCTAAACCAAACAAGCCCTAACAGATTGCGTGGTACAACAATTGTGACAATGAACCAAACGTATTTTACGGGCGAAAATAGGAACTAAACATATTTCTAAGAAACCATGCCAACCTTAAACTACAAACTAAACACGTCTTGCATACTCATACTCGTTGTACTAACTACATATGAACAACGTAGTTATGAATATACTTATATACAACTATGCTTTAGTTAGACGGGGATCTCTGTCAGCTTTTGGACTATCCCAGAAGGACTCGATACACTGCAGGATTCTCCTTTGTCTCTCAGAACATAACAAGAATACAAGACGAACCAACTACAGCGGCGGTGTACCGGTATAAAATTCGTATATCCGTTGTACACGCGATCTGGAAATCTGCCATGTCGCGTACGATAGACTGTGCCATTGTGTTTTGTCACCAGTCGACACACTCGCCCAATAGTTCCCTTGTTTGGTAGTACCAGACTATCAGCATCAATGGGTATTCTATTTTGTAACTGCATGCTATTAGCAGCCGGTAGATCAACATTCATTAAAACCTAATCATGGCGAATAAGAGCGGTATAATAGATACCAACAGTTGCCGCCCCAAAAGTGACAAGTTGTACGTAGCTCCTTTTCATTGGCTTGCTTCACTATTTTATTTCACTCGTATACATGTCAGCTGTAGCGTTCTCAAGGTGGTTAGTGGACTTGGTTACCATCGCAATCACCACCAGTAACTGCTTAAAACACATAACTACCAATTAATCTATGACCTCGTAAACTTAGCAACTGAACAGGTCATGAGCACAAGTCTCCTTTGAACTTCCGCCGTGGGCAAGATACAACATACAACTGTTAGTTCATCAAGATGAGCGGTAAGTCTTCCTGCATCTCTCGTTTTTCCAATTCAAAAAAGAATGCAAGACCACATGTGTCACTTTTTTTTTACTATCACTTTTGTAAATTTAATTTTGACAATGTAATAATATTGAGTTTTGTATATATACAGTGCAGAGAGCGGGAGCAATGAAAGTCTCTCACGGTACCCAAAAAAAGAATGAACATGGTGAACCCCACCAAATGTTTGTAAGAGTTGGCTTGCTAATTTTCTGGCTAAGAAATTTCTCACACTCATTTGGCCAATTATTTGGCAAACAATTCTCTGTGGGAAGAAGGGCTGGACACCCATTAGCAATCAGAATTTCCGAAACAAAACAAACAATAACCGAAACTTGATTGGTAGCCAATTTATTGGCAGGGACAGTTTGGGCACCAAACAAACCACAAGTGATTCATGTGGATTCGTTCTTTTGAAAATTGGAAAGAAATGAACTTACTTTTAAAAAATAGTAAAGTTTTTTTTTGTATTTTTAAAATTTATGAACAAAAAAATATTAAGTATTTTCTGATCTTTGGTTGATATATATGACTATTTGTGATATGGGTAAAATCAGAAACTCCATGTTACAATTTGCACAAGTCGTAGATGATCACATTTTTTTGCCCAGTTTGCAAGGGAGTGTTACCTACATGCATTGCTTTTTTTAATTTGTAATTTAATGGTTGACTTGTTTTAAAATGGTCAACTTCGGTTTTTTCTTACCAGGTATTTTTTTCCCGTCTTCTTTCTCATGTTCATTCTACCTCCAAGTGAGCCTTGCATGTAAGAAAAAAAGAATTCACAATAATATATCCTTGTCATTTTCATGGGATTGTAGTTTATTGGTATATACGTTCGGTTCTTTGAAACAATTGTGATGTGAACCTGTTACTTGTTTATTTTGTGTCACTGTATTACTATTTTGGGTAATACTACTTCCTCCCCTCTCTCTTTTTTGGTGGACGATTAAAATCTTTTTATTTTTAGTTTGTTTATGGTAATATCGGTCCCTTGCGGATGCATTCCATTGCTTGATGGGTTTTTACATTTATTTTCGTTTTTTGTCATTGTTTTGGTTTATTTGTGTAATAAATACTAGTGTCCCTCTCATGGACTATACACTTCTAAATTGTGTATTCCTTCCGGTTCACAAAAAACAATGTGGTGATGCTTAACTGGCAATGTACAATGGCCAACAGTACCTTAAATTTTGGAACTATTTTCCCAAGACAGATATGTCCATGTGATTTTAATGTTTCTAACCAATGTATTTTAATTAATAATGATACTCAAATTTCCAAAGTTTCATAACTTGAACTATTTTTTTTTGTGAACCGGAGGAATGTCAAGGAGACATAGGTTTTAAAATTTACTATACCACAAGTGGTAAAGGCACGCATTAGTCTTCACAAACTCATCAATTCTAAGAGTTGATTACTTCGCAATTAAAAAAAAAGAGTAAGTCAATTCTTTTGCATGGGCGTACGTGTTGGTTTCTCAATGGTTATACATTCGATTGTGCCCAGTTAAAACAAAGTGTAATAGACTCCCCCATTTATTTCATGCTTCATATGAATACGATACCATGTTCATAATTTACAATAATACATTCATGTCATTTTCATATTTGGGATTGTAGTTTCTTTTAATATATATTTACTTTTACGTTGGGTTCTTTGAAATAATTTTGAGGTGTACATATTATATATATATATATATATATATATATATATATATATATATATATATTATTTTGTTGTCACTAGATAACTATCTTGGGTTATATACTTCCTCCTCATTTTTGGCGCATGATCTTCTTATTTTTAGTTTATTTTGGGTAATACTACCTTCTTTCGGATGTCTTCTATTACTTGAGGGTTGTTGCAACTTTTTTTATTTTTCGTCGCCATTTTATTTTATTTATATGTAATACTTGTTTCCCACTCATGCACTATACGCTTCTAAATTACGTATTCTTTCTGGTTCACTAAAAAGTAATGTGGCGATGTTTTTGTGTAATGGAACAGCCAACATTATTATAACATTTTGGATGTATTTTTCCAAGAAAATATATGTATATTATTTGAAATTTTCAAATTAGTATATTTTTTTAGTAACTGTAACCAACTTTTCAAAGTTTCACGACTTAAACAGTCATTTTTTGTGAACCGGAGGAGAATCAAAGAGAGACAGATTGTTTTTTCTTTATTATACCACATGTGCTACAAGACATGCATTAATTCGTCTTGACAAGCTCCTTGGTTCTAGAAGATGATTGCCACCCAATTGATAAGAAAAGAGTAATAAGTCAATTATTTTGGTTGCGTGGCATCCCAATGGTTATAACTTTGATTGCGCCCAGTTAAAATTCAGTCTAGTGTCAAGTAGACTCCCTTCTTTTTCATAATCCATGTGAATATGATTACGTGTTCGTATTTATAAAGGAGTACCATCGTTTACCTACGACGATGACGAGCCAGCAAACATGCACGGCAAGGGGTTATATGCAGACAGGGAGCCAAAGAAAGGGAGATGCCCATTCCCCGGCCAGACCACGAATGCAGCACATGTGGCAAGTGAGACCACGAATGCAGAACATGGCAGAATATTTTGCCAGAACGGCCACAGTAACACGCACGGCTAGGCCATTGGGCTGCCTTGTTTGTTTCCTCAACGCTGGCCCCCATGTTTTTTTTTTCTGAGTTTTGGAGTTGGTGAACCTAAATTAATCGAGCCATCGCTGGGTAACCATTGACAAGCGTTTTCCTCGATGTTTTAACTATTTCATGACGCTGACGTAGCTAGGGCAGTTCATTAGCCAAGTCAGTATTCGTTGAGAGGAATGTGCTGATAGTTAAGTATACCACATGCTAGCCTTTGGCGTTTTATCATTTGCTCGGCTAAAACACAAACAATATTTTTTTTGATAAAGGATAATTTTTAATAGATTAAAATGAAGCATCAAGAAAATACATAACACGATAAGCATACACACAGCCGATAGACGCACATAGCCAACATCAACTCTCACACACAAAACACGTCAGGAAATAGCCAAGTGATGTAACAGTAAGCAATGCGTAGGCGAGGAAAAAAAGATGATAAAAGCCCCAAAGCGATCAAATCTGCAATCGGTAACTACAACAATAATCATATCCGATCCGCACCAACCGTCTCATGACATCACATGAATGATGATGAAAATACAAACAACATATAATCACCATTTATGTTGTTCTGCGAGTTTGTTGCCTGCAGAAAAGTTATGGTGTTTTGATAGTCGTTGTCTGCAGAGAAATAATGGTGGCGAATTAGTTATGGACTTTTGCTAGGTTTTTTTTTTAAAGTCTTTTGCTGGTTCGTTTGCCAGCAGAAAAACAATACGACGCTGCCCAATTATATACGGTCTTCTCAATTCCTCCATTTAGACAGAAGGACCAGAGTAGACTGTGGCGGTACTACACGGCTAATAATAATTCTTTTTTTTTTGCGAGGGGGCTAATACTAATTAGTACATTAGTCAGTGGCAGTAGGTTATTGCCAAGTGACACGTACGGTGACCTCTTCTCGGTCGGTCGGCGGGGCTGCGGTATGTGCGTCGATGTGTGGAGCACAAGGACCAGTCCCAGTCTCCCATGGATAAGAGCATCTCCACTAGTACCTCTAGGATGCCTTCTCAGATCACTTTTTAGACGTCGGTGAACAAAACACACCCCACTCGATTTCTCAGGACCTCACTTTTGATCAGATTTAACAAAAAACACCGCCGGCGAGCGCAGCCTACACCCAGACTATGTGAGGTCGGGTGGGCTAGCATGGATTTGATGAAAAACACCGCCAGCGAGTGCACGGAAGGAAGCGCTATCTTCCTACCCATCCTCTATCATCAGCTCATGCAAGCCGACACCGCGTTTGCAGGTTGCACAAGAGGCCTCGGCCCGTCACCTTTCCAATCCATCCTCCATCCTATGGCCTACCTTGTGATGTGGAGAGACTGAATTAATTTGGAAGGTCGCCTCATGCTCGTTTTGTAGAAACATGGATTAGAGCATTTACAGTCGGGCGTTCAAAACCCATTTCAAACGTTTAGGTGGCCCGTTCACTAACCGACCACAAAAATATGACCCGGATGGACGCCTCAAATGGGTCTCAAGCGTCCGGACTGATCGCACTCCACGTTGGTTTTGGTCTCGGATGGACGCCCCAAAAATGTGACCTGGATGGACGCTCCAAATGGGTCTCCATGCTAGCCCACCCGACCCCACATATAATCCTCCCCATCGGCACGCCGTACCAAACCCTAGCCACTTCACTCCACTCTCCTTTGCTACCTAAGCTCCCGTCCAGCGATCTCCAACGATCTTCGACATGGCGGGTAGCGGATCTGACTTCGACCAGTCTGGATCCGTTGACTGTGGTGTCGTCCCGTGCGGGTTGAAGGAGGCAATTGTCGTCCGCATTGCACTCCGCCGCTCCTGTGAGGACAGCGCTTGGCCAACGGCATGATCTGTCCGGCACGACTCCATAGCATCAGCGCATTGGGCACTCGGATCCTCCGCGATCATCGCGGTCTTGGGAGGCTTCAAATTTCCCCTTCCCCATCACCGATCGGACGGAGTATGAGTCCCTGATACGTCTCCAACGTATCTATAATTTTTGATTGTTCCATGCTATTATATTATCAACCTTGGATGTTTTATATGCATTTATATGCTATTTTATATGATTTTTCGGACTAACCTATTAACCTAGAGCCCAGTGCCAGTTTCTGTTTTTTCCTTGTTTAAGAGTATCGCAGAAAAGGAAAATCAAACGGAGTCCAATTGACCTGAAACTTCACGGAACTTATTTTTGGAAGGAAAGCAATCCGGGAGACTTGGAGTCCACGTTACGGAAGCCTCGAGGAAGCCATGAGGTAGGGGCGCGCCCACCCCCTGGGCGCGCCCTCCACCCTCGTGGTCCCCTGACGTACTTCTTCCGCCTATATATCTCCATATACCCTAAAACGATCAGAGAGCATAATAGATCGGGAGTTCCGCCGCCAGAAGCCTCCGTAGCCACCGAAAGCCAATCTAGACCCGTTCCGGCACCCTGCCGGAGGGGGAATCCCTCTCCGGTGGCCATATTCATCATTTTGGTGCTCTCCATGACGAGGAGGGAGTAGTTCTCCCTCAGGGCTGAGGGTATGTACCAGTAGCTATGTGTTTGATCTCTCTCTTTCTCGTGTTCTTGAGGTGGTACGATCTTAATGTATCGTGAGCGTTGCTATTATAGTTGGATCTTATGATGTTTTCTCCCCCTCTATTCTCTTGTAATGGATTGAGTTTCCCCTTTTGAGTTGTCTTATCGGATTGAGTCTTTAAAGATTTGGGAACACTTGATGTATGTCTTGCCGTGCGTATCTATGGTGATAATGGGATACCACGTTATTCACTTGATGTATGTTTTGGTGATCAACTTGCTGGTTTCTCCCATGAACCTATGCATAGGGGTTGGCACACGTTTTCGTCGTGATTCTCCGGTAGAAACTTTGGGGCACTCTTTGAGGTTCTATGTGTTGGTTGAATAGATGAATCTGAGATTGTGTGATGCATATCGTATAATCATACCCACGGATACTTGAGGTGACATTGGAGTATCTAGGTGACATTAGGGGTTTGGTTGATGTGTGTCTTAAGGTGTTATTCTAGTACGAACTCTAGGGCTATTTGTGACACTTATAGGAATATCCTAACAGATTGATTGGAAAGAATAACTTTGAGGTGGTTTCGTACCCTACCATAATCTCTTCGTTTGTTCTCCTCTATTAGTGACTTTGGAGTGACTCTTTGTTGCATGTTGAGGAAAAGTTATATGATCCAATTATGTTATTATTGTTGAGAGGACTTGCACTAGTGAAAGTATGAACCCTAGGCCTTGTTTCAACACATTGCAATACTGTTTACGCTGACTTTTATCATTTGTTACCTTGCTGTTTTTATATTTTCATATTACAAAAACTATTATCTACCATCCATATACCACTTGCTGTTTTTATATCTATGGTGACAATGGGATACCATGTGCCACTTGATGTATGTTTTGGTGACCAACTTGCGGGTTCCGCCCATGAACCTATGCATAGGGGTTGGCACACGTTTTCGTCGTGATTCTCCGGTAGAAACTTTGGGGCACTCTTTGAGGTCCTTTGTGTTGGTTGAATAGATGAATCTGAGATTGTGTGATGCATATCGTATAATCATACCCACGGATACTTGAGGTGACATTGGAGTATCTAGGTGACATTAGGGTTTTGATTGATTTGTGTCTTAAGGTGTTATTCTAGTACGAACTATAGGACTGTTTGTGACAATTATAGGAATAGCCCAATGGATTGATTGGAAAGAATAACTTTGAGGTGGTTTCGTACCCTACCATAATCTCTTCGTTCGTTCTCCGCTATTAGTGACTTTGGAGTAACTCTTTGTTGCATGTTTAGGGATAGTTATGTGATCCAATTATGTTTGTATTGTTGAGGGAACTTACACTAGCGAAAGTATGAACCCTAGGCCTTGTTTCAACACATTGAAATACCGTTTACGCTCACTTTTATCACTTGCTACCTTGCTGTTTTTATAATTTCAGATTACAAATACCTTTATCTACCGTCCATATACCACTTGTTTCACCATCTCTTCGCCGAACTAGTGCACCTATACAATTTACCATTGTATTGGGTGTGTTGGGGACACAAGAGACTCTTTGTTATTTGGTTGCAGGGTTGCTTGAGAGAGACCATCATCCTACGCCTCCTACGGATTGATAAACCTTAGGTCATCCACTTGAGGGAAATTTGCTACTGTCCTACAAACCTCTGCACTTGGAGGCCCAACAACGTCTACAAGAAGAAGGTTGTGTAGTAGACATCAAGCTCTTTTTTGGCACCGTTGCCGGGGAGGTGAGTGCTTGAAGGTATATCTTTAGATTTTGCAATCGAGTCTTTTAGTTTCTTGTTTTATCACTAGTTTAGTTTATAAAATAAAATTAAAAAATAGAATTAAGTTTGCCTCATACGCTTTATCTTTTTAATATCTATCGTGAGAATAAGGATTCCGATAATTGTGCTTAAGTGCTACAAGAAGAATGCATTAGAATGTTTGGCACTAAATATTTAAATGATGAGCATGATTGCAATGTTGTTAGTATAAATTCCTTGAATATCCATGATGCTAATGATATGCAAAATCACAAGCTTGGGGAAGCTATGTTTGATGAAGATGATATTTTTTGTCCCCCCAAGTTTTGATGAGCAAATTTATTATGATGAAAGCATGCCTCCTATTTATGATGATTATATTGATGAAAGTGGATTTGGAGAGGTCATGACTTTATTTAGTAAGGTTCCAATTGATTATGAGAACAAAGTTGCTATCTATGATGATTATTATGATGACTTGTATGCTATAAAGAATAATGATATCCATGAAACTTGTCATCATGATTTTAGTTTTTAATTGGATTATGCCTCACATGATAATTATTTTGTTGAGTTTGCTCCCACTATTATTCATGAGAAGAATTTTGTTTGTGTGCAGAGTAATAAAATTTCTATGCTTGTAGATCATGAAAATAATGTTTTAGGTGTTGGTTATATTGTTGAATTCATTCATGATGCTACTGAAAATTATCATGAGGGAGGAACATATGCTTGTAGGAATTGCAATAATATCAAGTTTCCTCTCTATGTGCTTAAAATTTTAAAGTTATGCTTGTTTTACCTTCCTATGCAAGTTGATTCTTGTTCCCACAAGTTGTTTGCTCACAAAATCCCTATGCATAGGAAGTGGGTTAGACTTAAATGTGTTAGTCATATTCTTCATGATGCTCTCTTTATGTTACAATTCTTATCTTTACTGTGAGCATCGTTGAAATCATCATGCCTAGCTAGGGGCGTTAAACGATAGCGCTTGTTGGGAGGCAACCCAACTTTATTTTTGTTCCTTTCTTTTTGCTCCTGTTTAGTAATAAATAATTTATCTAGCCTATGTTATTATTGAGTTTTTATGTTTTAATTAGTGTTTGTGCCAAGTAGAATCGTTGGAAAGACTTGGGCAAAGTCTTGTTGATCTTGCTGTAAAAAACAGAAACTTTAGCGCTCACGAGAATTGCTGCCATGTTTATTTGGAGAGTGCTATTTAGTTAATTCTTTTTGCAGATGGTTAATAGATAAATTCCTCACGTACATAAATTTATTTGAGAATTTTATGAGTTACAGAAGTATACGTTTGATCCAGATTACTACAGACTGTTCTGTTTTTGATAGATTCTGTTTTCGATGTGTTGTATGCTTATTTTGATGAATTTATGAGTAGTATCGGAGGGTATGAACCATAGATAAGTTGGAATACAATAGATATTATACCAATATGAATTTAGAATGACTTCACAACAGTACCTAAGTGGTGATTTATTTTCTTATACTAACGGAGCTTACGAGTTTTCTGTTAAGTTTTGTGTTGTGAAGTTTTCAAGTTTTGGGTAAAGATTCAATGGACTATGGAATAAGGAGTGGCAAGAGCCTAAGCTTGGGGATGCCCAAGTCACCCCAAGGTAATATTCAAAGACAACCAAGAGCCTAAGCTTGGGGATGCCCCGGAAGGCATCCCCTCGTTCGCCTTCGTTCATCGGTAACTTTACTTGGAGCTATATTTTTATTCACCACATGATATGTGTTTTGCTTGGAGCGTCATTTTATTTCATTTTGTTTTGCTTGCTGTTCGAATAAAATACCAAGATATGAAATTATTAATGTTAGAGAGTCTTCACTTAGTTGCATAATTATTCAACTACTCATTGATCTTCACTTATATCTTTTGAAGTAGTTTGTCATTTGCTCTAGTGCTTCACTTATATCTTTTAAAGCACGGTGGTGATTTTATTTTATAGAAATAGATGAACTCTTATGCTTCACTTATATTATTTTGAGAGTCTTTAGAACAACATGGTAGTTTGCTTTGGTTATGAAACTAGTCCTAATATGATGGGCATCCAAGAGGGATATAATAAAAACTTTCATATAAGTGCATTGAATACTAAGAGAAGTTTGATACTTGATGATTGTTTTGAGATATGGAGATAGTGATATCAAAGTTGTGCTAGTTGGGTAGTTGTGAATTTGAGGAATACTTGTGTTGAAGTTTGCAAGTCTCGTAGCATGCACGTATGATAAATGTTGTGTAACAAATTTGAAACATGAGGTGTTATTTGATTGTCTTCCTTATGAGTGGCGGTCGGGGACGAGCGATGGTCTTTTCCTACCAATCTATCCCCCTAGGAGCATGCTCGTAGTGCTTGGTTTTTGATGACTTGTAGATTTTTGCAATAAGTATGTGAGTTCTTTATGACTAATGTTGAGTCCATGGATTATACGCACTCTTTTCCTTCCATCATTGCTAGCCTCTTTGGTACCGTGCATTGCCCTTTCTCACATTGAGAGTTGGTGCAAACTTCGCCGGTGCATCCAAACCCCGTGATATGATACGCTCTGTCACACATAAACCTCATTATATCTTCCTCAAAACAGCCACCATACCTACCTATTATGGCATTTCCATAGCCATTCCGAGATATATTGCCATGCAACTTTCCACCATTCCGTTTATTATGACACGCATCATCATTGTCATATTGCTTAGCAGGATCATGTAGTTGACATCGTATTTGTGGCAAAGCCAACGTTCATAATTTTTCATACTTGTCACACTTGATTCATCGCAATCTAGGTACACCGCCGGAGGCATTCATTTAGATTCATATCTTGTTCTAAGTATCGAGTTGTAATCATTGAGTTGTAAATAAATAGAAGTGTGACGATCATCATTTTCTAGAGCATTTTCCCAAGTGAGGAATAAAAAAGAAAAAAAAGGAGAAAGGCCATAAAAAAGAGAAGGCCCCAAAAAAAGAGAAAGGCCATAAAAAAATAAGGCCCCATAAAAATGAGAGAAAAAGAGAGAAGGGACAATGCCACTATCCTTTTACCACACTTGTGCCTCAAAGTAGCACCATGATCTTCATGATAGAGAGTCTCTTGTTTTGTCACTTTCATATACTAGTGGGAATTTTTCATTATAGAACTTGGCTTGTACATTCCAACAATGGGCCTCCTCAAGTGCCCTAGGTGTTCGTGAGCAAGCAAGTTGGATGCACACCCGCTTAGTTTCTTTTATTGAGCTTTCATACATTTATAGCTCTAGTGCATCTGTTGCATGGCAATCCCTACTCCTTGCATTGACATCAATTGATGGACATCTCCCTAGCCCATTGATTAGCCGCGCCGATGTGAGATTTTCTCCTTTTTGTCTTCTCCACATAAACCCCTCATTATATTCTATTCCACCCATAGTGCTATGTCCATGGCTCGCGTTCATGTATTGCGTGAAGGTTTATGAGTTTGAGATTACTAAAGTATGAAACAATTTCTTGGCTTGTCATCGGGGTTGTGCATGATAAGAGCATTCTTATGTGACGAAAATGGAGCATCACTAAACTATATGATTTTGTAGGGATGAACTTTCTTTGGCCATGTTATTTTGAGAAGACATAATTGCTTAGTTAGTATGCTTGAAGTATTATTATTTTTATCTCAATATGGACTTTTGTCTTGAATCTTATGGATCTGAATATTCTTGCTACAATAAAGAAGATTACATGGATAAATATGTTAGGTAGCATTCCACATCAAAAATTCTGTTTTTATCATTTACCTACTTGAGGACGAGCAGAAATTAAGCTTGGGGATGCTGATACGTCTCCAACGTATCTATAATTTTTGATTGTTTCATGCTATTATATTATCAACCTTGGATGTTTTATATGAATTTATATGCTATTTTATATGATTTTTGGGACTAACCTATTAACCTAGAGCCCAGTGCCATTTTCTGTTTTTTCCTTGTTTAAGAGTATCGCAGAAATGGAAAATCAAACGGAGTCCAATTGACCTGAAACTTCACGGAACTTATTTTTAGAAGGAAAGCAACCCGGGAGACTTGGAGTCCACGTCAAGGAAGCCACGAGGTAGGGGGGTCGCCCTCCACCCTCGTGGGCCCCTCGTGGCCCCCCTGACGTACTTCTTCTGCCTATATATCTCCATATACCCTAAAACGATCGGAGAGCATAATAGATCGGGAGTTCCGCCGCCATAAGCCTCCGTAGCCACCGAAAGCCAATCTAGACCCGTTCCGGCACCCTGCCGGAGGGGGAATCCCTCTCTGGTGGCCATCTTCATCATTCCGGTGCTCTCCATAACGAGAAGGGAGTAGTTCTCCCTTGGGGCTGAGGGTATGTACCAGTAGCTATTTGTTTGATCTCTCTCTCTCTCTTTGTCTCTCTCTCTCGTGTTCTTGAGGTGGTATGATCTTGATGTATCGCGAGCTTTGCTATTATAGTTGGACCTTATGATGTTTTCTCCCCCCTCTACTCTCTTGTAATGGATTGAGTTTCCACTTTTGAGTTGTCTTATCAGATTGAGTCTTTAAAGATTTGAGAACACTTGGTGTATGTCTTGTCGTGCGTATCTGTGGTGACAATGGGATACCACGTGATTCACTTGATGTATGTTTTGGTGATCAACTTGCTGGTTCCGCCCATGAACCTATGCATAGGGGTTGGCACATGTTTTCGTCGTGATTCTCCGGTAGAAACTTTGGGGCACTCTTTGAGGTTCTATGTGTTGGTTGAATAGATGAATCTGAGATTGTGTGACGCATATTGTATAATCATACCCACGGATATTTGAGGTGACATTGGAGTATCTAGGTGACATTAGGGTTTTGGTTGATGTGTGTCTTAAGGTGTTATTCTAGTATGAACTCTAGGGCTGTTTGTGACACTTATAGGAATAGCCCAATGGATTGATTGGAAAGAATAATTTTGAGGTGGTTTCGTACCCTACCATAATCTCTTCGTTTGTTCTCCACTATTAGTGACTTTGGAGTGACTCTTTGTTGCATGTTGAGAGAAAGTTATATGATCCAATTATGTTATTATTGTTGAGAGGACTTGCACTAGTGAAAGTATGAACCCTAGGCCTTGTTCAACACATTGCAATACCGCTTACGCTCACTTTTATCATTCGTTACCTTGCTGTTTTTATATTTTCATTTCAGATTACAAAAACTATTATCTAACATCCATATACCACTTGTATCACCATCTCTTCGGCGAACTAGTGCACCTATACAATTTACCATTGTGTTGGGTGTGTTGTGGACACGAGAGACTCTTTGTTATTTGGTTGCAGGGTTGCTTGAGGGAGACCATCTTCATCCTACGCCTCCTACGGATTGATAAACCTTAGGTCATCCACTTGAGGGAAATTTGCTACTGTCCTACAAACCTCTGCACTTGGAGGCCCAACAATGTCTACAAGAAGAAGGTTGTGTAGTAGACATCAGTCCCACCGGAACTGGTGTGCCCGCCGTGGAAAGAAGAGGATAAGGGCGGCGGAGGCCCACCTCGCTGCCAACATGGCGGGCGGCGGAGGTGGCTGATGTGGCGACGCGGGCGGCCGCAGAGGAGGAAGCCATCCACGCCCGCATTATAAAGAATCGGGCGGTCTGTGCCATGACCGGACTGCCGCCCAAGAAGGAGAATGAGGACATTGACGGGTCGGACAGCTCCGGTGACGAGCAGATCCGGCTCGATCCGTACTGCGTCTTCGACCGGTAGTTCCACGAGAAAGACGGCAATGGCACCGGGAAGGGCAAGGGCATCCGTGGATGATTTTCTCCATCATAGCAAAACATGCCAAATTTTGGTAGTCCGATGACATGTTTTGATGTAGTTAGCCGGACGATATGTGTAATGCATCGTTTACACAGTTGCATGAGTTTGTATGGATTTGAGTATGCTAATTGAGATGTCCAGTTGTGAGAAGGAAAATTCGAGACTTCACCGGACAGTGTCCGCGAACACGTCCTGATGCGTCCGCGGGCATTTGTGGAGTCGGATTTGCTAAGTCCGGCTATAGATACTCTTACAACAGAGATGTTCACACACTCACCTCATTACACTGGCGGGATCACACAATGCCTACCGAATGCTATGTCGAAGTTGCGGAACTTAAAGATTGGTGAATACTCCAGTCGACTTGTTATTGATGAAAACTTCGTCCGCCATTAAAAAAAATCATACTAATAAGACATCAAATCATTAAATCTAGGGTTTGATTTTTAATGGGCTGAGAGAATTACTATCCTCCTAATCATCCGATCATTGACCGCCTATGTCGTAGGAGGTAGGACTCCTTTGATGTACGTTCATAGAACTCAATCGATACATACTGAAGTAAGCTAATTTCAATCTATATCAATACCTACTATTAAAGGGAATAGATATTTTTGGTTTGGTTTAGTCCTTTTCGTTTGGTCGATCTGGGTCAGGTACTTGTATGTTGACGGGTCTTTTATGGGCTTTCATAGAGACCACGAAAAATAATTGGGTCAAAATAAATCAACATTGTGGGAATTAAAGGAAGGATTGTGGGCTTAAATAAAAATAATTAAATGAATATGGATAATTAAAGAAAGAATTATGGGTAAACCGGTGGAATAAATAAAAAACAATTGTGATCTTAATAAATAGAATATTCAAATAGATGAGGGTAATTAAAGGAAGGACTTCAGGTAAAAAGGTAGGACAACTAAAAGAAAGGATATGTAGGCTTCAATGTGTTGGGGCTACTAAATTAGAAAAAGAAGTATTTGATTCCCTACTAAAACAGGTGAGGACGTCATGGTAATTAAAGAAAGGATTATATTTAAATGGAATAAGTGGAAGATTATGCCCGGCAAAGAAAATATGAACATGGCTAAATTGCATCATATTTTTTTATGTTCATTTTGTGAAGGATGCTGCGTTGCAGCATGTTCTTTATAGTGAATCCGGTGTTGTGGGACATTATGCTTGCACAAAATATCAATTTTTTCCGTTGCAACGCACGGGCATATGTGCTAGTATAGAAAAAGCGAGTACGACATTGTGGCCACCCGGACAAAAAGTAAGTTCTAATGGAATATGTATGTCTTAAAAAACATAATAGAAACGCAGACATTCAGAAATATAAGTGTACACCCATTTTTAGAATGTACTCACTACTTCTATGAGCACCATCAAAAGATGACAAATCAGATTGACGATGTCAGCACAAAAGTCTCATAGTCGACTGGGACGTTGTCTTCCATTGAACGAACATCAAAGAAAAGCCTACAATAATCTAGAAAATATGAGCATTCGTGCAAAGTCTAAGACTTGAATCTGCATAAGCTGGTTTCACCATAAGGAATCAGATCATCTAATCCACGCCCAGTTCATCGGAAAAACACATTTATAGATGATGTAGCAACGCAAAATTACAACTCTTATGTGGTTTCAAAAAGTATCTCATATTCCAAGGGTAAATTGTAGAGTATTGGTTATGATACATTATGGTTTGTTACCATTGATTGTAATCCCTTCATTATGATTATTTTCTTATCTTTAGGAGCAGCGTCTTGGCTTTCAAGTTTTGTACTCTACATAAACCATTTGAGGCTCGACACAACACACATCAATAGGCTGCAAACAAGCCGAATTCGACCAAGTTGGCCCTGGCTCAGGCCGAACTTCTAGCAAAGTTCATATCTGAGTGACGCTCACACTAAAACCATAATGGTTTTGAGTTAATCTTCAGCTAGTTTTGGGTTAAATAAAACCATAAAAATTATATAATCTAAGACCAGTTTCCCTATAGATAGGCCACATCAACATAATAAAACATACGAGGATGCATCTGTTGTTAAAGTTCAGTCAAAAATAAGATATTTAGCACATGGCAGACCACATATCATATCATGGTCTAAATTTGCTCTACAAACCTCCCATGTTTTTTTAGAAACACAATACAAATGTAGACACCCGCATATACTCATAGAGACTCATACCAATGAGCGCACACATATACATTCTACCCCTATGTGTACCTCAGAGAGACTGGGCCACCAAATCTTGAGATCAGCGAAGTCATCATAGACACCTCAGTATGGACAACATGACACCTCCGACTAAAAGTATATTCCTCCTGGACGAGACATGCAGGTCTCAAACTACTGGTTTGTACCGTAGTGGGCTGACCGTACAACCACCCTCCCAACCATCCAACGACGAGTTGGTTGGTGTTAACCTTCTGTGTTTACTAGATAAAATGAAGGAAAATCATCTATATCTATATCTATACCAATATAAAAAGATCCAAAGGGGTAGATCCAATTAATCTCAGCCATCAAATCATGTCAATCCAACGATCTAGACTGTTTCAATGTCGAGCGTTCAACACGTTTAGCGTGCAGTTAATTTCATGCCAAATATAATGCCTATCACATAATAACACGCACATAATATTCTACTTAATATCCGCATACACTTAATATACTTCCAAATTAACATGCATTGCACGTACATATTAACTAGTGTAGGCAACATATATGGTAATAACTTATCCTATTTACACAGATCATTCAATATAATTATATTATGTTTAACTATCAAGCTAAAATCAAGCAAGATAGTGTTGGCGCAAGATCGGATCATTTCTCGATCAGTATCCATACTTAACTCATTTCTTTCCAAGTCGATCTCGAGTTGAGCCAAAAAAAACCGAATTGATTCCGAACGGGTCGCGAGCCTCGAGCTTTCTTGACCTAAGGCTAAGTGCACATGTCATTGCCTACAAGAATGTCCCGCCTCATTTTTGAGTTGGTCCCTTTGTTGGCCTAGGCTCAAGCAGACCCGAAGCTGAGCCCTTTTGTTTAAACTTTTGCACAATACTAAGAAGTTTGAATTTTTAATTAGGAAAAGCTTATCGTCATCCGGCGGACCATAGTGGCCAGGTCTGTTACCTCTGTTGCATGACACGTGTCCAATTGCTAGCTTGCATGTTGTTCTTTATCAAACGTGCTTCCGAAACAGAGGCTATGTTTCAGAAACATATGTAGTGTTGCAATGATCTACAACGGGTCTAGTTTCGCAACAAAACCTCTATTGCGAAAATCTTCTGCAACAAGGTCTCAGTTGCAGAAAAAAGTTGCAACAAAACCCTAGCTGTAAAGAAATTTGCAACAAAACAGCCGTTGCAAAAAAATCTAACAAGACCTATTTTTTTAGAAAAGGAGGATGACCCGGGCCTCTGCATCTGAAAGATGCATGCGGCCACTTTATTGATTATTCTCGAGAACCTTACAAAGTATTACAACAATATGCCTGAATCCGCCATCTTGGCATCATATGCCACTACTCCTATCCATATGATGAAGGGGCGCTAGCTGGGCCAAATACCCAGTCCACTCACCTAAGCCTATCATCAAAAGCCAGAAGCCCCGACCGAGCCACATACCGGGTCTGGGGCATAAACTGGTCTGACGCACTCACATGTGTCGTCACCGCCATCTTCCACTGGTCCGTCTTCAGAGCAGATATTGAGGCTTCTACCTTGTCACGCCACTTTGCCATCGACACCACCATGACGCCAGACAGCAACCTCCTCCTGCGCGAGTCCATCACCGCGCATTGGGCACCGAGTCTCCACTGCACCACGCTGCCGAGATCCGCCGTCATCAATGTGTAGGATGAAGTACCGCTCCACCAAAAAAGCCACCCACTGGTCCCTCGGTCCCGTGTACGCCTCCAAGAATGACGCCCCCAAGGAGGAAACGACACCAACGCGCCGCCGTCATCTGATCAACTGATCTAAGGTTTCCCCCGGAGGTAGCGGATAGAGGTCTGGAGCTTCTCCAGGGCGATGCCTTCAAGAAGGCAATGACACAAAAGAGTGCCGCCAACGCCGGTCTTGGCATCAAGCCGAGAACTAGGTTATCATCCGGATCCGCTCGAGGTGTTGGGTAACGTAGTAATTTCAAAAAAATTCCTACGCACACGCAAGATCATGGTGATGCATAGCAACGAGAGGGGAGAGTGTGATCTACGTACCCTTGTAGACCGACAACGGAAGCGTTAGCACAACGTGGTTGATGTAGTCGTACGTCTTCACGGCCCGACCGATCAAGCACCGAAACTACGGCACCTCCGAGTTCTAGCACACGTTCAGCTCGATGACGATCCCCGGACTCCGATCCAGCAAAGTGTCGGGGAAGAGTTCCGTCAGCACGACGACGTGGTGAAGATCTTGATGTACTACCGTCGCAGGGCTTCGCCTAAGCACCGCTACAATATTATCGAGGACTATGATGGAAGGGGGCACCGCACACAGCTAAGAATATGATCACGTGGATCAACTTGTGTGTCTAGAGGTGCCCCCCTGCCCCCGTATATAAAGGAGCAAGGGGGAGGGGGCGGCCGGCCTAGGAGGGGGCGCGCCAAGGGGATTCCTACTCCCACCGGGAGTAGGACTCCTTCCTTCCTTGTTGGAGTAGGAGAAAGGGAAAGAGGGGGAGAGGAAGAAGGAAAAGGGGGCTGCGCCCCTTGTCCAATTCAGACCAGAGGGGGGGCGCATGCCTGCTTCCTTTTGGCCTCTCTCCTCTATTCCCGTATGGCCCAATAAGGCCCATATACTCCCAGGCGAATTCCCGTAACTCTCCGGTACTCCGAAAAATACCCGAATCACTCCGAACCTTTCCGATGTCCGAATATAGTCGTCCAATATATCGATCTTTACGTCTCGACCATTTCGAGACTCCTCGTCATGTCCCCGATCTCATCCGGGACTCCGAACTCCTTCGGTACATCAAAACTCATAAACTCATAATATAACTGTCATCGAAACCTTAAGCGTGCGGACCCTACGGTTCGAGAACAATGTAGACATGACCGAGACATGTCTCCGGTCAATAACCAATAGCGGAACCTGGATGCTCATATTGGCTCCTACATATTCTACGAAGATCTTTATCGGTCAGACCGCATAACAACATACGTTGTTCCCTTTGTCATCGGTATGTTACTTGCCCGAGATTCGATCGTCGGTATCTCAATACCTAGTTCAATCTCGTTACCGGCAAGTCTCTTTACTCGTTCCGTAATACATCATCTCACAACTAACTCATTAGTTGCAATGCTTGCAAGGCTTTATGTGATGTGCATTACCGAGAGGGCCCAGAGATACCTTTCCGACAATCGGAGTGACAAATCCTAATCTCGAAATACGCCAACCCAACATGTACCTTTGGAGACACCTGTAGAGCACCTTTATAATCACCCAGTTACGTTGTGACGTTTGGTAGCACACAAAGTGTTTCTCCGGCAAACGGGAGTTGCATAATCTCATAGTCATAGGAACATGTATAAGTCATGAAGAAAGCAATAGCAACATACTAAACGATCGGGTGCTAAGCTAATGGAATGGGTCATGTCAATCAGATCATTCACCTAATGATGTGATCCCGTTAATCAAATAACAACTCTTTGTCCATGGTTAGGAAACATAACCATCTTTGATTAACGAGCTAGTCAAGTAGAGGCATACTAGTGACACTCTGTTTGTCTATGTATTCACACATGTATTATGTTTCCGGTTAATACAATTCTAGCATAAATAATAAACATTTATCATGATATAAGGAAATAAATAATAACTTTATTATTGCCTCTAGGGCATATTTCCTTCACGAGGAACCTCCATCAAGCATCGTGTGCACGGATCGCCACCGATCTGAGCCACCGCACATTGAGCAGGTCGCACCGGCCAGATCAGATCTGTCCGAAGGGAAAACCACACATGGCGCCGACCCAACCACCAGGCCCTCCGTGCCGCCACCCCCGAACCAAGGTCAGATGGTCCATCGCCGCCGACCTGGCCGCCGTCGCCGAACGCAGCCAAGGCCGTTGCCCGAAGCAGGGCCAGCCGCCGCACCCGCCACCATCCGCCCTAGGCCGAGGCGGCCGCCGCCGGAAGGCAGGCCCGCCACGCCACCAAGGCTAGATCGGCCGTGCCTCCACACACACCGCGGGGCTCCGCACCGCCCCCATGGCGCAGGAGAGAGGGAAGGCCCCCGCCACCGCCGTCAGCCCCCGGGCTATAGGCCGGCGGCGTCCTTCAGCGGCGGCAAAGGGAGGGGTAGAAGGACGGGGAGTGCTTGGCGGCTAGGGTTGCGTCCCGCCCGAGTCGCCTGAGCGGGGGCGACGCGGGGGGTGCGGGGGGATCAAATGGCCTTTTTCACCTGATGGGCGCATAACAAAAGGCAAGCTCCCCCATCTAACAAGACCTATGTTGCAGAAATAATTCTGCAACAAGACCTGTGTTGCAGTATTGGAGGCGCTCTCAACTTGCTTGATGCGGCAAATCCGACGGTTCGCGAGCCGGCTGATCTTTTAAAGATATCAGCCGGCGGACGCGTAGCATGCCCCTTTTTAATTTGAGTACTTTTCACTTTCATGCAAGTATACATGCATGGATCACACAAGAAAATCACAAATCACAAGGAGGTATAGGCTAAAACTATTGGAGATTTCTCTCAGACACAGATAGTGAAACAAAAAAGCAAGGTGTAGATTTTGCCCCTAAATTATTCCCGTAAGTATCTTTCATTCCCAATTATTTTACACCACATTTAGTTTTCATTATCATTTAAGTTTCATCCATGGCAATGGTCAACCATGGTCAAAATCACTAATGTGCAATACATGAACCGTTCTCTCCTCTATGAACCCTAGAGGAGCGATTTTCTGGATGCTCCACGCTGCCACCACTCATCCAGCCATCAGCCGCCGCCCCCCTTCCGATCCCGCTGCGGTGGGAGTGCCGGGAGGCCGCAATCTACATAGAGTTGGTTTTCCTTGCTTGGAGACTTTTGGTCGGGTTTTACGGAGGCGCATGCTCTAGTAAATAAAGTTTCCTCGAGTTTTCTCATTTTGGTCGATGAAGTTAGGGTTTGCAGAATTTGTTAGCGTGACGATGGCGGCGATTTTCCTTCGCAATTTGTTCCTCCGCCTCATCTCCACCACATTGTGCTGCCTCCGGTGTGGTCGTGAGGCATGTGAGTTTCTCTTTTCAAGGTTGAGATCTTGGATATGTGGGTCTTCCGGCAACAACTATTTCAACGATTTCTTCTCCACGGTGCTGGTCCGACTGAATCGTGGCCTTGAGAACTTGTTGTCAGTTGATCCCGAGGAACTCGCTCATGGAGAGCAGGTCGCAGAACCCTGCTCCTCCGCCCTGCATGTCCGCCTCGAACTCCCAGCAGATGCCGCCGTCGCCGATCCCGTGCAATGAGTCCACGGCGTCGCAACGACCGTCCACCGTGGTGCTCACGCTCGCGCCCTGCTGCGCCGGGCTGCCGTCGAAGGCCGCGTCCAGGGCGCTCGGAGCCATCAGGCCGGTGCCGTAGTCCATGTCCATGTCGAGCCAGTCCGCGAACATGACCTTGGGGAGCACGGGCGCGTGCGGCCGGATCGAGGCGGCAGTGCCGGGGACTGTGAGGCTGCTCGACTCGTCGGCCGTCGACGATGACTCGAGCGGCCCGGATGAGCCGGAGTTGGATGGCTGGTTGACGGTGCAGCGTTCGCGGCCGCTCTCGCTGGGCGTCGGGCTCCGGGGCGCGTCCGAGCCGGCGGACTTGGCTGGTGCCCGCGCGCCCTCGACGCGCTTCTTCAGGTAAGAGTTCCAGTAGTTCTTCACCTCGTTGTCCGTCCGACCCGGCAGGTGCTGCGCAATCAGAGACCACCTGCGCCAGAAAAAAAATCTCATCATATTAGAGAAGCAAATTATTGTACAGTCACTCCAATAGATAATGCTATGATTGTCACAGGCTTGTAGCATCAGCTACAAGCCTTCTCCGTTCGGATTGTCAATGTCAAAGCATCTGTTACAGTATCATTGGTCTCGACAGTTGACTAGTACTACAAGCGTGTTCACAAATGATTGTACCACGCATATCTTCACTATCAAAACTAAGAACCTTCCTAATTATCACCTCCGTATCAAGAATAAGTATCTCAATTTTATATCAATGTTAGTAGTATAAAGTGGAGACACTTATTTGGGCGCAGGAAAAGGAAATGGCAAAACTATCTTGCGTGCACAGGCAGGCAACTGCAAAGACCCTCTAGAAACGTAAGCATTAGATTAGACACAAGTTTAGCGATTCTCAGTTGTTCTTTCGTCCTTTCTTCTGTCCAAAAAGAGGTTAACCGTGACCAAGCCAACTTTCCATCAGTAGGTTAGTGAAAGCGAGGCTCTTGTTCACTATCGCCAAACGGGCAATCGAGTGCCTCGATATTGAACAAAGGTGTCAGCATCAAATCCACCACGTAAGGCGGCCTACATGGCAGACATCAGCATTTCCTTTTGTTTCCGCCAGCAAAACCTTTTTTTTACCTTATTTTGTTCTACCCTGGAACTCAGCTTGGCAGCTTAACGACACTACCATGCCGACACTAGCAAATTGGCACAAGCGGCAGTAGGTAGCAACATGTAGCATGCGCATGAATGCTCTACTTTTCTTCCTCTTATTAAACATTAGATTAATTGGAAGGAAATAGCAAATTAAGAAGTGCTCTGATTAATTCGATTCAATCGCGCCTGTTAATCAGATGACGTTTTGCCCTGAAGAGATGAGAATTGTGATGTGTGCTTGGGATGCTTACTTGTTGCCGAGTGTGGCGTGGAGGCTCATGACGGTCTCTTCTTCCTCCCGGGAGAACATGCCGTGCTTCAGCCCCGGCCTCAGGTAGTTGATCCACCGCAGCCTGCAGCTCTTACCGTTCCGCTGAAGGCCTGCAATTCAAGGGAAACTTCAGCCGCCGCACCACATGCCAAGGTACATTTGACAGAATTCTAGTGGAACCCTTTCCCGAAAGCACTGCAAAAAAATCGCTGAATTCTACTGTCCTCTGGCGAAATTAAATTTCCCCATCTTTCCCCTTCGCGCTAGCCAAGGTACACTGCAGAGCCTCGACAGGAAAGCAGGGAAAATTGGGAACTGGACATGAACCTCGGCAATGCAAGTTCGCAAGAAAATCTGTCCAATTCCCCTTTGAAATTCTCGCTTGGCTGGGAGGGAGTTCTTACCGGCCTTGACGGGGACGGTGCTCCAGCAGCTGTGGCCGTAGCGGACGATGTAGTCGCGGAGCTTCTGGTCCTCCTCCGGCGACCACAGCCCCTTGCGGTGCTGCGCCTTGGGCTTCTGGCACGACTTGCACCCCATCAGTTCGTCGGAGGTGACCACGGGGGAAATGCCGCTCGCGGCGGAGGTGCAGGATGAGCGATGTTTTGCAAGTAGGAATGACGAAGGAGGTTAAGATTTAATCAGCTTTGAGAGGCGTCGGAGGGGCTGCGTTTGTTGTGCTGTTTGCACTGTTGTGTCGGTCTCTGCGTTTGGCGTGAGGGCTCTCCGCAGGACTTTATAGACTCAATGATAGTTGTTGGGCGCATTATCGTGTGGATAAAGAAAGATTAGTCACGATTGTTTTTAGTGATCACAAACACTTTGAGATAGCAGCAAATCCATTGATTTCAGCAATACTCGTTTATTTAGTACTCCTAATGCTTCTTTAGTCATGGAATTGTAGAATGAAAAATGGGAAATGATATGGTTCGACCGTGCGGACTATCACGCTCGCGTCCGCTGCCTTGGTTACACGCCACGCGTTCCACGTGACATGCTGGACCTAGTTCTCCACGATCTCTCCTTTCTGCAACAAGGCTCCTGTTGCAAAAATAAAAATTATAACAGGATCATTGTTACAAAAATAATTAATTATTGCAAGATATTTGTTGCAAAAAAAAGAACATGACCTCTATTGCAAAAAAAAAGTTGCAAAATGATCTCCGTTGCAGAAAAAACTATAACAAGGCTTCTGTTGCAAAAAAAATATCTACAACTTGACCTATTGGTTTGCAAATTTTTTTGCAACATGACCCGTGTTACAAAAAATTATTGCGACACGAGCTTTATTGCAGTGTTAGAGGGTGGCCCTCTGCCGCTCATTCCACCCAATCCGACATCTCGCGAGGCGGAAAAGATCCGCCGGCCGACGCGTAGCAGTGCCTATGAAAAATCCACTTTTTTCATGAATACTCAAAAGAATGGTGTATCTTTTCATTGATAGAAAGGAAGAAAATACAAGTAGATCTGACAATAGCACAAGCATGTATATGGACGCGGCGTGAGTGAAATGACAGGTGCATAGGCAAACAGGGCCGCGCGTCCCTTAGTCTGTGAAAGACTATGCCTCAGGGATGATCGATTCTAGCCCTTTAGTGTCAGCGCGTGCACACATGTGAGCTTCATCCTGGATGGTCTAGACGAGATGCGTGATTGTTTGAGGTTACCATAGGATTGACCCTCAGTCAGGCCTCCGATTCCAAGGAGTTGACTCAGCAAGTCCCTGAGCTACCCCATGGGAAGTCTAGTCGGATCACTCGGTGGTTCTGTAATGAGTAGTCGAATACACATTGAGGGGGCCTCGCCTCCTCCTTCCCG
Source organism: Triticum urartu (assembly GCF_056163025.1). Taxonomy (NCBI): domain Eukaryota; kingdom Viridiplantae; phylum Streptophyta; class Magnoliopsida; order Poales; family Poaceae; genus Triticum; species Triticum urartu. The sequence goes on from NC_141874.1 coordinate 595,574,111, forward strand.
CCCACACCTTCATTCTTTTCCTCCTCTAATCTTAGGCATTCACCATTGAATACGCAGCCGTTCCTTTGCTTCCAGATCCACTGGATGGTGAGGATGGCGTGAGAGGTGAAACCCCGACGAAGGTAAGAAGTCAAGCCAGAGATCGCCGTCGTTAGACATTCCATGAACTCATCCTCATGGCGAGGCAGGGAAGCTGTGGAGTGGCACCAACACATCACCTCATGCCAAGTATGGCACGAAAAGGTGCAGCGAACAAGGAGGTGTTGCATTGTTTCTGGTTCTTGTCTACAATGAGGGCAGTCGTTATTGTGGGGTAGGCCATGTCCGACTAGTCGGGCCTCAGTCCAGCATCATCCTTGGAGGGCCAATCACACAATGAACTTGATGTGAAGGGGCCCATGTGTTCCAATTAAGGCACCAATGAGGAGAAATGATTGCGCCCGAGATCATGGCCTGGTATAAGGTGTTTGCATTGTATAGCCCATTGGCATCCTAGACCCAGGTGAGAGTATCCGACACGTCTAAGAGGATGACAGGGCGAAGGCGGTGCGAAAACTCAACATATTTCACCAAAGCCATGGGGCGGAGAGAACTCTTGACGTCACGAATCCAGGCATGTTGAGGAAGACCTTCACAGATGGAGGAAGCTTTGCGATGATTCAGGACCATGGTGTGGATGAGTGGAGCGATCTCCTCGATCGAGCGACCATCGATCCAGTTCACTCCCAAAGCGGCGGGAGCGACAATCGCCTAGGGCCCAGGAAGTCGAAGCATAGAAGATTGCCTCGAGGTTGGGCCCACAGGGGATGTGGAGATGCTGCCATGGGTGCGACTACTCGGTCCATTGAAACCAAAGCAACTGAGTGCGGAGGGAGACACCAAGGTGTTGTAGAATAGGGATGTCAAGGTTGCCTAGGGCAATCAGCATGCGTGCATTGCTCCAACTAAGAAGGTAGGAAGACCCTATTTCACCCTTTTCATTCTTACTTCATGAACCGTTGCGCCATTGGTGCAAAGACTAACTGCAGCCAGGAAGTTAAGCAAGTTATGGGCGACACGTGGAGAAAACATTCCTTTTATAGATTATCCCAAAGGGCCACTACCGCAGGAATGCCCATCAGTGGCGGGTGCTAAAGGCCCATCAATGGCAGACAAGGCTCTCAGGGGTGCCCACCACTGATAACATGCATGCCAACAGTGCGGTCAGGTTGCCCGCCACTCGTAGAACATTTTCAGTGACGAGCTTGACTTACTGCCCGCCATAGCTCGGCGAGTTAGCAATGGCGGGCATCTTCATATGCCTACCACAATCATGTGGGGCAGCAGTGGCTAGCCCCTTTTGATGTCCGCCACTTCTTGAAATCCAAGCCCACAGAACAAACATTGTCGCGACATTGTTTTTCGCTGCCGTGGCGGCGTTTTAGTCACACGGTTGCAGCATTTTGCACTTGATCATCACATTGCATTGCATATATTAAATGTAGTCTCAACATTAATCCACACACATATAGCACATTACAATGTCCACACAAAAATTAAGAGTGTTAGTGAAGCAAACATAGTAAGAAGTGTAGGGCAAGAAACATGTCTCATCACATAATTAACAGTTTCACAAGTTTTAAAGAACTCTATCTACCGACTTAGGACATCGGCAATCATCGAGAACAAGTCATCCATGTCCTTCGAATGTTTGTTCTGGTAGTCGGGTTTGTCGTTCGACGTCTGGCTTGTAGTGGAACTTTCTGTCCTTCCTAACAACCTTCATGTTGATGATCTTGCCCACACCTTCTCGAGGCGCATATGCTCTCTTGCGAATCCCCTTGGACTACTTCATGATTTGGCAACAATTTTGCAAAAAATGCTTGTGTGCAAAAAGTCATTCGTGATGGCCATGGCATAGTAGCCAGACCTTTGAGAGGTTTGGACATTTGGTTCTTGGTAGTAACAAGAGTTGGTGATGAACTTGATTTCTGAATGTTGTGTCACTTTTTCTATAATTTTTAAACATGACTAGAGCAGCATTTAGAACCTCCTTCATGTGAGGGTCCCTCTTTGAATCGAATAAATAAGCCCATCCATGCGCCGCAATAGTACGATTACAATCATGTGTTGGTTGATGCGCACAAAATTGAAGAAATTAACATGGATGAGATCAAATCACAAGGTCAGGTATATGTTTTAGGATAAAGGAGTGAATGATGTACATTTCGAAGTATGGCAAGAGATAGGTACCCTTCTGTGGATGATTTGCAATCATGCACTGGAATAGGTACTCCTTGATGAGTTTCTAGCCATATTTGGATTCCATGTTGTGCCAGTGCATGTTGTCCAGTCCTTGATGAGTCGATTGTCCAACCGCAGGCCCTTACCATCTCGCGAGGTTCTTTGGTTATTAAGAATAAATATTCAGACAAAATCATTTGGCGTCTAATGACTACACCTCATTGATCCCGAAGGATTGGCTTTTTGTTACCATACTAAACCTTTCTATCACTGGTGTTCAGAATAGTGTACCACATCCTCCTCGCTCGTTACCTCTTCCTTGATCGATCTTCTGGATCCTAGGTACCTGCAAGGTCAAAGAAAGAGAAAGAAATAAGAGATAACTCTGTTGTAATAAGACACATGCATGATGTTAATTATTCAAAGTCATTCCATCGATCCCTTGTTGTCGGTGTCAAAACCAGCAGATCTCGGGTAGGTGTAGCCGAGCTGTTAGATCGGATCGATGGGTAACAAGAGAGAACACACACAAAGTTTACCTAGGTTTGGGCCCTCTCTATGGAGGTAAAACCCTACGTCCTGCTTGTTGGGTAACGTAGCAATTTCAAAAAAAAATCCTACGCACATGCAGGATCATGGTGATGCATAGCAACGAGAGGGGAGAGTGTCGTCTACATACCCTCGTAGACCGTTAAGCGGAAGCGTTATGACAATGTGGTTGATGTAGTCGTACGTCTTCACGATCAACCGATCCCCAGTACCGAACGTACGACACCTCTACGTTCAGCACACGTTCAGCTCAGTGACGTCCCGCGAACTCACGGTCCAGTAGAGCTCCGGGAAGAGTTTCGTCAGCACGACGGCGTGGTGACGATGTTGATGAAGCTACCGCGGCAGGGCTTCGCCTAAACACCGCTATAGTATGACCGAGGTGGATTATGGTGGAGGGGGGCACCGCACACGGCTGGGAGAGATCTTTGTGATCAACTTGTGTGTCTAGAGGTGCCCCTGCCCCTGTATATAAAGGAGCAAGGGGGAGGCTGGCCGTCCCTTGTTAGCGCGCCTAGGAGGACGAATCCTCCTCCTAGTAGGAGTAGGATTGCTTCCTTTCCTACTCCTACTAGGAGGGGGAAAGGCAGGGAGAGAAAGAGAAGGAAAAGGGGGCGCCGCCCCCCTTCTCCTAGTCCAATTTGGACAGGGGGAAGGGGGCGCGCTGCCTGCCTGATGTCTACTACACAACCTTCTTCTTGTAGACGTTGTTGGGCCTCCAAATGCAGAGGTTTATAGGACAGTAGCAAATTTCCCTCGAGTGGATGACCTAAGGTTTATCAATCCATAGGAGGCGTAGGATGAAGATGGTCTCTCTCAAGCAACCCTACAACCAAATAACAAAGAGTCTCTTGTGTCCCCAACACACCCAATACAATGGTAAATTGTATAGGTGCACTAGTTCGGTGAAGAGATGGTGAAACAAGTGGTATATGGATGGTAGATAAAGGTATTTGTAATCTGAAATTATAAAAACAGCAAGGTAGAAAGTGATAAAAGTGAGCGTAAACGGTATTGCAATGTGTTGAAACAAGGCCTAGGGTTCATACTTTCGCTAGTGTAAGTTCCCTTAACAATTCTAACATGATTGGATGACATAACTATCTCTCAACATGCAACAAAGAGTCACTCCAAAGTCACTAATAGCGGAGAACGAACGAAGAGATTATGGTAGGGTACGAAACCACCTCAAAGTTATTCTTTCCAATCAATCCATTGGGCTATTCCTATAATTGTCACAAACATCCCTAGAGTTCGTACTAGAATAACATCTTAAGACACAAATCAATCAAAACCCTAATGTCACCTAGATACTCCAATGTCACCTCAAGTATCCGTGGGTATGATTATATGATATGCATCACACAATCTCAGATTCATCTATTCAACCAACACAAAGGACCTCAAAGAGTTCCCCAAAGTTTCTACCGGAGAATCACGACAAAAACGTGTGCCAACCCCTATGCATAGGTTCATGGGCGGAACTCGCAAGTTGGTCACCAAAACATACATCAAGTGGCACGTGGTATCCCATTGTCACCACAGATATCCACAGCAAGACATACATCAAGTGTTCTCAAATCTTTAAAGACTCAATCCGATAAGATTACTTCAAAGGGGAAACTCAATTCATTACAAGAGAGAAAAGGGGGGGGAGAAACATAAGATCCAACTATAATAGCAAAGCTCGCGATACATCAAGATCATGCCAAATCAAGAACACGAGAGAGAGAGAGAGATCAAACACAAAGCTACTGGTACATACCCTCAGCCCGAAGGAGAACTACTCCCTCCTCGTCCTGGAGAGCACTGGGATGATGAAGATGGCCACCAGAGAGGGATTGCCCCCTCCGGCAGGGTGCCGGAACAGGTCTAGATTGGTTTTCGGTGGCTACGGAGGCTTCTGGCGGCGGAACTCCCGATCTATTGTGTGTTCTCGGAGTTTTAGGGTATATGGAGTTATATAGGCAGAAGAAGCACGTCAGGGGAGCCACGAGGGCCCCACGAGGCAGGGGGCGCGCCCCAGGGGGGTGGGTGTCGTGGATCTAAGACTGACAGTAGAATGGGGGTAAGTATGAGGAGGCAAGATCCTAGCTATGGAGGAGTTGTACGCACGAGTTTTACGAGTTCAGGCCCTTCTCGGAGGAAGTAACAGCCCTATGTCTCGGTGCCCTGAGGCGGTCGACTGGATTATATGAGTGTGTGTTTACAAAAGTGCGAACCCCTGTCCCAGAGGAGGAGGGTGGCTTATATAGGGTGCGCCAGGACCCCAGCTCCCCTTCGTTACACAGGGTTCAATGTTCATAAAGGAGGGGCGTTACTGGTAACGTCTGCAGTAAAGTGTTATAAATGCCCATAAAGCTATGGTTTAAGTCTTGACCGTTGCAGAGTGGAGAGTTTCTCATCTTCTGGTGGTCGAGTGTCTTCAAGGTGGTCGAGTGAGCGCATCTTCATGGTCGAGTGGACGATGGTTTCTCTTCGACTGCTTCTGATTCTTTGCAGAGATGTCCTTGGGGAGGGTATGTCGGACAGGTCCATGACCCTACCCTAGGTACATAGCTTCATCATTAGCCCCCGAATGGATTAGGGTTTGAGTGGGGAAGGAGTTGGGAACACTTCCGACCCATTATTTGTGTTACTAGTATATCATGTTCTGGAACAATGAGTTGAGGTGACGACGTCGACTCCTTTCTCAGTCGCCGTGGTCCATTCTTGGTTTTTGTCGAGTGAATTTTCACGGTAGAATTCCGAATGATGATGCAGAGGATGTTTGTCTTCAGTCTGACAGGTTGTTCTGCTCTCCGCGGATCTCGCGGGATTTGAATTTTCGGAAGCGCGCCAGACGGACGGAAACGAGGTTATCGGGACGGATTAGGCAAGTCTCCTCGATCATCGCGCCACCTTTTTCGCCACATATTACGCGCGCGACTGTTGCAGGATTTGTTTAGATCGCCTGGGTCCACCCGTCAGTCACTCGGATGACGACCTTATAAAAGGCCTTGGAGCAGGCCTCTGCCCCGTGCGCTCCCATTCTCTCTTCTTCTCTCAATCTCTCCGCCACGCTCGCTTCCGCCCTCATTGCCGGACCTTTACTCGAGCTCGACCCGCCGCCATGGGGAAGGAGAGGACGGTGGCGCTGGAACGCGCGAAGAAGGCGACAGCGAAGGCGAAGAGCAAGCGGACCAGCCGGGGCGGATCCTCATCGAGATCCGGCCTGCCGGCGGGCTGGATCCAGGGCGACTGGATCCGCTCGACAATCACCCATGACGACCTCGACGACCTGGTGGAGGGGGGATGATCCCCCACAAGTCAGCACGGCTCCTGGGGGATGAAACCGAGCCGCAGTCGAGGCAGGGTGAGTGTGTTCTCCTCGCCACTCACGTAGATCACGGATTCTCACTGCCCCCATCCTTTCTTCCGGGTTTTTTGAACTTCTTTGGGGCTCAACTCCACCATTTCACCCCAAACACTATTGTATATCTGGCCGCTTTTGTGTCGATGTACGAAAACTTCTTGGGTTGTCGACCGCACTGGGGCCTTTTCAAACACATCTTCACCTGCCGATCCCAGTCGATCAAAAAGGCCAAGTTGAGTGACGAGAGGACACAAGTGATCCAGAAGTGCGGGGGTCTGGGGATCCAGATGAGGAGCAAGAGTACTTTCCCAGCCATGATCCTTCCCGACTCGGTCCGGGGCTGGCAGTCGACTTGGTTCTACTGCAAGGATCAGCCGACCCCCAGCCAGTCGACTGGACTTCCTCCTTTTTCTTTGGCTTGAGTGGAGAAGCCCGCCCCCCTGAAGGTGGTTCCAGAAGAGAAGGCGCAGGTCAAGGTGCTGGTCGAGCGGGTCGTCCAGCTTGTCCGCGATGGGGTGACCGGGATGGACCTGCTAGAGGTCTTTCTCGGTCGACGCATCCAACCTCTTCAGGCGTGCGATCATCCGATGTGGATGTATTCTAGGCTCGAGGATTCCACTCGGATCCACCCGGAGGACGTCAGCGAGGACACCTTGGAGAAGTGGTTGATGGGGATTACCAGCAACAAAGACAACCCTCGGGGGTCTAGGAGGGTGATTTCATTCGACAACTCGCACCAGCCGGAGCAAGTATAATTCTGTCTTATCGAGTATCTTTTCGATTCACCGAGTGACATCTTGTTTATGGTCGATTGAATTTCCTTTGATCATTGTCCTTTCAAGCCCTCATCGACATGTACTCAATGCCCCACGGAGTGCAGGACCAAGAAGCTGAGGAAGAAGGGAGCGGTGGTGAGAGCGGCGAGGAGCATTCGCAGGCCGAGGAAGATGAGGAGGGCGATGAATCGACTGGTGACGAAGAAGTCGATTCGCCTCCTCGCAGGGAGAGGAGATCCAAACAAGCCCACGACCCGGCGAGTGCTCCGGACTTAGTGGTCGCGCCGACTGGTCAGACTTCGAAGCGTCCTAGGACGTCTTCCCCAACGCCGGATGAAAAGGCTCCAAAGCAGTCCAAAGTTGCGCCGCCTCCAGCACCGAAAGCCACCTCTTCCAAACTGCCAAAAGTTTTGCCCAGGATCAAAGTGACCGTTCCTACTATCTCCGGGTAACCATCTAACTTGTCTTTTTCGTCGACTCGATTAACCAGACGTAACCGATTGAATACGGGTCTTTGCAGTGCTGCTACGTCAGGAACCTCTTCTTTCCAGTACCGAGACGAGGAAATGGAAGATGTTGTAACCTCCAACCCAAGTATAAACTCTTGTGATCTTGTTCTGGATTCTTTGGTCGACTGTGTTCGTGTGGTTCACTTGGGGTCGAATGATCTGCCTTGCAGCTCTAGCCAACATCATTGATCTTCCAGATGACGATGAAGATGTGGCTCCTAAGCCTAGGAAGAGCAAGAAGGTAGTAGCTGGCAGGGTGGCTCGGCAAGAATCCAACTCCAACACCTCCCGTCCGTCAAGCTGAAGACGCGGGCAGGGCCTCTGTGACGTTCGCTGCACCCTTGTCGAGTGGGCCTCCCGCACCGTCGACTGCACCTGTGGTTCCTTCAACTGTCCAACTCCACGCCACAGAGCTCCAAGCCACCGCACCTGGGTCGTCTGCACACTTTTTCACCAGCTACCCCGTCCCGGACAACCAGTCGGAAGCGGCTGCGGAAGCCATTTGACAGGTTGACATGATGATGGAGTGGGTGAAGACAGTGCACGAGAACAGCCAGGCTGCCTACGACGCCAGTGCCGCCCTTCAGGCCAATGTCCAGGTGAGTAAACTTTCCGACTGTTTTTGTTCTCGAAAAATCTTCTTCTCCACAATCTCCTGTTGTTTGCGTTGAATTAGAGCACCCACTGGGTGTTTTGTTGTTTTTGGTAGTTTCGCTCTTCCACTCAGTCTAGGCGAGTGGGATCAGAACCCGTGGGGGCACGCTAAGTGCACCCACTGGGTGTAGTCCCCGAGACCACGGTCGACTGCTGGCAGTCGACTGGGGTCTGAGTTCTTCGTTCTTTTCTTTCTACTCCTTACACTCGACTCTGGCGGGCCGGTCGAGTAAGATCCGAACCGGTGGGGGCACGCCAAGTGCACCCACTGGGTGTAGTCCCCGGGACCGCGGTCGACTGCTGGTAGTCGACTGGGGTCTTAACAGCTTCCTGCCCCCTTTTTTTTAAACCTGGTCCGGGTGGACCGAACGAGTTGAGTCTTAGTCAGCGGGGGCACGCCAAGTGCACCCGCTGGGTGTAGCCCCTGAGACCGCAGTCGACTGTGTGCAGTCAGCTGGGGTCTAAATGGACTTCTTTAGGTTTTATTCACTCGGAAGTGAACCACCTTTAATCCTATCGATTGATCTGTCTTTTGCCTTCTGCAGAAGTCTTGTACTCTTATTTCCAAGTTTGCTGAACTCAAGGAGAAGCAGAGGCAACTCAACTTAGACTTGGAATTGGCTCAGCAAAATCTGAAAAAAGCTCAAGACTAGGCCGCTGGTATGGAAGGTAACTGATTGTCGACTGACTCTCAATATATTTCTTTGATCTCTTCTTTGACTCGATTGCTTCTTTTTTAGAGAAAATGAATTTGGCTCTGGAGAAGAAAGACTTGGACCTCACCGCCGCGCAGAAAGCAGCCCAAGACAAAACCGCTCTCGCAGACAAGAAGCTTGCTTCAATCAGAACGCTTGAAGGAGAGGTGAACAAACTGAAATCTTGTCTTAATGAAGCTAACCGCGAAGTGACCAGTCTGAAGAAGGACAAGGTCGTCCTGAATGAAAAGTTGGAGTCTACAATCCGCAAGAGGAATGATACAGAAGCTTATCTGAGGACTCTCGCCAAGAAGCTTTATCTCGCGCTGGAAGGTATTTCCTTTAATCCGACTGTGTTGATGCTTGCGATCGGATCTTGCTCGGTCAATTGACTAACTTTTGGCTGCAGAACTCTGCCAAGACTTCGACGAAGAAACTGGAAGGGTCGAGACGGGTCTGGACCCTATCGCTTCCCCAGTCTGCGACGAAACTGTGATGAATGTGCTCCGACTGGAGTCCCGTATCGCCAGCGCCACAAGCTACCTCGCACGCCTGAAGGAGGTTGTCTCTCGAATCGACTCATCGCTTTGGCCGGGGGCGACGCTTCAGAATGACAAGGAATCCTTGATGACTCGACTGAACGAGATCCCTGACCGAGTGCAAGAATGGAAGAAATCCTCTGCCCGGTGCGGTGCTGACGGTGCGCTGTCCTTGGTGCGAGTCCATTGCAAGGAGGCTCGTGAAGATAAGCTGGCTGCGATCAAAGTCGCTAACACCAAAAAGCACGACTTCCGGTCCTTCATGGAGACTTTCATCGCTGCCGCCACCCGGATTGCTGATGGGATCGACGTGGACTCATTCGTGGAGCCTGCCAGCCCTCCTCCGGCCGAGTGAACAGACTCATGAAACCTGAATACGCTTTAAATTTGCCTCGGAATGCCGAGTGATTGCTGTAACCGTTGAACTCCTTCGGGCTTGATGCCCGAGTACTTTTGATTTGCTGCTCGGAATCTTTAGGATTTATCTGAATTTGGTTTATTTCCGAATGTGCTTGTGTTTGTCCTCGAATGGACTTTACTCATTGCTTTGAATAGTCTTTGCGCTGGAGACGCGGCAGCTCCGAAGGAGAAGGTTGCAGTCGACCTGCACCTCGTCGTCCTTGCGGATAGGGATGGACCGGACGTTGTATTTGTGCCGCACCTCCGAAGGAGAAGGTTGTAGTCGACCTACACCTCGTCGTCCTTGCGGGTAGGGATGGACCGGACGTTGTACTTGTGCCGCAGCTCCGAAGGAGAAGGTTGCAGTCGACCTGCACCTCGTCATCCTTGCGGATAGGGATATGTTACAAACTTAGGCGAGTACTGGACTGCAGCTAAGTCTCCTAGTGAGAGAACTTAGGCGAGTGCTGGACCGCAGCTAAGCCTCCGTGTGGGAGGGTTGCTCTCCACTCGGTAGGATTTTTTTCAAACTTAGGCGAGTACTGGACTGCAGCTAAGTCTCCTAGAGGGAGGACTTAGGCGAGTGCTGGACTGCAGCTAAGCTCCCGAGTGGGAGGGTCGCTCTCCACTCGGTAGGATTTTTTCAAACTTAGGCGAGTGATGGACTGCAGCTAAGCCTCCTAGTGAGAGAACTTAGGCGAGTGATGGACTGCAGCTAAGTCCCCGAGTGGGAGGGTTGCTCTCCACTCGGTAGGATTTTTTCAAACTTAGGCGAGTACTGGACTGCAGCTAAGTCTCCTAGTGGGAGGACTTAGGCGAGTGCTGGACTGCAGCTAAGCTCCCGAGTGGGAGGGTCGCTTTCCACTCGGTAGGATTTTTTCAAACTTAGGCGAGTGATGGACTGCAGCTAAGCCTCCTAGTGAGAGAACATAGGCGAGTGCTGGACTGCAGCTAAGCCCCCGAGTGGGAGGATTGCTCTCCAGTCGGTAGGATTTTTTCAAACTTAGGCTAGCACCGGACTGCAGCTAAGCCTCCTAGTGAGAGAACTTAGGCGAGTGCTGGACTACAGCTAAGCCCCCGAGTGGGAGGGTTACTCTCCACTCGGTAGGATTTTTTCAAACTTAGGCTAGTACTGGACTGCAGCTAAGCCTCCTAGTGAGAGAACTTAGGCGAGTGCTGGACTGCAGCTAAGCCCCCAAGTGGGAGGGTTGCTCTCCACTCGGTAGGATTTTTTCAAACTTAGGCTAGTACCGGACTGCAGCTAAGCCTCCTAGTGAGAGAACTTAGGCGAGTGCTGGACTGCAGCTAAGCCCCCGAGTGGGAGGGTTGCTCTCCACTCGGTAGGATTTTTTCAAACTTAGGCTAGTACCGGACTGCAGCTAAGCCTCCTAGTGAGAGAACTTAGGCGAGTGTTGGACTGCAGCTAAGCCCCCGAGTGGGAGGATTGCTCTCCACTCGGTAGGGATTTTTTAAACTTAGGCTAGTACCGGACTGCAGCTAAGCCTCCTAGTGAGAGAACTTAGGCGAGTGTTGGACTGCAGCTAAGCCCCAGAGTGGGAGGATTGCTCTCCACTCGGTAGGATTTTTTCAAACTTAGGCGAGTACCAGACTGCAGCTAAGTCTCCTAGTGAGAGAACTTAGGCGAGTGCTGGACTGCAGCTAAGCCCCCGAGTGGAAGGATTGCTCTCCACTCGGTAGGATTTTTTCGAACTTAGGTGAAACGGATTCGCGACTAAGCCCACCCACTGGTGGATTTCAGAAGTAAATAAGAACAACACAATCGAATGAGAGAACCGTAATCTCTTGTCTTTGATAAACGAATTACAAAAGGTGTTTTCTCATTACATTTTATTCGAACGAGTGCTTAAGTATAAAAGGGGCGGAGTAGCTCCGCGTTCCAAGCCCGTGGCTCGTCTTTCTGATGCTCAATACTGTAAAGATGGTATGCTCCGTTGTGGAGAACTTTGGTGATGATGAAGGGACCCTCCCAAGTCGGGGCAAGCCTTTGTGGTTTCTGTTGATCCACTCGAAGAACTAGGTCTCCTTCTTGAAAGGCTCGACCCCTCACATTTCTGGCGTGGAATCGACGCAAGTCTTGCTGGTAGATGGTCGACCGGATCAAGGCCATCTCTCTTTCCTCCTCCAAGAGATCGACTGAATCTTGCCGGGCCTGCTCTGCTTCCTCTTCAGAGAAGAGCTCGACTCGGGGTGCGTTGTGGAGCAGGTCACTTGGCAAAACTGCTTCGGCTCCGTAAACCAAAAAGAAAGGAGTTCGTCCAGTCGACCGATTAGGAGTTGTCCTCAAGCCCCACAGAACTGACGGAAGTTCATCAACCCAAGCGCCTGCTGCGTGTTTGAGATCACGCATCAGTCGGGGTTTCAATCCTTTGAGAATTAGGCCATGGGCTCTTTCTACTTGTCCGTTTGACTGCGGGTGAGCGATAGAAGCATAGTCGACTCGAGTGCCCTGAGAGGTGCGGAAAGCTCTGAATTCATCAGAGTCGAAGTTCGACCCATTGTCCGTGATGATGCTGTGTGGGACTCCATATCTGAACATCAATTCTCTGATAAAACTGACAGCGGTGCTAGCATCAAGGTTCTTGATAGGTTTAGCTTCGATCCATTTGGTAAACTTGTTGACTGCAACGAGCACATGAGTGAAGCCGCTCCTGCCAGTTCTCAGTGGTCCAACCATATCCAGTCCCCAAACAGCAAAGGGCCAGATGAGGGGGATGGTCTTTAGAGCAGACGCTGGCTTGTGGGACATGTCGGAGTAAAACTGGCAGCCTTCACATCTGTCGACTATATCTTTCGCCATTTCATTTGCTCGTGGCCAATAGAATCCAGCTCGGTATGCTTTAGCCACGATGGCCCGGAAGGACGCATGATGACCACAGGTCCCCGAGTGGATGTCATTGAGGATCATTCGACCTTCTTCTGGTGTTATGCATTTCTGACCGACTCCAGTCACGCTTTCCCTGAACAGCTGCCCTCTTATCACAGTAAAGGCCTTGGATCGACGGACGATCTGTCGAGCCTCTTCTTCATCCTCTGGGAGCTCTTTCCTAAGGATATATGCAATGTATGGCACAGTCCAGTCGGGAGTGATGACCAACACCTCCATGATCAGGTCGACCACGGCTGGGACCTCGACTTCAGTCGGATCTGTGGCGCTCTTAGGTTGCGGGGGCTCTTCAGTAAAAGGATCTTCCTGAACTGTCGGCGAGTGGATATGCTCCAAAAATACATTGCTGGGAATGGCTTCTCTCTTGGAACCTATCTTTGCCAAATCGTCGGCTGCTTGATTTTTCAGTCGGGGTATGTGGTGGAGTTCTAATCCCTCAAACTTGTTCTCGAGCTTTCTCACTGTGTTGCAGTAACCAATCATGGCTGGGCTTCTGACGTCCCACTCCTTCATCACTTGATTAACTACCAAATCTGAGTCGCCATAGACCATGAGGCGACGGACGCCGAGTGAAATGGCCATGCACAACCCATACATGAGTGCTTCATATTCTGCTTCGTTGTTGGAGGAATCAAAGTGAATCTGGAGGACATATCTGAGCCTGTCTCCTCGGGGGGATACCAGAACTACTCCAGCACCAGAACCGTTCAGCATCTTGGATCCGTCAAAGAACATGGTCCAGTGTTCAGAGTGAACTTGAGTCGGCAGTTGCTGTTCGATCCACTCGGCGAGGAAATCTGCTATTACTTGGGACTTGATAGCTTTCTTTGCCTCAAACTTGATATCCAGGGGAAGGAGTTCAATCGCCCATTTGGCCACTCGACCAGTTGCATCTCTGTTGTGCAGAATCTCTGACAATGGAGCGTCGCTAACGACTGTAACAGAGTGATCTAAGAAATAGTGTGCAACCTTCTTCGTGGTCATGTAAATCCCATAGACAAGCTTCTGATAATGAGGATATCTCTTCTTTGACGGGGTCAGGACTTCAGAAATATAATAAACTGGGCGTTGAACCTTATAAGCTTTTCCTTCTTCTTCCCGCTCGACCGTAAGTACTGTACTGACGACTTGTCAAGTGGCTGCTATATAAAGCAGTAGAGGCTCTTTGCTAATTGGAGTAGCAAGCATCGGCTGGGTGGAAAGCAGGGCTTTTAGCTCTGCAAACGATGCATCAGCTTCTGGGGTCCACTCGAACTTGTCTGATTTCTTCATCAGTCGGTAAAGAGGCAGCGCCTTTTCACCAAGGTGAGAAATGAATCGACTTAGGGCGGCCAAGCAACCAGTAAGCTTATGGACATCGTGCACACACACAGGGCGCTTCATTCGGAGTATAGCGCCTACTTTCTCTGGGTTAGCATCGATTCCTCGTTCGGAAACAAGAAAACCGAGTAACTTTCCGCTTGTAACTCCAAACGTGCACTTTGATGGATTGAGCTTGATATCATACCTTCTGAGGTTGGCAAAGGTTTCAGCAAGGTCAGTCAGTAGGTCGGAACCTTTACGTGACTTGACCACAATGTCATCCATGTATGCTTCCACATTCCGACTGATCTGAGTGAGCAGGCACTTCTGAATCATCCGCATGAATGTGGCTCTGGCGTTTTTCAAACCGAATGGCATTATGACATAACAGAAGCACCCAAACGGGGTGATAAACGCTGTCTTTATTTCGTCGGGTCCATACAGACGGATCTGGTGGTACCCGAAGTAGGCGTCCAAAAAGGGCAAACGCTCGCACCCTGCAGTCGAGTCGACTATATGGTCAATGCGAGGGAGAGGAAAGTGATCTTTCGGGCAGGCCCGATTGATATGCTTGAAATCAATGCACATGCGAAGTGAGTCATCTTTCTTTGGGACCATGACAACATTGGCTAACCACTCAGAGTGGTAAATCTCTCGGATAAACTTAGCTGCCAAAAGCCGAGCCACCTCTTCCCCGATTGCCTTTCTTTTCTGGACGGCGGACCGTCGAAGATGTTCTTTGACTGGTTTCACCTTCGGGTTGACTCGCAAATGATGCTCAGCCAGTTCCCTGGGAACACCCGGCATGTCAGAAGGTTTCCATGCAAAGATGTCCCAGTTCTCACGAAGGAACTGGATGAGCGCTTCTTCCTATTTGGAGTCAAGTGAGGTTCAAATGTGAGTCGGAGCAGCACTGGGATCTGTCGGGTGAATATGAATCGACTTCGTTTCACCAGACGACTGGAATGCTGAATCTGTGGCTGGCTTCTTGGCTCGCAGCAAGTCACTCGGATCTGCATTTTTCTGGTATTCTTGCAATTCTACTACGGCCATCTGGGCATCGGCGATCTTTGAGCCCTTTTGGAAGCACTCTTCTGCCTTCTTTCGATTACCAGAGATAGTAATCACTCCTCTGGGACCTGGCATCTTCAGTTTGAGGTACACGTAACATGGTCGAGCCATAAATCGTGCATAAGCTGGCCTGCCTAGAATTGCATGATAAGCACTCTGGAAATCCACAACTTCAAACGTCAACTTTTCTTTGCGGTAATTTTTGGAATCACCGAAAACCACGCCGAGTGCAATCGGACCGAGGGATGCGGCCTTCTTGCCTGGAATGACCCCATGGAAACTCATATGGCTTTCACTGAGCCTGGACATCGGAATGCCCATTCCTTTCAACGTTTCTGCATACAGTATGTTCAGACCACTGCCACCTTCCATCAGGACCTTTGTCAGTCGAGTGCCTTCGACCACCGGGTCGACCACCAGTGCTTGCCTCCCAGGGGTGGCGATGTGCGCTGGATGATCAGACTGGTCGAATGTAATGGCAGTCTGTGACCACTTCAAGTAACTGGGTGTCGCCAGAGTGACCATGTTCACTTCCCTGTTGATAACTTTCAATCGACTTTTGCTCTTGACATCAGCAAAAATCATCAAAGTGGAATTCACGTGGGGATAACCATCGTCATCCTCTTCCTCATCCTCAGCCTTGTCTGTCTCCTTCTCTTTTTCCTTGGGTTGTTTCTCTCGGAACTGCTGGATTAGGAGCCGACACTGCCGAGTGGTGTGCTTCGGGTAAATGAAATTACCTTCTTCATCTTTTTTGGTGTGGATATGGCACGGCAGATCCAGCACGTCATTTCCATCTTGATATTTTATTTTCTTGGGGTTCCACGGCCCTTTGGGCTTCCCCTTGAACTTTCCTTGAACCACAGCCAAGGCTTGACCCAGAGCAGCTGGTTCGGCCTTGCGCTTCTGTTTCCGACCGGAGTTTCCTCCTCCGGCTTCGTGGGCGACTGCTTTGTGCTTGCCGCTCCGGAGCCGCTCTTCTTCTTCACCATTGGCATACTTGGTGGCAATTTCCATCATCCGAGCCAGAGTCACATTCCCTGTCCGGCTGAATTTCATATTCAACTCTCGATACCTAACGCCTTCCTTAAAGGCACAAATTGCCTGATGATCTGACACATCTTCTACTGTGTGGTGCAGGGTGATCCATCTCTGGATATAATCCCTCAAAGTTTCATTCGGTTTCTGAACACAACACTGCAACTCTGTCAAACCTGCCGGCCGTTTGCACGTGCCCTCGAATGTTCTGACAAACACTTGGGCGAGATCTTCCCAAGTATAGATGCTGCCAGGTGCTAACTGATTTAGCCACGCTCTAGCCGAGCCCTCTAACATCAGAGGAAGGTGTTTCATGGCCACTTCATCATTACAGCCACCAATCTGGACAGTCACTCAGTAGTCTTCAAGCCAAGTGTCAGGCTTGGACACCCCGGTGAACTTACTAACTCCAGACGCCAACCTGAAGTTGGGGGGAATCACCGCAGCTCTGATAGCTCTGCTGAAACACTCTGGACCAGAGACATGCACCCTGTTGCTGGTTTGTGGACCTCCATCATGGCCCTCCCGGCGAGCTCTATTTCTGTCGACCAAGCCCTGCACGAGAATAGATCTCGCATCAAAGTCTGGCTCCCTGGGGTCGATTGGAATACCTCGCCCAACACTGTGAGGACGTCTGTCTTCATGCTGCCGAGGCGCGTACGACCCACTCCTCGGGGGAGGCGTGGGCACTCGACGGCGATCATCACGATCGACTCGGCGATCATACTGCTCTCAGTTTCTGTACTGATCTCATCGATCCCCACGTCCCTCACGCCTCGGAGGCGATCTTGGGCTATGGGCCGACTGAACTGTGTCTGCCATCACGGATCTACTGTGGATCCTATCCCGCGACTGAGATACAACTGTATTCTGCTCTCCCGCCACCCGAAGCAAGGCTTGGATCTGCACCAGACCTCGACCAGCTTTTGACTGGGAGGGTTGGATCGACTCCACTATCCGGGCAGCAGCAGCTAGATTCTAGATCGGGGTTCGGTATACCTGAGTTGGAGGTGGAAAAAGTTGGCGTCGACTGGATTCAGGAGCACGTTGTCGAGCGCGATCGTCGAGTGCGTGCTGGAGGTTTCCAGTCGAGTGCGCTCAGCCAGATAGGCCAAGCGCGCCTGCTCCAAGGTTTGGGCCTCGGGGGTTTCTCCAACTATAGGAGTGTGCAGGGCATCCATGTTCCGGCAACGAAGTTCTTCCCTCTGCTGCGAGGAGAGAGGTTCGGGGCGGTACTCCTCGTGAACGCGCGACGGATCGCCGTTCCCGTCACCTCCGTCTTCATGATTGAAGCCAGGAGGACTGCGTGGTCCATTGACCATCAGGACTTCCGCCGCCGAGTCACTGTTGCCGCACTCGGATGTAGTCTCTACGGAGCCAGTCGATAGATCAAACAGGCCATAGAGAGATTCGTCGGGCTCGATCGCCGTGACTTGAGGGGTGGCCCATTGGCGGGCCACCGCATGCTTCACCCACCGCTGAAGCCTCGACCGACTGGTGCGCTTGCTCCGGCGGGTCACAGGGAGGGGGAAAGCTGCTAGAGTCGACTGGTACTGGGTCGACGGTTGCCGTAGGAGGACGCCGCGGACGCACGCGCGAAAGTGCACCGCCCCGCGGGCGGGGAGCGCGTCGGCGTCGAGTGGTGACTCCTGGAGCCAAGAGGAGTCGTCGGCGACAAACACGAGCGTGCCGAGATGGATCTCGCGGCCCTCAGCCAAACCTCCGCCTGGAACCATGATGAAGGGGATCGAAAAAATTGCAACTTCTCCAATAAGTCGCTAAGACACCTGCCCCAAGGTGGGCGCCAACTGTCATGGATCTAAGACTGATAGTAGAATGGGGGGTAAGTATGAGGAGGCAAGATCCTAGCTATGGAGGAGTTGTACGCACGAGTTTTACGAGTTCAGGCCCTTCTCGGAGGAAGTAACAGCCCTACGTCTCGGTGCCCTGAGGCGGTCGACTGGATTATATGAGGGTGTGTTTACAAAAGTGTGAACCCCTGTTCCAGAGGAGGAGGGTGGCTTATATAGAGTGCGCTAGGACCCCAGCTCCCCTCCGTTACACAGGGTTCAATGTTCATAAAGGAGGGGCATTACTAGTAACGCCTGCAGTAAAGTGTTATAAATGCCCATAAAGCTATGGTTTAAGTCTTGACCATTGCAGAGTGGAGAGTTTCTCATCTTCCGGTGGTCGAGTGTCTTCAAGGTGGTCGAGTGAGCGCATCTTCATGGTCGAGTGGACGATGGCTTCTCTTCGACTGCTTCTGATTCTTTGCAGAGATGTCCTTGGGGAGGGTATGTCGGACAGGTCCATGACCCTACCCTAGGTACATAGCTTCATCAGTGGGCGCGCCACTACCGTCGTGAGCTCCTCCTTCCTTCCTTGATGTGGGGTCCAAGTCCATCGGGTGGCTTTCGTTCCAAAAATAACTTCTCTAGTTGATTTCGTTCCGTTTCGGCTCCGTCTGATATTCCTTTTCTTCAAAACACTGAAATAGGCATAAAACAACAAATCTGGGCTGGACCTCCAGTTAATAGGTTAGTCCTGAAAGTAATATAAAAGTGGATAATAAAGCCCAATAATGCCCAAAACAGTAGATAATATAGCATGGAGCAATCAAAAATTATACAAAGTATCAAGCATGCACAAGCTTAATTCCTGCTTGTCCTCGAGTAGGTAAATGATAAAAGATAATTTTTGATGTGGAATGCTAGTTGGCATAATTTCAATGTGATTCTTCTTAATTGTGGTATGAATATTCAGATCCGAAAGATTCAAGACAAAAGTTCATATTGACATGAAAATGATAATACTTCAAGCATACTAACTAAGCAATTATGTCTCTTCAAAATAACATGGCCAAAGAAAGTTATCCCTACAAAATCATATAGTCTGGCTATGCTCTATCTTCACCACACAAAATATTTAAATCATGCACAATCCTGATGAAAATCCAAGCAATTGTTTCATACTTTTGATGTTCTCAAACTTTTTCAATCTTCACGCAATACATGAGTGTGAGCCATGGACATAGCACTATAGGTGGAATAGAATGGTGGTTGTGGAGAAGACAAAAAGGAGAAGATAGTCTCACATCAACTAGGCGTATCAACAGGCTATGGAGATGTCCATCAATAGATATCAATGTGAGTGAGTAGGGATTGCCATGCAACGGATGCACTAGAGCTATAAATGTATGAAAGCTCAACAAAAGAAACTAGTGGGTGTGCATCCAACTCGCTTGCTCACGAAGACCTAGGGCATTTTGAGGAAGCCCATCATTGGAATATACAAGCCAAGTTCTATAATGAAAGATTCCCACTAGTATATGAAAGTGACAACATAGGAGACTCTCTATCATGAAGATCATGGTGCTACTTTGAAGCACAAGTGTGGTAAAAGGATAGTAGCATTGCCCCTTCTCTCTTTTTCTCTCATTTTTTTATTTTTTTTATTTGGGCCTTCTCTTTTTTTATGGCCTCTTTTCTTTTTTTTATTTGGGCTTCTTTGGCCTCTTTTATTTATTTATTTATTTTCGTCCGGAGTCTCATCCCGACTTATGGGGGAATCATAGTCTCCATCATCCTTTCCTCACTGGGACAATGCTCTAATAATGATAATCATCACACTTTTATTTACTTACAACTCAAGAATTACAACTCGATCCTTAGAACAAGATATGACTCTATATGAATGCCTCCAGCGGTGTACCGGGATATGCAATGACTCATGAGTGACAAGTATGAAAGAATTATGAACAGTGGCTTTGCCACAAATACTATGTCAACTACATGATCATGATAAGCAATGTGACAATGATGGAGTGTGTCATAATAAACGGAACGGTGGAAAGTTGCATGGCGATATATCTCGGAATGGCTATGGAAATGCCATAATAGGTAGGTATGGTGGCTGTTTTGAGGAAGGTATATGGTGGGTGTATGATACCGGCAAAAGGTGCGCGGTACTAGAGAGGCTAGCAAAGGTGGAAGGGTGCGAGTGCGTATAATCCATGGACTCAACATTAGTCATAAAGAACTCACATACTTATTGCAAAAATCTATTAGTTATCAAAACAAAGTACTACGCGCATGCTACTAGGGGGATAGATTGGTAGGAAAAGACCATCGCTCGTCCCCGACCGCCACTCATAAGGAAGGCAATCAATAAATAAATCATGCTCCGACTTCATCACATAACGGTTCACGATACGTGCATGCTACGGGAATCACAAACTTCAACACAAGTATTTCTCAAATTCATAACCACTCAACTAGTATGACTCTAATATCACCATCCTCATATCTCAAAACAATTATCAAGCATCAAACTTCTCATAGTATTCAACACACTCATAAGAGAATTTTATTATTAATCTTGTATACCTAGCATATTAGGATTTTAAGCAAATTACCATGCTATTTAAGACTCTCAAAATAATCTAAGTGAAGCATGAGAGTTCATTTATTTCTTCAAAATAAAACTACGACCATGCTCTAAAAGATATAAGTGAAGCACTAGAGCAAATGACAAACTACTCCGAAAGATATAAGTGAAGATCAATGAGTAGTCGAATAATTATGCAACTATGTGAAGACTCTCTAACATTTAATAATTTCAGATCTTGGTATTTTATTCAAACAGCAAGCAAAGCAAAAGAAAATGACATCTAAGAATAGCAAACATCATGTGAAGAAGCAAAAACTTAGGATCAACCGATACTAACCGGTAATTGTTGAAGAAGAAAGGTGGGATGCCAACAGGGGCATCCCCAAGCTTAGATGCTTGAGACTTCTTCAAATATTATCTTGGGGTGCCTTGGGCATCCCCAAGATTGAGCTTTTGTGTCTCCTTAATTCCTCTCATATCATGGTCTCCCTAAATCTCAAAAGCTTCATCCACACAAAACTCAACAAGGACTCGTGAGATCAGTTAGTATAAACCATTGCAAAAACCTTATCATACTCTACTGTAGCAAATCACTAAAATTATTATTCAACATTGCAGCCTCTGCATATTTAATAGTCCTATCCTCAAATAGAATCATTAAAGAAGCAAACATATGCAAACAATGCAAACATAACAGCAATCTGCCTAAACAGGATAGTCTGTAGAGAATGCTGCAACATCCATACTTCCCTAGCTCCCAAAATTATGAAATAAAATTCCCACTGTAATAAATTTATCAGAGCTTAATATTCAGAAGGTTTCAACATTTTATCACATTCTTACTTTTCTAGGGAATTATTGCAACAGCGGTAAACTTTCTGTTTTCAAACAGCAACATGTATACTTGTAACATAGGCATAGTAAAGGCTATCAATGCCACTTTTATTGAAATAAAAGATGCAAAACATTGTTCTAAATAACATCAAGCAATTCCTAACAAAATAAATTGACACTCCAAGCAAAACACATATCATGTGGTAAATAAAAATATAGCTCCAAGTAAAGTTACCGATGAACGAAGACGAAAGAGGGGATGCCTTCCGGGGCATCCCCAAGCTTAGGCTCTTGGCTATCCTTGAATATTACCTTGGGGTGCCTCAGGCATCCCAAGATTAGGTTCTTTCCACTCCTTAGTCCATAGTCCATCGAATCCTTACCCAAAACTTGAAAACTTCACAACACAAAACTTAAAGTAGAAAACTCGTAAACTCCGTTAGTATAAGAAAATAAATCACCACTTCAAGGTACTGTAATGAACTCATTATTTATTTATATTGGTGTTAAACCTACTGTATTAAAACTTCTCTATGGTTTATAAACTATTTTACTAGCCATAGATTCATCAAAATAAGAAAACAACACACGAAAAACAGAATCTGTCAAAAACAGAATAGTCTGTAGTAATCTGAATCAAACGTATACTTCTGGAACTCATAAAATTCTCAAATAAATTTCTGGAACTGAGTAATTAATCTATTAATCATCTTAAAAAATAATTAACTAAATATCACTCTCCAAATAAAAATTGCAGCAATTCTCGTGAGCGCTAAAGTTTCTGTTTTTGACAGCATGATCAACAAGACTCTCCCCCAGTCTTCCCAAAGGTTCTACTTGGCACAAACACTAATTAAAAGCATAAAACCACATCTAAGCAGAGGCTAGATGAATTATTTATTACTAAACAGGAGCAAAAATCAAGGAATAAAAATAAAATTGGGTTGCCTCCCAACAAGCGCTATCGTTTAACGCCCCTAGCTAGGCATGATGATTTCAATAATGCTCACATAAAAGATAAGAATTGAAATATAAAGAGAGCATCATGAAGAATATGACTAGCACATTTAAGTCTAACATACTTCCTATGCATAGGGATTTTGTGAGCAATCAACTTGTGGGAACAATAATCAACTAGCATAGGAGGGCAAAACAAGCATAAATTCAAAACTTTAAGCACATAGAGAGGAAACTTGATATTATTGCAACTCCTACAAGCATATATTCCTCCCTCATAATAATTTTCAGTAGAATCATGAATGAATTCAACAATATAACCATCACATAGAGCATTCTTTTCATGATCTACAAGCATAGAAAATTTACTATTCTCCACGTAAGCAAAATTCTTCTCATTCGGGATAGTGGGAGTATCATCAGAGACTTGAATACTATAAATTGTTTCCACATTAAAAGAGTAATGTTCATAAAAGGGGTAATCATAACCATGAAAAGTTTTATAAATATAATCACTACTTTTTATAGCATCAGTATCATCACAATAATCATCATAAGTAGGAGGCATGCTATCATCATTACAAACTTGCGTATCAAAACTTGGGAGACTAAAAATATCATCTTCATTAATCATAGCTTCCCCAAGCTTGGGACAAACATTAATTGCAGAAAATATATTCTCAAATATGTCATCCTCATCAAACATAGCTTCCCCAAGCTTGGGCCTTTTCATATCATAAGCATAATCACTCCCATCATTAATAGTATAGATAGCACCGATAGTATAGCAATTATTATATTCTTTCAAGCAAGTACCAAAAAGATTTTCAAGATCATAAGAAGTATAATTATCTTCCTCAATTATATTTTCATGAGGCACAATAGTAATAGGAGCAGCATTATTTGGGAGAGATATCTTTTTACCTCTCTTCCTTTTTTCTCTTCTTCTTCTTCACCACATCGTGTGTGGGTTCAATCCTCTTTTTGGAGCTCCTTATTAATGAGATTTGTTGAATAGGAGGCTCCTCCTCGTCACCTGATTCATCATAAGAAATAATAGTAGGATATTGGGAAGTCTCTTCCCTTTGATTAGTATTCTCTTCATCTTCTATTTGTTTTCTTTTCTTTATGTAGTTGGCAATATAAGGATTTTCAATACAATTCACCGCACAATACATATAAATTTTCTCTAGATCAAAATCAAGAAATCTATCAAGATTAAACTTTGGAATACCCTCAGTTATACGTTTCATTTCTTCATAACCCAAAAGAAGGCTAAGCTCTTTATGATGCTCAAGGGTAATCAAATTATCACAATGTTTGGACACGACTTAATCATGAAAAAAATAGCATTGGAGCTTTAAATGACCATGTTCATTGCAAAGTTCACAAGGGGCACGAAAAATATTGAATCTATCAGCACATTCATCTAGCTCTTCTTGCAACAATTTAGTTCCTAAGTACTTCTGCCTCTTGCAATATCTATCTTCCTTATTTGGTGTGTACTTGCAAACCCAGTCTACTCCACAAAAATTGACATGTTTATAGGAGGCATTTTCATCATAGCTAGTGCAATCATCATTAGCATCATGGATATTCAAAGAATTCGTACTAACAACATTGCAATCATGCTCATCATTCAAATATTTAGTTCCAAACATTTTATAGATTTCTTCTTCTAGCACTTGAGCACAATTATCCTTTCCATCATACTCACGAAATATATTAAAAAGGTGAAGCGTATGAGACAAACTCAATTCCATTTTTTTATAGTTCCCTTTTATAAACTAAACTAGTGATAAAACACGAAACTAAAAGACTCGATTGCAAGATCTAAATATATAACTTCAAGCACTAACCTCCCCGGCAACGGCGCCAGAAAAGAGCTTGATGTCTACTACACAACCTTCTTTTTGTAGACGTTGTTGGGCCTCCAAGTGCAGAGGTTTGTAGGACAGTAGCAAATTTCCCTCAAGTGGATGACCTAAGGTTTATCAATCCGTAGGAGGCGTAGGATGATGGTCTCTCTCAAGCAACCCTGCAACCAAATAACAAAGAGTCTCTTGTGTCCCCAACACACCCAATACAATGGTAAATTGTATAGGTGCACTAGTTCGGCGAAGAGATGGTGAAACAAGTGGTATATGGACGGTAGATAAAGGTATTTGTAATCTGAAATTATAAAAACAGCAAGGTAGCAAGTGATAAAAGTGAGCGTAAACGGTATTTCAATGTGTTGAAACAAGGCCTAGGGTTCATACTTTCGCTAGTGTAAGTTCCCTCAACAATACAAACATAATTGGATCACATAACTATCCCTAAACATGCAACAAAGAGTTACTCCAAAGTCACTAATAGCGGAGAACGAACGAAGAGATTATGGTAGGGTACGAAACCACCTCAAAGTTATTCTTTCCAATCAATCCATTGGGCTATTCCTATAATTGTCACAAACAGTCCTAGAGTTCGTACTAGAATAACACCTTAAGACACAAATCAATCAAAACCCTAATGTCACCTAGATACTCCAATGTCACCTCAAGTATCCGTGGGTATGATTATACGATATGCATCACACAATCTCAGATTCATCTATTCAACCAACACAAAGGACCTCAAAGAGTGCCCCAAAGTTTCTACCGGAGAATCACGACGAAAACGTGTGCCAACCCCTATGCATAGGTTCATGGGCGGAACCCGCAAGTTGGTCACCAAAACATACATCAAGTGGCACATGGTATCCCATTGTCACCACAGATATCCACGGCAAGACATACATCAAGTGTTCTCAAATCTTTAAAGACTCAATCCGATAAGATTACTTCAAAGGGGAAACTCAATTCATTACAAGAGAGAAGAGGGGGAGGAGAAACATAAGATCCAACTATAATAGCAAAGCTCGCGATACATCAAGATCGTGCCAAATCAAGAACACGAGAGAGAGAGAGATCAAACACATAGCTACTGGTACATACCCTCAGCCCTGAAGGAGAACTACTCCCACCTCGTCATGGAGAGCACCGGGATGATGAAGATGGCCACCGAAGAGGGATTGCCCCCTCCGGCAGTGTGCCGGAACGGGTCTAGATTGGTTTTCGGTGGCTACGGAGGCTTCTGGCGGCGGGACTCCCGATCTATTGTGTGTTCTGGAAGTTTTAGGGTATATGGAGTTATATAGGCAGAAGAAGCACGTCAGGGGAGCCACGAGGGCCCCCCGAGGCAGGGGGCACGCCCCCTACCCTCGTGAGCTCCTCCTTCCTTCCTTGACGTGGGGTCCAAGTCCATCGGGTGGCTTTCGTTCCAAAAATAACTTCTCTAGTTGATTTCGTTCCGTTTCGACTCCGTCTGATATTCCTTTTCTTCAAAACACTGAAATAGGCATAAAACAGCAAATCTGGGCTGGGCCTCCGGTTAATAGGTTAGTCCTGAAAGTAATATAAAAGTGGATAATAAAGCCCAATAATGCCCAAAACAGTAGATAATATAGCATGGAGCAATCAAAAATTATAGATACGTTGGAGACGTATCACTGCCCTAGGCCGGCTCCTCTCTCTTTCCCTTATGGCCCAACAAGGCCCATTAGTCCCCGGGGGTTCCGGTAACCCCTCCGGTACTCCGGTAAAATCCCGATTTCACCCGGAACTATTCTGTTGTACAAATGTAGGCTTCCAATATATCAATCTTTACGTCTCGAGCATTTCGAGACTCCTCGTCATGTCCGTGATCAAATCCGGGACTCCGAACTACCTTCGGTACATCAAAACATATAAACTCATAAAATTGATCGTCACAGAACTTTAAGCGTGCGGACCCTACGGGTTCGAGAACTATGTAGAAATGACCGAGACACGTTTCCGGTCAATAACCAATAGTGGAACCTGGATGCTCATATTGGTTCCTACATATTCTACGAAGATCTTTATCGGTCAAACCACACAACACTATACATTATTCTCTTTGTCATCGGTATGTTACTTTCCTGAGATTCGATCGTCGGTATCCAATACCTAGTTCAATCTCGTTACTGGCAAGTCTCTTTACTCGTTCCGTAATACATCATCTCATAACTAACTCATTAGTTATCATGCTTGCAAGGCTTATAGTGATGTGTATTACTGAGAGGGCCTAGAGATACCTCTCCGACAATCGGAGTGACAAATCCTAATCTTGATCTATGCCAACTCAACAAGTACCATCGGAGAAACCTGTAGAGCACCTTTATAATCACCCAGTTACATTGTGACGTTTGGTAGCACACAAAGTGTTCCTCCGGTATTCGGGAGTTGCATAATCTCATAGTCATAAGAACATGTATAAGTCATGAAGAAAGCAATTGCAGTAAACAACGATCAAGTGCTAAGCTAACGGAATGGGTCAAGTCAATCACATCATTCTCCTAAAGATGTGATCCCATTGATCAAATAACAACTCATGTCTATGGTTAGGAAACTTAACCATCTTTGATCAATGAGCTAGTCAAGTAGAGGCATACTAGTGACACTGTGTTTGTCTATGTATTCACACATGTATTATGTTTCCGGTTAATACAATTCTAGCATGAATAATAAACATTTATCATGAAATAAGGAAATAAATAATAACTTTATTATTGCCTCTAGGGCATATTTCCTTCAGTCTCCCACTTGCACTAGAGTCAATAATCTAGATTACACAGTAATGATTTTAACACCCATGGAGTCTTGATGCTGATAATGTTTTGCTCGTGGAAGAGGCTTAGTCAACGGGTCTGCAAGATTTAGATCCGTATGTATCTTGCAAATCTCTATGTCTCCCACCTGGACTTGATCCCGGATGGAGTTGAAGCGTCTCTTGATGTGCTTGGTTCTTTTGTGAAATCTTGATTCTTTTGCCAAGGCAATTGCACCAGTATTGTCACAAAAGATTTTCATTGGACCCGATGCACTAGGTATGACACCTAGATCGGATATGAACTCCTTCATCCAGACTCCTTCATTCGCTGCTTCTGAAGCAGCAATGTACTCCGCTTCTCATGTAGATCCCGCCACGATGCTCTGCTTAGAACTGCTCCAACTGACAGCTCCACCGTTTAATATAAACACGTATCCGGTTTGCGATTTAGAATCATCCGGATCAGTGTCAAAGCTTGCATACGATGAGCTCTTTGTCACCTCCATAAACGAGAAACATATCCTTGGTCCTTTTCAGGTACTTCAGGATGTTCTTGACCGCTGTCCAGTGATCCACTCCTGGATTACTTTGGTACCTCCCTGCTAGGCTAATAGCAAGGCACACATCAGGTCTGGTACACAGCATTGCATACATGATAGAGCCTATGGTTGAAGCATAGGGAACACTTTTCATTTTCTCTCTATCTTCTACAGTGGTCAGGCATTGAGTCTTACTCAACTTCACACCTTGTAACACAGGCAAGAACCCTTTCTTAGCTTGATCCATTTTGAACTTCTTCAAAACTTTATCAAGGTATGTGCTTTGTGAAAGTCCAATTAAGCGTCTTGATCTATCTCTATAGATCTTGATGCCCAATATATAAGCAGCTTCACCGAGGTCTTTCATTGAAAAACTTCTATTCAAGTATCCTTTTATGTTGTCCAGAAATTCTATATCATTTCCAGTCAACAATATGGCATCCACATATAATATTAGAAATTCTACAGAGCTCCCACTCACTTTCTTGTAAATACAGGCTTCTCCAAAAGTCTGTATAAAACCATATGCTTTGATCACACTATCAAAAACTTTTTTCCAACTCCGAGAGGCTTGCACCAGTCCATAAATGGATCGCTGGAGCTTGCACACTTTGTTAGCTCCCTTTGGATCGATAAAACCTTCAGGTTGCATCATATACAACTCTTCTTCCAGAAATCCATTCAGGAATGCAGTCTTTACATCCATTTGCCAAATTTCATAATCATAAAATGCGGCAATTGCTAACATGATTCAGACGGACTTAAGCATGGCTACGGGTGAGAATGTCTCATCGTAGTCAACTCCTTGAACTTGTCGAAAACCTTTTGCAACAAGTCGAGCTTTGTAGACAGTAACATTACCGTCAGCGTCTGTCTTTTTCTTGAAGATCCATTTGTTCTCGATGGCTTGTCGATCAATGGGCAAGTCAACCAAAGTCCACACTTTGTTCTCATACAGGGATCCCATATCAGACTTCATGGCCTCAAACCATTTTGCGGAATCTAGGCTCATCATCGCTTCCTCATAGTTCGTAGGTTCGTCATGGTCAAGTAACATGACCTCCAAAATTGGATTACCGTACCACTCTGGTGCGGATCTTGCTCTGGTTGACCTACGAGGTTCGGTAGTAACTTGATCTGAAGTTTCATGATCATCATCATTAGCTTCCTCACTAATTGGTGTAGATGTCACAGGAACCGGTTTCTGTGATGAACTACTTTCCAATAAGGGAGTAGGTACAGTTACCTCATCAAGTTCTACTTTCCTCCCACTCACTTCTATCGAGAGAAACTCCTTCTCTAGAAAGGATCCATTCTTAGCAACGAATATCTTGCCTTCGGATCTGTGATAGAAGGTGTACCCAATAGTTTCCTTTGGGTATCTTATGAAGACACATTTCTCCAATTTGGGTTCGAGCTTATCAGGTTGAAGCTTTTTCACATAAGCATCGCAGCCCCAAACTTTAAGAAACGACAACTTTGGTTTCTTGCCAAACCATAGTTCATAAGGCGTCATCTCAACGGATTTTGATGGTGCCCTATTTAACGTGAATGCAGCCGCTGTAAATCATAACCCCAAAACGATAGTGGTAAATCAGTAAGAGACATCATAGATCGCACCATATCTAGTAAAGTACGATTACGACGTTCGGACACACATTACGCTGTGGTGTTTCGGGTGGCGTGAGTTGCGAAACTATTCCGCATTGTTTCAAATGTAGGCCAAACCCGTAACTCAAATATTCTCCTCCACAATCAGAACGTAGAAACTTTATTTTCTTGTTATGATGATTTTCCACTTCACTCTGAAATTCTTTGAACTTTTCAAATGTTTCAGACTTATGTTTCATTAAGTAGATTGATACGTCTCCAACGTATCTATAATTTTTGATTGCTCCATGCTATGTTATCTACTATTTTGGGCAATATTGGGCTTTATTATCCACTTTTACATTATTTTTGGGACTAACCTATTAACCGGAGGCCCAACCCAGAATTGCTGTTTTTTTTTGCCTATTTTAGTGTTTCGAAGAAAAGAAATATCAAACGGAGTCGAAACGGAACGAAATCAACTGGAGAAGTTATTTTTGGAAGGAAAGCTACCGGATGGACATGGACCCCACGTCAGGAGCCAAGGGAGGTGCTCACGAGGGTGGGGCCCCCCTAGGGCGCGCCCCCCAGCCTAGTGGGGCCCCTGAAGCTCCACCGACGTACTTCCTGCACCCATATATACTCACGTACCCTAAAACTTCCAGAACACACAATAGATCGGGAGTTCCGCCGCCAGAAGCCTCCGTAGCCACCGAAAGCCAATCTAGACCCGTTCCGGCACCCTACCGGAGGGGGCAATCCCTCTCCGATGGCCATCTTCATTATCCCGGTGCTCTCCATGACGAGGAGGGAGTAGTTCTCCCTCGGGGCTGAGGGTATGTACCAGTAGCTATGTGTTTGATCTCTCTCTCTCTCGTGTTCTTGAGGTGATACGATCTTGATGTATCACGAGCTTTGCTATTATATTTGGATCCTATGATGTT
Organism: Triticum urartu; assembly: GCF_056163025.1. Classification (NCBI taxonomy): domain Eukaryota; kingdom Viridiplantae; phylum Streptophyta; class Magnoliopsida; order Poales; family Poaceae; genus Triticum; species Triticum urartu. The sequence goes on from NC_141874.1 coordinate 595,604,029, forward strand.
TCTTCCCCCCTCTACTTTCTTGTAATGAATTGAGTTTTCCCTTTGAAGTTATCTTATCGGATTGAGTCTTTAAAGATTTGAGAACACTTGATGTATGTCTTGCCGTGCGTATCTGTAGTGACAATGAGATACCACGTGATTCACTTGATGTATGTTTTGGTGATCAACTTGCGGGTTCCTCCCATGAACCTATGCATAGGGGTTGGCACATGTTTTCGTCATGATTCTCCGGTAGAAACTTTGGGGCACTCTTTGAGGTTCTATGTGTTGGTTGAATAGATGAATCTGAGATTGTGTGATGCATAACGTATAATCATACCCACGGATACTTGAGGTGACATTGGAGTATCTAGGTGACATTAGGGTTTTGGTTGATTTGTGTCTTAAGGTGTTATTCTAGTACGAACTCTAGAGTTGTTTGTGACACTTATAGGAATAGCCCAACGGATTGATTGGAAAGAATAACTTTGAGGTGGTTTCGTACCCTACCATAATCTCTTCGTTCGTTCTCCGCTATTATTGACTTTGGAGTGACTCTTTGTTGCATGTTGAGGGATAGTTATGTGATCCAATTATGTTATTATTGTTGAGAGGACTTGCACTAGTGAAAGTATGAACCCTAGGCCTTGTTTCCTAGCATTGCAATACCGTTTATGCTCACTTTTATCATTTGCTACCTTGCTGTTTTTATAATTTAAGATTACAAAAATCATTATCAACTATCCATATTGCACTTGTATCACCATCTCTTCGCCGAACTAGTGCACCTATATAATTTACCATTGTATTGGGTGTGTTGGGGACACAAGAGACTCTTTGTTATTTGGTTGCAGGGTTGCTCGAGAGAGACCATCTTCATCCTACGCCTCCTACGGATTGATAAACCTTAGGTCAACCACTTGAGGGAAATTTGCTACTGTCCTAGAAACCTCTGCACTTGGAGTCCCAACAACGTCTACAAGAAGAAGGTTGTGTGGTAGACATCAAGCTCTTTTCTGGCGTCGTTGCCGGGGAGGTGAGTGCTTGAAGGTATATCTTTAGATCTTGCAATCGAGTCTTTTAATTTCTTGTTTTATCACTAGTTTAGTTTATAAAAGAAAACTATCTTAAAAATGGAATTGAGTTTGTCTCATACGCTTCACCTTTTAATATCTTTCGTGAGTATGATGGAAAGGATAATTGTGCTCAAGTGCTAGAAGAAGAAATCAATAAAATGTTTGGTACTAAATATTTGAATGATGAGCATGATTGCAATGTTGTTAGTATGAATTCCTTGAGTATCCATGATGATAATGATATGCAAAGCCACAAGCTTGGGGAAGCTATGTTTGATGAAGATGATATTTTTTGCCCCCCAAGCTTTGATGAGCAAATTTACTATGATGAAAGCATGCCTCCTATCTATGATGATTATTGTGATGACACGTATGCTTTAAAGAATAATGATAACCATGAAACTTGTCATCTTGATCTTAATTTTCAATCACATGATAGTTATTTTGTTGAGTTTGCTCCCACTATTATTCATGAGAAGAAATTTGCTTATGTGGAGAGTAATAAAATTTCTATACTTGTAGATCATGAAAAGAATGCTTTATGTGATAGTTATATTGTTGAATTCATTCATGATGCTACTGAAAATTATTATGAGGGAGGAACTTGTGCTTGTAGGAATTGCAATAATATCAAGTTTCCTCTCTATGTGCTTAAAATTTTGAAGTTATGCTTGTTTTACCTTCGTATGCAAGTTGATTATTGTTCCCATAAGTTGTTTGATCACAAAATCCCTATGCATAGGAATTGGGTTATAGTTAAATGTGTTAGTCATATTCTTCTTGATGCTCTCTTTATGTTTCAATTCTTATCTTTTATGTGAGCATCGTTGAAATCATCATGCCTAGCTAGGGGCATTAAACGATAGCGCTTGTTGGGAGGCAACCCAATTTTATTTTTATTCCTTGCTTTTTGTTCCTGCTTAGTAATAAATAAATTATTTAGCCTCTGTTTTGGTTGTGTTTTTTGTGTTTAATTAGTGTTTGTGCCAAGTAGAACCGTTGGGAAGACTTGGGAAAAGTCTTGTTGATCGTGCTGTAAAAAACCAGAAACTTTAGCGCTCACGAGAACTACTGCCATTTTTATTTGGAGGGTTCTATTTAGTTAATTATTTTTGAAGATGATTAATAGATAAATTACGCAGGTCCAGCAATTTATTTTAGAATTTTATGAGTTCCATAAGTATACGTTTGATCCAGATTACTACAGACTGTTCTGTTTTTGACAGATTCTGTTTTCTATGTGTTGTTTGCTTATTTTGATGAATCCATGGCTAGTAAAATAGTTTATAAACCATAGAGAATTTGGAATACAGTAGGTTTAACACCAATATAAATAAATAATGAGTTCATTACAGTACCTCTAAGTGGTGATTTACTTTCTTATACTAACAGAGCTTACGAGTTTTCTGTTAAGTTTTGTGTTGTGAAGTTTTCAAATTTTGGGTAAAGATTCGATGGACTATGGAATAAGGAGTGGCAAGAGCCTAAGCTTGGGGATGCCCAAGGAACCCCGAGGTAATATTAAAGGACAACCAAAAGCCTAAGCTTGGGGATGCCCCGGAAGGCATCCCCTCTTTCGTCTTCATTCATCGGTAACTTTACTTGGAGCTATATTTTTATTTACCACATGATATGTGTTTTGCTTGGAGCGTCATTTTATTTCATTATGTTTTGCTTGCTGTTTGAATAAAATACCAAGATCTGAAATTATTAAATGGGAGAGTCTTCACATAGTTGCATAATTATTCGACTACTCATTGATCTTCACTTATATCTTCCGGAGTAGTTTGTTGTTGCTCTAGTGCTTCACTTATATCTTTTAGATCATGGTGGTAGTTTTATTTTGAATAAATAGGTGAACTCTCATGCTTCACTTAGATTATTTTGAGAGTCTTAAATAGCATGGTAATTTTCTTAAATAATCCTAATATTCTAGGCATCCAAGAATAGCAAAAACTTTCATATAGAGTATTGAATACTAAGAGAAGTTTGATGCTCGATGATTGTTTTGAGATATGGAGGTAATAATATCAAAGTTGTGCTAGTTGAGTAGTTATGAATTTTAGAAATGCTTGTGTTGAGGTTTGCAAGTCCCGTAGCATGCACGTATGGTAAATGTTATGTAACAATTTTGAAACATGAGGTGTTATTTGATTGGCTTCCTTATGAGTGGCGGTCGGGGACGAGCGATGGTCTTTTCCTACCAATCTATCCCCCTAGGAGCATGCGCGTAGTGCCGAGGTTTTTGATGACTTGTAGATTTTTGCAATAAGTATGTGAGTTCTTTATGACTAATGTTGAGTCCATGGATTATACGCACTCTCACCCTTCCATCCTTGCTAGCCTCTTCGGTACCGTGCATTGCCCTTTCTCACATTGAGAGTTGGTGCAAACTTCGCCGGTGCATCCAAACCCCGTGATATGATACGCTCTATCACACATAAACCTCCTTATATATTCCTCAAAACAGCCACCATACCTACCTATTATGGCATTTCCTTAGCCATTCCGAGATATATTGCCATGCAACTTTTCACCGTTCCATTTATTATGACACGCATCATCATTGTCATATTGCTTTGCATGATCATGTAGTTGACATAGTATTTGTGGCAAAGCCACTGTTCATAATTCTTTCAGACATGTCACTCTTGATTCATTGCATATCCCGGTACACCGCCGGAGGCATTCATATAGAGTCATACTTTGTTCTAGTATCGATTTGTAATCATTGAGTTGTAAATAAATAGAAGTGTGATGATCATCATTTTCTAGAGCATTGTCCCAAGTGAGGAATAAAACAAAGAGAAAGGCCATAAAAAAAGAGAAGGACCAAAAATAGGGAGAGAGAAAGGCCATAAAAAAAGGAGAAAAGGCCCAAATAAAAAAATAAAAAAAGAGAGAGAAAGAGAGAAGGGACAATGCTACTATCCTTTGCCACACTTGTGCTTCAAAGTAGCACCATAATCTTCATGATAGATAGTCTTTTGTTTTGTCACTTTCATATACTAGTGGGAATTTTCATTATAGAACTTGGCTTGTGTATTCCAACAATGGGCCTCCTCAAGTGCCCTAAGTCTTCATGAGCAAGCAACTTGGATGCACACCCACTAGTTTATTTTGTTGAGCTTTCATACATTTATAGCTCTAGTGCATCCGTTGCATGGCAATCCCTACTCCTTGCATTAACATCAATCGGTGGGCATCTCCATAGCCCATTGATTAACCTCGTTGATGTGAGACTTTCTCCTTTTTGTCTTCTCCACATAACCCCCATCATCATATTCTATTCCACCCATAGTGCTATATCCATGGCTCGCGCTCATGTATTGGTGAAAGTTTATTGGTTTGAGATTACTGAAGTATGAAACAATTGCTTGGCTTTTCATCGAGGTTATGCATGATGAGAGCATTCTTGTGTGACGAAAATGAAACATGACTAAACTATATGATTTTGTAGGGATGAACTTTCTTTGGCCATGTTATTTTGAGAAGACATAATTGCTTAGTTAGTATGCTTGAAGTATTATCATTTTTATGTCAATATGAACTTTTGTCTTGAATCTTTCGGATCTGAATATTCATACCACAATTAAGAAGAATTACATTGAAATTATGCCAAGTAGCACTCTGCATCAAAAATTCCGTTTTTATCATTTACCTACTCGAGGACGAGCAGGAATTAAGCTTGGGGATGCTTGATACGTCTCCAACGTATCTATAATTTTTGATTGCTCCATGCTATATTATCTATTGTTTTGGGTAATATTGGGCTTTATTATCCACTTTTATATTATTTTTGGGACTAACCTATTAACCGGAGGCCCAGCCTAGAATTGCTGTTTTTTTTGCCTATTTCAGTGTTTCGAAGAAAAGGAATATCAAACGGAGTCGAAACGGAACGAAATCAACTGGAGAAGTTATTTTTGGAAGGAAAGCTACCGGATGGACTTGGACCCCATGTCAGGAGCCAAGGGAGGTGCTCACGAGGGTGGGGGCGCCCCCCCTAGGGCGTGCCCCCCTGCCTCGTGGGGCCCCCGAAGCTCCACCGACGTACTTCCTGCACCCATATATACTCACGTACCCTAAAACTTCGAGAACACACAATAGATCGGGAGTTCTGCAGCCAGAAGCCTTCGTAGCCACCGAAAGCCAATCTAGACCCGTTCCGGCACCCTGCCGGAGGGGGCAATCCCTCTCCGGTGGCCATCTTCATCATCCCGGTGCTCTCCATGACGAGGAGGGAGTAGTTCTCCCTCGGGGCTGAGGGTATGTACCAGTAGCTATGTGTTTGATCTCTCTCTCTCTCTCTCTCTCTCTCGTGTTCTTGAGGTGATACGATCTTGATGTATCGCGAGCTTTGCTATTATATTTGGATCCTGTGATGTTTCTTCCCCCCTCTACTCTCTTGTAATGAATTGAGTTTTCCCTTTGAAGTTATTTTATCGGATTGAGTCTTTAAAGATTTGAGAACACTTGGTGTATGTCTTGTCGTGCATATCGGTAGTGACAATGGGATACCACGTGATTCACTTGATGTATGTTTTGGTGATCAACTTGCGGGTTCCGCCCATGAACCTATGCATAGGGGTTGGCACATGTTTTCGTCGTGATTCTCTGGTAGAAACTTTGGGGCACTCTTTGAGGTTCTATGTGTTGGTTGAATAGATGAATCTGAGGTTCTGTGATGCATATCGTATAATCATACCCACGGATACTTGAGGTGACATTGGAGTATCTAGGTGACATTAGAGTTTTGGTTGATTTGTGTCTTAAGGTGTTATTCTAGTACGAACTCTAGGGCTGTTTTTGACACTTATAGGAATAGCCCAACGGATTGATTGGAAAGAATAACTTTGAGGTGGTTTTGTACCCTACCATAATCTCTTCGTTCGTTCTCTGCTATTAGTGACTTTGGAGTGACTCTTTGTTGCATGTTGAGGGATAGTTATGTTATCCAATTATGTTATTATTATTGAGAGGAGTTGCACTAGTGAAAGTATGAACCCTAGGCCTTGTTTCCTATTATTGCAATACCATTTATGCTCACTTTTATCATTTTCTACCTTGCTGTTTTTATAATTTCAGATTACAAAAATCATTATCTACTATCCATATTGCACTTGTATCACCATCTCTTCGCCGAACTAGTGCACCTATACAATTTACCATTGTATTGGGTGTGTTGGGGACACAAGAGACTCTTTGTTATTTGGTTGCAGGGTTGCTCGAGAGAGACCATCTTCATCCTACGCCTCCTACGGATTGATAAACCTTAGGTCATCCACTTGAGGGAAATTTGCTACTATCCTACAAACCTCTGCACTTGGAGGCCCAACAACGTCTACAAGAAGAAGTTTGTGTAGTAGACATCATAGATATACCCATATTTGCTCAAATCATCTGTGAAAGTGAGAAAATAATGATACCTGCCGCGAGCCTCAATATTCATCGGACCACATACATCAGTATGTATGATTTCCAACAAATCTGTTGCTCGCTCCATAGTTTCGGAGAACGACATTTTGGTCATCTTGCCCATAAGGCATGGTTCGCAAGTACCAAGTGATTCATAATCAAGTGATTCCAAAAGTCCATCGGTATGGAGTTTCTTCATGCGCTTTATACCAATATGACCCAAACGACAGTGCCACAAATAAGTTGCACTATCATTATCAACTCTGCATCTTTTGGCTTCAACATTATGAATATGTGTGTCACTACTATCGAGATTCAACAAGAATAGACCACTCTTTAAGGGTGCATGACCATAAAAGATATTACTCATATAAATAGAACAACCATTATTCTCAGATTTAAATGAATAACTGTCTCGCATCAAACAAGATCCAGATATAATGTTCATGCTTAATGCTGGCACCAAATAACAATTATTTAGGTCTAAAACTAATCCCGAAGGTAGATGTAGAGGTAGCGTGCCGACGGCGATCACATCGACTTTGGATTCATTTCCCACGCGCATCGTCACCTCGTCCTTAGCCAATCTTCGCTTAATACGTAGTCCCTGTTTTGAGTTGCAAATATTAGCAACAGAACCAGTATCAAATACCCAGGTGCTACTGCGAGCTCTGGTAAGGTACACATCAATAACATGTATATCACATATACCTTTGTTCACCTTGCCATCCTTCTTATCTGCCAAATACTTGGGGCAATTCATCTTCCAGTGACCAGTCTGTTTGCAGTAGAAGCACTCAGTCTCAGGCTTAGGTATAGACTTGGGTTTCTTCTCCTGAGCAGCAACTTGTTTGCCGTTCTTCTTGAAGTTCCCCTTCTTCTTCTCTTTGCCCTTTTTCTTGAAACTGGTGGTTTTATTGACCATCAACACTTGATGCTCCTTCTTGATTTCTACCTCCGCAGCCTTTAGCATCGCGAAGAGCTCGGGAGTAGTCTTATTCATCCCTTGCATATTATAGTTCATCACGAAGCTTTTGTAGCTTGGTGGCAATGATTGAAGAACTCTATCAATGATACTATTAACAAGAAGATTAACTCCCAGTTGAGTCAAGTGATTATGATACCCCAGACATTTTGAGTATATGCTCACTGGCAGAACTATTCTCCTCCATCTTGCAACTATAGAACTTATTGGAGACTTCATATCTCTCAATTCGGGAATTTGCTTGAAATATTAACTTCAACTCCTGGAACTATAAAACGTCATTGAAGTCCCGGTTCTAAGCTGTAAAGCCTGGCACACTGAACTATCGAGTAGTCATCAGCTTTACTCTGCCAAACGTTCTTAACATTGTCAGCAGCATCTGCAGCAGGCCTGGCATCCGGCAGTGCTTCCAGGACGTAATTCTTCTGTGTAGCAATGAGGATAATCCTCAGGTTACGGACCCAGCCCGTGTAATTGCTACCATCATCTTTCAACTTTGCTTTCTCAAGGAACGCATTAAAATTCAATGGAACAACAGCACGGGCCATCTATCTACAACAACATAGATAAGCAAAATACTATCAGGTACTAAGTTCATGATAAATTTAAGTTCAATTAATTATATTACTTAAGAACTCCCACTTAGATAGACATCCCTCTAATCATCTATGTGATCACGTGATCCATATCAACTAAACCATAACCGATCATCACGTGAAATGGAGTAGTTTTTAATGGTGAATATCACTATGTTGATCATATCTACTATATGATTCACGCTCGACCTTTCGGTCTCAGTGTTCCAAGGCCATATCTGCATATGCTATGCTCATCAAGTTTAACCCGAGTATTCTGCGTGTGCAAAACTGGCTTGCACCCATTGTAGATGGACGTAGAGCTTATCACACCCGATCATCACATGGTGTCTCGGCACGACGAACTTTGGCAACGCTGCATACTCAGGGAGAACATTTTTTTCTTGAAATTTAGTGAGAGATCATCTTATAATGCTACCATCAAACAAAGCAGAATAAGATGCATAAAAGATAAACATCACATGCAATCAATATAAGTGATATGATATGGCCATCATCATCTTGTGCTTGTGATCTCCATCTCTGAAGCACCGTCGTGATGACCATCGTCACCGGCGCGACACCTTGATCTCCATCATAGCATCGTTGTCGTCTTGCCAGCTATTGCTTCTATGACTATCGCTACCGCTTAGTGATAAGTAAAGCAATTACAGGGCGATTGCATTGCATACAATAAAGTGACAACCATATGGCTCCTACCAGTTACCGATAAATCCGTTACAAAATATGATCATCTCATACAATAAATATAGCATCATGTCTTGACCATATCACATCACAACATGCCCAGAAAAAAGAAGTTAGACGTCCTCTACTTTGTTGTTGCAAGTTTTACGTGGCTGCTATGGGCTGAGCAAGAACCGTTCTTACCTACACATCAAAACCACAACGATAGTTCGTCAAGTTGGTGTTGTTTTAGCCTTCTCAAGGACCAAGCGTAGCCACACTCGGTCCAACTAAAGTTGGAGAAACTGACACCCGCCAGCCACCTGTGTGCAAAGCACGTCGGTAGAACCAGTCTCGCGTAAGCGTACGCGTAATGTCGGTCCGGGCCGCTTCATCCAACTATACCGACGAACCAAAGTATGACATGCTGGTAAGCAGTATGACTTGTATCGCCCACAACTCACTTGTGTTCTACTCGTGCATATAACATCTACGCATAAAACCAGGCTCTGATACCACTGTTGGGTAACGTGGTAATTTCAAAAAAAATCCTACGCACACGCAGGATCATGGTGATGCATAGCAACGAGAGGGGAGAGTGTCATCTACGTACCCTCGTAGACCGTTAACCGGAAGCGTTATGACAACGCGGTTGATGTAGTCGTACATCTTCACGATCGACCGATCCCCAATACCGAACGTACGACACCTCCGTGTTCAGCACACGTTCAACTCGGTGTCGTCCCGCGAACTCACGATGCAGTAGAGCCCGGGGAAGAGTTTCGTCAGCACGACAGCGTGTTGACGATGTTGATGAAGCTACCGCAGCAGGGCTTCGCCTAAACACCGCTACAGTATGAGCGAGGTGGATTATGGTGGAGGGGGGCACCGCACACAGCTGGGAGAGATCTTTGTGATCAACTTGTGTGTCTAGATGTGCCCCCCTGTCCATGTATATAAAGGAGCAAGGGGGAGGACGGCCGGCCCTTGCTGGCGTGCCTAGGAGGAGGAATCCTCCTCCTAGTAGGAGTAGGATTCCTCCCTTTCCTACTCCTACTAGGAGGGGGAAGGCGGGAAGAGAAAGATAAGGAAAGGGGGGGGCCGCCCCCCCCTTCTCCTAGTCCAATTCGGACAAGGGGAAGGGGGCACGCTGCCTACCCTAGGCCGTCCCCTCTCTCTTTCCCTTACGGCCCAACAAGGCCCATTAGTCCCCGGGAGTTCCGGTAACCCCTCCGGTACTCCAGTAAAATCCCGATTTCACCTGGAACTATTCCGATGTCCAAATGTAGGCTTCCAATATATCAATCTTTACGTCTCGACCATTTCGAGACTCCTCGTCATGTCCGTGAACCAATCCGGGACTCCGAACTACCTTCGGTACATCAAAACATATAAACTCATCAAACCGATCGTCACAGAACTTTAAGCGTGCGGACCCTACGGGTTCGAGAACTATGTAGACATGACCGAGACACACGTTTCCTGTCAATAACCAATAGCGGAACCTGGATGCTCATATTGGTTCCTACATATTCTACGAAGATCTTTATCGGTCAAACCGCACAACACTATACGTTGTTCTCTTTGTCATCGGTATGTTACTTGCCCGAGATTCGATCGTCGGTATCCAATACCTAGTTCAATCTCGTTACCGGCAAGTCTCTTTACTCGTTCCGTAATACATCATCCCGTAACTAACTCATTAGTTATCATGCTTGAAAGGCTTATAGTGATGTGTATTACCAAGAGGGCCCAGAGATACCTCTTCGACAATCGGAGTGACAAATCCTATCTTGATCTATGCCAACTCAACAAGTATCATCGGAGACACCTGTAGAGCACCTTTATAATCACCCAGTTACGTTGTGACGTTTGGTAGCACACAAAGTGTTCCTCCGGTATTCGGGAGTTGCATAATCTCATAGTCATAAGAACATGTATAAGTCATGAAGAAAGCAATAGCAGTAAACAAACGATCAAGTGCTAAGCTAACGGAATGGGTCAAGTCAATCACATAATTCTCCTAATGATGTGATCCCATTGATCAAATAACAACTCATGTCTATGGTTAGGAAACTTAACCATCTTTGATCAATGAGCTAGTCAAGTAGAGGCATACTAGTGACACTATGTTTGTCTATGTATTCACACATGTATTATGTTTCCGGTTAATACAATTCTAGCATGAATAATAAACATTTATCATGAAATAAGGAAATATATAATTACTTTATTATTGCCTCTAGGGCATATTTCCTTCACTGCTCTTGCTTATATTAAGGATGTATCAAGGTACAGAATTGATCTACCCCGAGATCGCGAGTTGTGGTCTAAACCCTAGGGGTATGATGAATGTATGAATGGGTGTATGGATGATCTCTACGGACTAAACCCTCTGGTTTATATAGGCACAAGGGATCTAGGGTTACACATGGTCGGTTGCCATCTAAGAACTTACATGGCGAATCTAATCAGATATGCGTGAAGTACACGCCAAGTCTTCGGTCGCCGCACTTTGAAAGCCCCCGGAGTCCTCCATCCTCAGTGTGCAGATAGTCTGGCCAATACATTAGCCCGGCTGGGTTAGGACCCCCTAGTCTAGGATACCGTCACTTGTACAAATATATGATTGCGAGGCTATGTCTCAACGCATTGCCTTACTGAATTGGGCACACATGGCGATCTGTTCACAAGAAGAAATCATGGAAAAATACATACAAAGGAATGCTTTATTGATACTATGCCCTACAATGATTGCTAGATGCAATACACAATTACAAGTATGGCTAACTTGGAGAGGGGTCGTTGCGGTGATGATGGTGGTGGCGGCTATGGAGATGAGATGGGAAATGGTGGCGGCTAGGATTGGAAGAGGATTATAGTTAGCGAATGGTGATCTCCTCGCCTCTCTATTGAGACTAGGACAATGCGCGTGCTTTGGAACGGGGTATAGATATTCTAGCATGTTAGTTTTTGATTTACCTGCCCATATCATTGTGATTATGCTAATAAATATTTATCAAAGCATGCCCGTCATTTACCTCATATTTTGATGAGAAGTTTGGTAAATAAATAAAAGGGAAATTGGTTCAAAAGGTAAATAAATTAAGGTGATTGATATTATACGGGGAAGGTTGGATAAACGGGTGGTGGGAAGAAAACTGAAACATGGAATTATACATTCTTTTTAAGTAAGCAAAGATTCTATTGTTGGCGCCTTTAGAGACGTTGGTTGGTTGGACTTCTCGATGCTGTCAGCACCTGGTATGACCGCGGATATGAGCGCAAGCGCTTGTACCAAAGGTCATCTTTTGTTTTATTTGCCTTGTTGCGCCTCCAATTCTTTCATTCCTTCTTCCATATATATTTCTTATTTCCACCGTTTTGATGATTCCTTTCCATTTTTAGGCATCTTTTCCTACGGAAACACAATAAAGAAAGGATTTCGCGATCTCTCGCATTCATTAGTCATTAGTAGCAATATCATAGTTATTTTCTCGGAATTTCCAAGATTATCCGGTTTAAACAGCATTGTGATGAGCACAAAAATATCACTCGTCAGCGTCCTACCCTACTCCCTTGGTTCACATCACCCTTTTCCCAAGTTGCGCCACTGCCGGAGGACGTCGCTTGGTGAAGCCCACATGGCCAACAACAATGGCTCGCTGCCTTGGTTACACGGGGGTGGCCACTCTCCTGTGATGCCTTCGATGGCCGTTCCAATGTGTTCGTCAGGCGGCTGGGAGGTCAACTCTACGGTCGTATCTAACGTAGGGCGAAGCAGTCTTGGCATCGTCCATGGTGAACCCAACATGGTTGCCCTGATTCAGATCTGAATGGCCCGATGGTGGTGATCCAGATCTGGTCGGCCCGGGTGGTGGTGGCTGCAGACTATGTTGCAGCAACCTCCTGCGGCTCCAGACGATGGTGGTCACCGAAAGGTCTTCAAGAGGGTTCCTCTCTTCATATCCGATGGTGGACTTTGACGGTGAGATGCAAACTATGGATGGAGCCTTGACGCAGAGGGATGGTTGTGCAACGGCGGCGATCACTCATCCGATGTTGCTGCTGAGATCTCAAAAAATGGTGGCGACAACACACGAGTGACTTCGATGGTGCTACGTGCACCCAGTCTCGAGATCTAGGGTGCAAAGCTAGGTCTGACCCAAGTTGGTTATACTGGCAATGGTGACGTTGTTTTGTGTCGTTACCTTGCTGAAGACATTGCTCTTCAGGCTGAAAACCTAAATTCTAAGCTTGGTGGTTGGATCCGCCGAAGGTGGCGTTTGAGCGTCGCTCCCTTTCAAAAGGAGTTGTTGTTGAAAAACTTTCTCGTCCGTGTGGTTCCATAAAATAGTTGCTACAGATATGGTCGTTTATATAGTTTACCGATCACGGATCTGATTGCTTTGGGAATTTTCTTTTCTCTCGGCCACGCATAGTTTCAGTCTTATATGCTTTGCTAGTTGTCCGTGTTTTTTGGTATGTATTGATTGTATGCATCATATTTATGCAGAGGCGGAGTGTGTACTCATGGCTTGATGCTTTGTTTTGAGAGAATAAAATTCACCATTTGTTAAAAAAACACACCAATAATTTGCTATACACAGTGGAAAGAGTTTTCGTCTGACGGCGACTAAATTAAAAAGCTATATGTACACATGCCTGGCATTTAGACGTACGCATTATAAAATGATGTAGAGGTTATGTAGTACAAGCGCTTAGCTTAGTATATACACCGCATCGATTTAGTTGAAACCGGACCATAAGACGCGGTGCCTTATTCCATTTTATTATCACTAAATGTGTTCTGGTAGCCATTTCGAATAAACTGTAAAACCCCGCTGGAGCATACGGAGTTTTAGGTTTGAAGCAATGATCGTCCAAGTCTCGCGTGTCTGAAAAGGACGACTAAGAGAAGCCAAGTTGCAATCTTCTTTATTAAACACCAACTAACGGCAACACACAACACAAGAGACAAAAAAGTATCGTCATTAACAGCCTTGCACGAGGAGCATGCATGCCTGTTTGGTATAGCCGGACGACCGGCGAGCATCACACGTATCCTTGCGTCGTTCCACACGCTGCCGTGTGCCCTTGACCGAACGATCGATCGATCTCTGCGGGTTTCAACGCGTGCCCCGCTGGCTAGCTCGACAACCCCGTTTACTTTAAGCTTGGGGATATATTTCTTCTTTTTTGCCATCCAGCTCTGGAATATGGGATGCTAGATTGCTAGTGCATTTTCTATATCGAACGCCGGTCCGGCGTGGTTCGTTTGGACAGTGCGCTGGTGTTCTCAGGCCAGCCGCGTGGCCGCGGAAATATGGCGATCCCCTCCGCGCCGGAACGGGGTCAATGGCAAATGGCGAGCGCATTGGCAACCCACGCGTGCGTTGTTAATTCTCCCTCGCTGGTCACGGGGACTGCACCGTGATGTAACCGTGCATGAACCCACATGGAAAATGAGACTGTGCTTGGTAGTACTAGCTAGGTCTTACTGTACGGTGCTGGCTGCACAAAGAGCATCATCATTTTGGAATAGGTCGTGCATGGCGCGCGTGGACAGAGGCATCGTGATCATGCATGCATGCATGCATGGAGACGGGGTCCTGGTCTGCGCTTGTTGGCTTCCGCTGACGTGACCCTTTGCTCGCCCCTCTCGCGATCGTGCGCATACCACCGTTTTGTTTGCTCGGATGGAAGATTCTGACCCAGCTAGGCTCATGATGCACGACTGTGACGGATTTATTTCTACTTGTATGTAGTGAAGGTGACATGCTATTACTACGTGGACAATATATCACGAGCCTTTCCACTGGCCGGAGCACTATCAAAGAACAACCGCATGGACTTTGATGTAGTAAAGCAAATGGAGAGATGGAGCTCAATAATTAACAAGGACAGCTAGCTAGACCTCAAGAAAGTTCCGACCAGAGGCTGCGTTTTGTAAACCACTTGTTGCTTGCTAATTCCAATTTACTGGCGGTCCATGGAAAATACCAAGACTTAGTTTCTGGATGGAAAACTATATTTGCGTTATGTAAATATATGTGGTAGGTGATGATATGATATGCATTACGTAGACTTCCACTAAAAGGCGGACGTTTTATTTACATATATAATATGCATCAAAGAGTATTTCCGCAGATTTAAATAACTTTGCAAATTTGTTTCACCGTACTTCTTTTTTTGTGTCGCAAACTTAGGGCATCCCCTGTATAATGTGTATTGTTGAATTTTGGAGCCCGTACTACTAGTGGCGGAGCTAGGAAGGAAAATTGTTGTACACTACTACTAGAAATGCAAATCGATGGCCTTAGGGTGCCCTCTAATCCTCTTTACTTCAATCAAATAAACATAAATATTAAAATCACATCACTTTTAGAATTTTTTGAGCAAAAAAACACTCAAATCTATTAATGAAACCAACAATATATATAGTTATACAGTACTACTAAAAAAAAGGTTACATATACTCCCTCCATCCATGAATAAGTGTACTTCTAGCTTTTGTATTAAGTCAAAGTTTTAAAATTTTGACCAACTATATACAAAAAAGTAGTAACATATATGACATCAAATTGATATATTATGAAAGTACATTTCAAAACAGATCTAGTGATACTAATTTAGTGCCATAAATGCTGCTACTTTTCCCTATAAATTGGTTAAAGTTTTAAAACTTTGACTTAAAACAAAAGCTAGAAGTACACTTATTCGCGGACGGAGGGAGTAGGAGTCTCTAGGGGTCGACTATATATCTTCATCCTCCTGAACATGTCGATGACGCGTCGCTGGAGCCAGCCTGTCACTGTGATTGAGGATGGGAAGTCATCAGACACTCGGTCATTTCGGGCCAGCGTCCTTGAGAAGAACTTGTTAGGTTGATCTCTCTCCCGTTCGAACCCAACGGGTCAAACGGGCCCCTGACTCGCGCCCTGATCGGGGGCACCCAACCAAACCATGGTTGGTGGGCCCCTGTGACCCGTGCTATATAAACAGAGGTGGGGGCCGAGGCACGTTTTACGAGGTTAATCGTTGCCACAAACCCCACCGATACTCCCTACCGATCTAGGGTTAGCGCGGTGCTCACGGGAAGCTCCACCATCGTCGCCATCCACTCTCTGTCATCACCGCCGTCGCCATCCACCATGGCCACCTCGGCGGGATCATCGACTAAGAGAGAAGGTAGGTTTACCGGATGATCTAGCCTACCCCGATCCAGAGGATCTATCAATGGTTTCAGAGCCAAGAAGGCTAAGATCTTCGGTAGAAAAGGCGATACAGAAAAAGAAAAGATCCCCCCCCCCCCATGAACCCTAACCCGAAAAGAACAAGAGGGGCATAGGGCAAAGTAATCGCGCCGCCGCAAGGCCGCGCCGTTCCTCTCGATTCGGACGCGCATCAGCATGCCGAGGCGTCTGGAAGAAGAACCACCGCGGCTAGCAAAGGCTCGCCGGAAAAGAAAAGAAAACAAAAAAGGGGGAAGGGGGTCAACGCCGCCGCCAAATCCCTCGACGGTGGCGCGCTCACCGGTAGGGAGGACGTGCGACCGGCGAGGAGGATGGCAACGGCGCCACAGCCAACTGCTCCACCGTCCTCGGACACAAGGCGAGCAGATACTCATCCGCGCCTCTCTCTCTGTTGCGTGAGAAACGTGTAAAGGAAAAAAAAAGGGAAAGGGGCCTCGCGCTGGGGCGGCTCGCTGCCGTCGCCGGCGGCCGGGGCACACCTGCGTCCCTCTCTACCACTGCATACAGTGGACGGGGAGAGTATTGACAGAAGAAGAGGGAGGAGAGGAGGGGAAGAAGTGGCTCGCGTAGCACGGCAGGCTTCGCCGGCGTAGCTGGCGGCTGTGCCGTCGCCGGCGTGGCCGGCGGGCACAGAGACGCGCGAGCGGCGCGGGGGCGCGGGGGAGGGAGGGATTGACCGAGGATGCGCTCCACTCTCCCTCGCTCACCTGTTTTTGTTCGAGCGAAACGTGCGCCTGGCCGTCGGATCTCCACGGACGGTGCAGATCGAAAACCTAAAGCGGCGCTGGGCCTTTGGGCCAAAGAGGAGGAGGCAGCGCTGGGCTGAGGCCTCTGGCCCAGAGCGAGGCGAGTCCGGCTCGCGCGACCGCGTGGAGGAGCAGGCCATGGGCCGCTGCAGGCCTCCCACGCCAGGCCGAGGCCGGCTGAAGCTGCGTGTTTTTTTATAGTTTTTGGGCAGATGTCAAATAGTTTTTCTATGCAAATTTTTTCAACGAAAAATTTGCTTAGAAAATAGCAAAGTAAACAGAAAAAGTTTCTGAAAATGAAAATAGAAAATTTTCAAAAAAATAAATGTTCATGCAATTTACAAAGAAAATAATAAAGTTCATGAATTTTTTATTTGGTCAAAGAAAAGTTTCATTCAAGAATAAAAAGTTCATGAATTTTTTATTCATGTTTTTCCGCTGCGTAAATAATTAATAGCGCTCTTTTACAAAGAAAATAAAAGTTTAGATGGAATTATATTTAAAGAGCATATTAAAGTAATTATTGAAATGAAATGATTATGTTATTATTACGACCAACGTTGTTAATAACATGATCATGTTTTATTATTGAAAATAAAAGTGTTCTTTTAAAAATTAATAGAACTAAAGTAAAAGATTAAATTGTTGCTTCTCTAATGCATTTTTGAACCAAGTGGTTAAAATTTCTTAGAGAGTAAAAGAGTAGAGAATTGTTTTTGAATAGAATATTGTAAAGCTTCTGTTGCAAAGTAAAAGTTTTATCATCCAATTAAATTGGAACTAACGGGAAAATTTAATTGGAAGAAATGTTCTTAGCAATGTTTTTTCCCTATGGGTGAAATAAGATGCAGATAGTTTCTACCATGACAAAAGAAATATATTTGTTTAAAGTTAAAATATGGTATTGTTATTTTCTAACCAACGTTGATGATAACAGTGCTATAATTCTATGAGTCTTATGTTCAAAGTTTAAATCTCTGATAAATTTTGTATCAAAGTGATCAATCTTTAGAGAACGGATAAAGATCAAGAAATGCTCTTGAACTAGAGAAATGTATATTTCTTGTTCCTGCTGCAATAAAGTTGATGATGATGATTAATTCTTAGCAAAGTTGTTTAATACAAATACTATCATCACATTGTTTATGAGTTATACGCATTATTTCCATTTCCGCCCAACGTTGATATGGAATTAATGTAGAAGGGTGATATGTTATTCTAATTCTGCCACAACAGTGATTTAGAATATAAAAGGAAGTTTCAAAAGTTTAATGTGCATTTCTTTTAACTAGACCAACATAGGGTTATTTTTATGCCAATTATTGTTGATATTGGCTATGTTTTCTCAGACCAAAAGTTTTCCACGCTTTCATTCGTGAAAGTGAATGGCTGGGTACTTGTGACCCGAAAGATGTCATAACGTGAAGGAGTATGTTCTCTCTAAAGAATGGCATCAAAAGAAAAGAGATAGATCATTGAGAGTCTTGGTTGATGAATGTCTTTCATGTACTCTCTATGAACAGATTTTTCAGTTAACATGATTTGATATGAAACAGGCAACATGCGTGTTTAATTTGACCAACGTCGGATTAAGCATGTGTGTAAAAGAGCATTCGGATTTATTCCTAAATTTGATGATTGAATATGTAGTCAAAAGAGCCAATTCTGGCATTCATATTCCCTTACAGGGAATTACTCGCATGGCGGGAAAAGATATTATGATAAGACCTGCATGGCGGGAAAAGTCTGGGAAAATACCTACGTAACGGGGTAAAGCTGACATAATATTATGTCAAAAATCCCGTATGGCGGGAGAAATTCTGGCAAGAGAAAGATATGATAACTCATGTGCTTTTAATGTATCCCACTATGGGAGAAAAGATTGGAGTAGCTGAAAGGCACAAACGTACACTTACGGATATGGTGCGCAGCATGATGAGTTATTCCAACTTGCCATTGGGGTTATGGATGGAGGCGCTTAAAACCGCCATTCACATTCTTAATAGAGTACCAAGCAAGTCGGTGCCCAAAACACCGTACGAGCTATGGACAGGACGGGTGCCCTCCCTACAACACTTCAGGGTGTGGGGGTGCCCTGCTGAGGCCAAAATGTTTAATCCAAACATTGCAAACTTAGGCCCCAAAATAGTGAGTTGCCACTTCATTGGCTATCCAGACAGATCAAAGGGTTTTCGTTTCTACTGCCCAGACAGATATACAAAGTTTGTAGAAACAAGACATGTAGCCTTCTTTGAGGACGAAATGATGAGGGGGAGCTTGGTAGCTCGGAAAATTGATCTTGAGGAGAAGAGGGTTCATGCACCTAATCCGATGATTCAGGAGCCATTTTTCTCACTACCAGTTGCAACTCCACACATGAAAACCATGAGGGTAGGCCCGGAACCTGTCCGTCAGGAGCCGACTGAACCCGTTGTTGAGCATGAAAGGGAGGTGCAACAACAAATTTTAGAAGAAGTGCCAGAAGTTGAGGCACACAATGTGCCAGAAACTAAGGCCCTTAGAAGGTCTACAAGACCAAGAAAGTCAGCTATTTCTACTGACTTTAAAGTTTATAACATAGAAATGGTTCATATGGAAAAAGATCCCACCTCATATGAAGAAGCCATGAGAAGCTCTCATTCATCGAAGTGGATGATGGCAATGGAAGACGAGATGAAATCGATGAGTTCCAAAGATGTTTGGGACTTAGAGAAAATTCCTAAAGGAGCCAAAACAGTAGGCTGTAAATGGGTCTACAAAATTAAGTATGACACTAAAGGGAATATAGAAAAGTATAAAGCACGACTTGTGGCAAAAGGATTTACACAAAGAGAAGGGATAGATTACAATGAGACATTTTCTTCAGTCTCATGTAAGGATTCCTTCAGAATCATAATGGTATTAGTTGCTCATTTTGATCTAGAGTTGCATCAAATGGATGTCAAGACGACATTTCTCAATGGGGATTTAAAAGAAAATGTCTACATGAAACAGCCTAAGGGTTTTATCATGGAAGGCAAGGAAAATATGGGATGCCGCCTGAAGAAATCCATTTATGGATTAAGACAAGCCTCTCGGCAGTGGTATCTAAAGTTTAATCAAACGATTAAAAGTTTTGGATTTAAAGAAAACATTGAGGATAATTGCATTTATGCAAAGTTTAAAAATGGGAAATATATTTTCCTAATCTTGTATGTGGATGATATCCTGCTTGCTAGTAGTGATGTTAGTCTACTACAAGAAACAAAGAAATACTTATCCTCAAATTTTTACATAACAGATCTTGGTGAAGCATCATATGTTTTGGGTATAGAAATTCACTGAGATAGGAACAATGGAGTCTTAGGACTATCGCAGAAAGCATATTTAGAAAAGGTTCTTAAAAAGTATAATATGTTGGAAATATGCCCTAGAGGCAATAATAAAATGATTATTATTATATTTCCTTGTTCATGATAATCGTTTATTATCCATGCTAGAATTGTATTGATAGGAAACTCAGATACATGTGTGGATACATAGACAACACCATGTTCCTAGTAAGCCTCTAGTTGACTAGCTCGTTGATCAATAGATGGTTACGGTTTCCTGACCATGGACATTGGATGTCGTTGATAACGGGATCACATCATTAGGAGAATGATGTGATGGACAAGACCCAATCCTAAGCATAGCACTAGACCGTGTAGTTCGTATGCTAAAGCTTTTCTAATGTCAAGTATCATTTCCTTAGACCATGAGATTGTGCAACTCCCGGATACCGTAGGAGTTCTTTGGGTGTGCCAAACATCACAACGTAACTGGGTGGCTATAAAGGTACACTACAGGTATCTCCGAAAGTGTCTGTTGGGTTGGCACGAATCGAGACTGGGATTTTTCACTCCGTGTAAACGGAGATGTATCTCTGGGCCCACTCGGTAGGACATCATCATAATGTGCACAATGTGATCAAGGAGTTGATCACGGGATGATGTGTTACGGAACGAGTAAAGAGACTTGCCGGTAACGAGATTGAACAAGGTATCGGGATACCGACGATCGAATCTCGGGCAAGTATCGTACTGATGGACAAAGGGAAATGTATACGGGATTGATTAAGTCCTTGACATCGTGGTTCATCCGATGAGATCATCGTGGAACATGTGGGAGACAACATGGGTATCCAGATCCCGCTGTTGGTTATTGACCGGAGAGTCATCTCGGTCATGTCTGCATGTCTCCCGAACCCGTAGGGTCTACACACTTAAGGTTCGGTGACACTAGGGTTATAGAGATATTAGTATGCGGTAACCCGAAAGTTGTTCGGAGTCCCAGATGAGATCCCGGACGTCACGAGGAGTTCCGGAATGGTCCGGAGGTAAAGAATTATATATAGGAAGTGCTATTTCGGCTATCGGGACAAGTTTCGGGGTCACCGGTATTGTACCGGGACCACCGGAAGGGTCCCGGGGGTCCACCGGGTGGGGCCACCTGCCCCGGGGGGCCACATGGGCTGTAGGGGGTACGCCTTGGCCTATATGGGCCAAGGGAACCAGCCCCTAGAGGCCCATGCGCCAAAGGGACAAGAGGAGGGGAGAGTCCTAAAGGGGGAAGGCACCTCCGAGGTGCCTTGGGGAGGATGGACTCCTCCCCCCCTTGGCCGCACCCTTCCTTGGAGGAAGGGGCAAGGCTGCGCCCTTCCCCTCTCCCTTGGCCCTATATATAGTGGGGGGAAGGGAGGGCAACCATACCTAAGGCCTGGCGCCTCCCTCTCCCTCCCGTGACACATTTCCCTCCTCCCGCAGCGCTTAGCGAAGCCCTGTTGGAATCCCGCTACTTCCACCACCACGCCGTTGTGCTGCTGGATCTCCATTAACCTCTCCTCCCCCCTTGCTGGATCAAGAAGGAGGAGACGTCGCTGCTCCGTACGTGTGTTGAACGCGGAGGTGCCGTCCGTTCGACGCTAGGATCATCGGTGATTTGGATCACGACGAGTACGACTCCATCAACCCCGTTCTCTTGGACGCTTCCGCGTGCGATCTACAAGGGTATGTAGATCCACTCCTCCCTCGTTGCTAGATGACTCCATAGATAGATCTTGGTGACACGTAGGAAAATTTGAATTTATGCTACGTTCCCCAACAGTGGCATCATGAGCTAGGTCTATGCGTAGTTTCTATGCACGAGTAGAACACAAAGTAGTTGTGGGCGTTGATTTTGTTCAATATGCTTGCCGTTACTAGTGTTATCCTGATTCGGCAGCATCGTGGGATGAAGCGGCCCGGACCAACCTTACACGTACGCTTACGTGAGACCGGTTCCACCGACTGACATGCACTAGTTGCATTAGGTGGCTGGCGGGTGTCTGTCTCTCCCACTTTAGTCGGACCGGATTCGATGAAAAGGGTCCTTATGAAGGGTAAATAGCAATTGGCATATCACGTTGTGGTTTTTGCGTAGGTAAGAAACGTTCTTGCTAGAAACCCATAGCAGCCACGTAAAACATGCAAACAACAATTAGAGGACATCTAACTTGTTTTTGCAGGGTATGCTATGTGATGTGATATGGCCAAAAGGATGTGATGAATGATATATGTGATGTATGAGATTGATCATGTTCTTGTAATAGGAATCACGACTTGCATGTCGATGAGTATGACAACCGGCAGGAGCCATAGGAGTTGTCTTAATTTATTTATGACCTGCGTGTCAACATAAACGTCATGTAATTACTTTACTTTATTGCTAACCGTTAGCTGTAGTAGTAGAAGTAATAGTTGACGAGACAACTTCATGAAGACACGATGATAGAGATCATGATGATGGAGATCATGGTGTCATGCCGGTGACGATGATGATCATGGAGCCCCGAAGATGGAGATCAAGAGGAGCAAAGTGATGATGGCCATATCATGTCACTATTTGATTGCATGTGATGTTTATCATGTTTATACATCTTATTTGCTTAGAACTACGGTAGTAAATAAGATGATCCCTCATTAAAATTTCAAGAAAGTGTTCCCCCTAACTGTGCACCGTTGCGAAAGTTCGTCGTTTCGAAGCACCACGTGATGATCGGGTGTGATAGATTCTTACGTTCACATACAACGGGTGTAAGACAGATTTACACACGCAAAACACTTAGGTTGACTTGACGAGCCTAGCATGTACAGACATGGCCTCGGAACACAAGAGACCGAAAGGTCGAGCATGAGTCGTATGGTAGATACGATCAACATAAAGATGTTCACCGATGTTGACTAGTCCGTCTCACGTGATGATCGGACACGGCCTAGTTGACTCGGATCATGTAATCACTTAGATGACTAGAGGGATGTCTATCTGAGTGGGAGTTCATAAGATGAACTTAATTATCCTGAACATAGTCAAAAGGTCTTCGCAAATTATGTCGTAGCTCGCGCTTCAGTTCTACTGTTTAGATATGTTCCTAGAGAAAATTTAGTTGAAAGTTGATAGTAGCAATTATGCGGACTAGGTCCGTAAACTGTGGATTGTCCTCATTGCTTCATAGAAGGCTTATGTCCTTAAATGCACCGCTCAGTGTGCTGAACCTCGAACGTTGTCTGTGGATGTTGCGAACATCTGACATACACATTTTGATAACTACGTGATAGTTCAGAATTGAGGCACCGAAGACGGTTTTGAAACGTCGCGAAACATATGAGATGTTTCGAGGGCTGAAATTGGGATTTCAGGCTCGTGCCCACGTCAAGAGGTCTAAGACCTCCGACGATTTTCTTAGCCTACAAACTAAGGAGAAAAGCTCAATTGTTGAGCTTGTGCTCAGATTGTCTGAGTACAACAATCATTTGAATCAAGTGGGAGTTGATCTTCCAGATGAGAAAGTGATGTTTCTCCGAAGTCATTACCACCAAGCTGCTTGAGCTTCGTGATGAACTATAATATATCAGGGACATATATGATGATCCTTGAGATATTCGCGATTTTTGACACCACAAAAGTAGAAATCAAGAAGGAGCATCAATTGTTGATGGTTGGTGAAACCACTAGTTTCAAGAAGGGCAAGGGCACGAAGGGATACTTCATGAAACGGCAATTCAGCTGCTGCTCTAGTGAAGAAACCCAAGGTTGAACCCAAACCCGAGACTAAGTGCTTCTGTAATAAGGGGAACAGCCACTGCAGCAGAATTACCCTAGATACTTGGTAGATGAGAAGGCTGGCAAGGTCGATAGAAGTATATTGGATATACATTGTGTTGATGTGTACTTTACTAGTACTCCTAGTAGCACCAGGGTATTAGATACCGGTTCGGTTGCTAAGTGTTAGTAACTCGAAATAAAAGCTACGGAATAAACGGAGACTAGATAAAGGTGAGCTGACGATATGTGTTGGAAGTGTTTCCAATGTTGATATGATCAAGCATCGCACGCTCCCTCTACCATCGAGATTGGTGTTTGCGTTGAGCATAGACATGATTGGATTATGTCTATCGCAGTACGGTTATTCATTTAAGGAGAATAATGGTTACTCTGTTTATTTGAATAATACCTTCAATGGTCTTGCACCTAAAATGAATGGTTTATTGAATCTCGATCGTAGTGATACACATGTTCATGCCAAAAGATATAAGATAGTAATGATAGTACCACCTACTTGTGGCACTGCCACTTGAGTCATATCGGTATAAAACGCATGAAGAAGCTCCATGTTGATGGATCTTTGGACTCACTCATTTTTGAAAGGATTGAGACATGCGAACCATGTTTGTTGATATGCATGAAGAAACTCTATACAGATGGATCGTTTGGACTCACTTGATTTTGAATCACTTGAGACATGCAAATCATACCACATGGGCAAGATGACTGAAAAGCCTTGTTTTCAGTAATATGGAACAAGAAAGCAACTCGTTGGAAGTAATACATTTTGATGTGTGCAGTCCAATAAGTGCTGAGGCATGTAGTGGATATCGTTATGTTCTTACTTCACAGATGATTTGAGTAGATGTTGAGTACATTTACTTGATGAATCACGAGTCTGAATTATTGAAAGGTTCAAGCAATTTTAGGGTGAAGTTGAAAGATCGTCGTGACAAGAGGATAAAATATCTATGATATGATCATAGAGATGAATATCTGAATTACGAGTTTGGCACGGAATTAAGACATTGTGGAAATTGTTTCACAACTAATACAGCCTGGAACACCATAGTGTGATGGTGTGTCCGAACATCATAACTGCACCCTATTGGATATGATGCATACCATGATGTCTCTTATCGAATTACCACAATAGTTTATGGGTTAGGCATTAAAGACAACCACATTCACTTTAAATAGGGACCACGTAATTCCGATGAGATGACACCATATGAACTATGGTTTAGAGAAACCCAAGCTGTCATTTCTTAGAAGTTTGGGGCTGCGACGCTTATGTGAAAAAGTTTCAGGCTGATAAGCTCGAACCCAAAGCGGATAAATGCATCTTCATAGGACACCCAAAACAGTTGGGTATACCTCCAGTCTCAGATCCGAAAGCAATAAGGGATTGTTTCTAGAATCGGGTCCTTTCTTGAGGAAAAATTTCTCTCGAAAGAATTGAGTGGGAGGATGGTGGAGACTTGATGAGGTTATTGAACCGTCACTTCAACTAGTGTATAGCAGGGCACAAAGAGTTGTGCCTGTGGCACCTACACCAATTGAAGTGGAAGCTTATGATAGTGATCATGAAACTTCAGATCAAGTCACTCCCAAACCTTGTAGGACGACAAGGATGCGTACTACTTCAGAGTGGTACGTAATCTTGTCTTAGAAGTCATGTTGCTAGACAACAATGAATCTACGAGCTATGGAGAAGCGATGGTGGGCCTTGATTCCGATAAATGGCTCGAGGCCATAAAATCCGAGAGAGGATCCATGTATGGAAACAAAGTGTAGACTTTGACACAACAGCTCGATGGTCGTGAGGCTGTTGAGTATAGATGGATTTTAAAAGGAAGACGAACAATGATGGTAAATGTCACCATTAAGAAAGCTCGACTTGTCGTTAAGATGTTTTCTGACAAGTTCAAGGAGTTGACTACGATGAGACTTTCTCACTCGTAGCGATGCTAAGAGTCTGTTGAAATTATATTAGCGATTACTACATTATTTATGAAATCTTGCAGATAGGATGTCAAAACATTGTTTCCTCGACGATTTTCTTGAGGAAAGGTTGTATGTGATACAACCGGAAGGTTTTGTCAATCCTGAAAGATGCTAATAAGTATGCAAAGCTCCAGCTATCCTTCTGAGGACTGGAGTAAGCATCTTGGAGTTGGAATGTATGCTTTGATGAGATGATCAAAGTTTTGGGTGTATACAAAGTTTATGAGAAACTTGTATTTCCAAAGAAGTGAGTGGGAGCACTATAGAATTTCTGATGAATATATGTTGTTGACATATTGTTGATCAGAAATGACGTAGAATTTCTGAAAAGCATATAGGGTTATTTGGAAAGTGTTTTTCAATGGAAAGCCTGGATTAAGCTACTTGAGCATTGAGCATCAAGATCTATAAGGATAGATCAAAACGCTTAATGGTACTTTCAAATGAGCACATACCTTGACATGATCTTGAAGGTGTTCAAGATGGATCAGTCAAAGAAGGAGTTCTTGCCTGAGTTGTAAGGTATGAAGTTAAGACTTAAAGCTCGACCACGGCAGAATAGAGAGAAAGGACGAAGGTCGTCCCCTATGCTTAAGACGTAGGCTCTACATATGCTATGCTGTGTACCGCACCTGAAGTGTGCCTTGCCATGAGTCAGTCAAGGGGTACAAGAGTGATCCAAGAATGGATCACAGGACAGCGGTCAAAGTTAACCTTAGTAACTAGTGGACTAAGGAATTTTCTCGATTATGGAGGTGGTAAAAGAGTTCGTCGTAAAGGGTTACGTTGATGCAAGCTTAACACCTATCCGGATAGCTCTGAGTAGAGATACCGGATACATATAATGGAGCAACAATTTAGAATAGCTCCAAGTAGAACAGTTATTTGGAATAGCTCCAAATAGAACGTGGTAGCTGCATCTAGGAGATGACATAGAGATTTGTAAAGCACACACGGATCTGAAAGGTTCAGACCCGTTGACTAAAACCTCTCTCACAAGCAACATGATCAAACCCAGAACTCATTGAGTGCTAATAACATAGTGATGTGAACTAGATTATTGACTCTAGTAAACTCTTTGGATGTTAGTTACATGGCGATGTGACCTGTGAGTGTTAATCACATGGCGATGTGAACTAGATTATTGACTCTAGTGCAAGTGGGAGACTATTGGAAATATGCCCTAGAGGCAATAATAAAATGATTATTATTATATTTCCTTGTTCATGATAATCGTTTATTATCCATGCTAGAATTGTATTGATAGGAAACTCAGATACATGTGTGGATACATAGACAACACCATGTTCCTAGTAAGCCTCTAGTTGACTAGCTCGTTGATCAATAGATGGTTACGGTTTCCTGACCATGGACATTGGATGTCGTTGATAACGGGATCACATCATTAGGAGAATGATGTGATGGACAAGACCCAATCCTAAGCATAGCACTAGACCGTGTAGTTCGTATGCTAAAGCTTTTCTAATGTCAAGTATCATTTCCTTAGACCATGAGATTGTGCAACTCCCGGATACCGTAGGAGTTCTTTGGGTGTGCCAAACATCACAACGTAACTGGGTGGCTATAAAGGTACACTACGGGTATCTCCGAAAGTGTCTGTTGGGTTGGCACGAATCGAGACTGGGATTTGTCACTCCGTGTAAACGGAGATGTACCTATGGGCCCACTCGGTAGGACATCATCATAATGTGCACAATGTGATCAAGGAGTTGATCACGGGATGATGTGTTACGGAACGAGTAAAGAGACTTGCCGGTAACGAGATTGAACAAGGTATCGGGATACCGACGATCGAATCTCGGGCAAGTATCGTACTGATGGACAAAGGGAAATGTATACGGGATTGATTAAGTCCTTGACATCGTGGTTCATCCGATGAGATCATCGTGGAACATGTGGGAGACAACATGGGTATCCAGATCCCGCTGTTGGTTATTGACCGGAGAGTCATCTCGGTCATGTCTGCATGTCTCCCGAACCCGTAGGGTCTACACACTTAAGGTTCGGTGACACTAGGGTTATAGAGATATTAGTATGCGGTAACCCGAAAGTTGTTCGGAGTCCCAGATGAGATCCCGGACGTCACGAGGAGTTCCGGAATGGTCCGGAGGTAAAGAATTATATATAGGAAGTGCTATTTCGGGAGAAATTCTGGCAAGAGAAAGATATGATAACTCATGTGCTTTTAATGTATCCCACTATGGGAGAAAAGATTGGAGTAGCTGAAAGGCACAAACGTACACTTACGGATATGGTGCGCAGCATGATGAGTTATTCCAACTTGCCATTGGGGTTATGGATGGAGGCGCTTAAAACCGCCATTCACATTCTTAATAGAGTACCAAGCAAGTCGGTGCCCAAAACACCGTACGAGCTATGGACAGGACGGGTGCCCTCCCTACAACACTTCAGGGTGTGGGGGTGCCCTGCTAAGGCCAAAATGTTTAATCCAAACATTGCAAACTTAGGCCCCAAAATAGTGAGTTGCCACTTCATTGGCTATCCAGACAGATCAAAGGGTTTTCGTTTCTACTGCCCAGACAGATATACAAAGTTTGTAGAAACAAGACATGCAGCCTTCTTTGAGGACGAAATGATGAGGGGGAGCTTGGTAGCTCGGAAAATTGATCTTGAGGAGAAGAGGGTTCATGCACCTAATCCGATGATTCAGGAGCCATTTTTCTCACTACCAGTTGCAACTCCACACATGAAAACCATGAGGGTAGGCCCGGAACCTGTCCGTCAGGAGCCGACTGAACCCGTTGTTGAGCATGAAAGGGAGGTGCAACAACAAATTTTAGAAGAAGTGCCAGAAGTTGAGGCACACAATGTGCCAGAAACTAAGGCCCTTAGAAGGTCTACAAGACCAAGAAAGTCAGCTATTTCTACTGACTTTAAAGTTTATAACATAGAAATGGTTCATATGGAAAAAGATCCCACCTCATATGAAGAAGCCATGAGAAGCTCTCATTCATCGAAGTGGATGATGGCAATGGAAGACGAGATGAAATCGATGAGTTCCAAAGATGTTTGGGACTTAGAGAAAATTCCTAAAGGAGCCAAAACAGTAGGCTGTAAATGGGTCTACAAAATTAAGTATGACACTAAAGGGAATATAGAAAAGTATAAAGCACGACTCGTGGCAAAAGGATTTACACAAAGAGAAGGGATAGATTACAATGAGACATTTTCTTCAGTCTCATGTAAGGATTCCTTCAGAATCATAATGGTATTAGTTGCTCATTTTGATCTAGAGTTGCATCAAATGGATGTCAAGACGACATTTCTCAATGGGGATTTAAAAGAAAATGTCTACATGAAACAGCCTAAGGGTTTTATCATGGAAGGCAAGGAAAATATGGGATGCCGCCTGAAGAAATCCATTTATGGATTAAGACAAGCCTCTCGGCAGTGGTATCTAAAGTTTAATCAAACGATTAAAAGTTTTGGATTTAAAGAAAACATTGAGGATAATTGCATTTATGCAAAGTTTAAAAATGGGAAATATATTTTCCTAATCTTGTATGTGGATGATATCCTGCTTGCTAGTAGTGATGTTAGTCTACTACAAGAAACAAAGAAATACTTATCCTCAAATTTTTACATAACAGATCTTGGTGAAGCATCATATGTTTTGGGTATAGAAATTCACTGAGATAGGAACAATGGAGTCTTAGGACTATCGCAGAAAGCATATTTAGAAAAGGTTCTTAAAAAGTATAATATGTTGGAAATATGCCCTAGAGGCAATAATAAAATGATTATTATTATATTTCCTTGTTCATGATAATCGTTTATTATCCATGCTAGAATTGTATTGATAGGAAACTCAGATACATGTGTGGATACATAGACAACACCATGTTCCTAGTAAGCCTCTAGTTGACTAGCTCGTTGATCAATAGATGGTTACGGTTTCCTGACCATGGACATTGGATGTCGTTGATAACGGGATCACATCATTAGGAGAATGATGTGATGGACAAGACCCAATCCTAAGCATAGCACTAGACCGTGTAGTTCGTATGCTAAAGCTTTTCTAATGTCAAGTATCATTTCCTTAGACCATGAGATTGTGCAACTCCCGGATACCGTAGGAGTTCTTTGGGTGTGCCAAACATCACAACGTAACTGGGTGGCTATAAAGGTACACTACGGGTATCTCCGAAAGTGTCTGTTGGGTTGGCACGAATCGAGACTGGGATTTGTCACTCCGTGTAAACGGAGATGTATCTATGGGCCCACTCGGTAGGACATCATCATAATGTGCACAATGTGATCAAGGAGTTGATCACGGGATGATGTGTTACGGAACGAGTAAAGAGACTTGCCGGTAACGAGATTGAACAAGGTATCGGGATACCGACGATCGAATCTCGGGCAAGTATCGTACTGATGGACAAAGGGAAATGTATACGGGATTGATTAAGTCCTTGACATCGTGGTTCATCCGATGAGATCATCGTGGAACATGTGGGAGACAACATGGGTATCCAGATCCCGCTGTTGGTTATTGACCGGAGAGTCATCTCGGTCATGTCTGCATGTCTCCCGAACCCGTAGGGTCTACACACTTAAGGTTCGGTGACACTAGGGTTATAGAGATATTAGTATGCGGTAACCCGAAAGTTGTTCGGAGTCCCGGATGAGATCCCGGACGTCACGAGGAGTTCCGGAATGGTCCGGAGGTAAAGAATTATATATAGGAAGTGCTATTTCGGGAGAAATTCTGGCAAGAGAAAGATATGATAACTCATGTGCTTTTAATGTATCCCACTATGGGAGAAAAGATTGGAGTAGCTGAAAGGCACAAACGTACACTTACGGATATGGTGCGCAGCATGATGAGTTATTCCAACTTGCCATTGGGGTTATGGATGGAGGCGCTTAAAACCGCCATTCACATTCTTAATAGAGTACCAAGCAAGTCGGTGCCCAAAACACCGTACGAGCTATGGACAGGACGGGTGCCCTCCCTACAACACTTCAGGGTGTGGGGGTGCCCTGCTAAGGCCAAAATGTTTAATCCAAACATTGCAAACTTAGGCCCCAAAATAGTGAGTTGCCACTTCATTGGCTATCCAGACAGATCAAAGGGTTTTCGTTTCTACTGCCCAGACAGATATACAAAGTTTGTAGAAACAAGACATGCAGCCTTCTTTGAGGACGAAATGATGAGGGGGAGCTTGGTAGCTCGGAAAATTGATCTTGAGGAGAAGAGGGTTCATGCACCTAATCCGATGATTCAGGAGCCATTTTTCTCACTACCAGTTGCAACTCCACACATGAAAACCATGAGGGTAGGCCCGGAACCTGTCCGTCAGGAGCCGACTGAACCCGTTGTTGAGCATGAAAGGGAGGTGCAACAACAAATTTTAGAAGAAGTGCCAGAAGTTGAGGCACACAATGTGCCAGAAACTAAGGCCCTTAGAAGGTCTACAAGACCAAGAAAGTCAGCTATTTCTACTGACTTTAAAGTTTATAACATAGAAATGGTTCATATGGAAAAAGATCCCACCTCATATGAAGAAGCCATGAGAAGCTCTCATTCATCGAAGTGGATGATGGCAATGGAAGACGAGATGAAATCGATGAGTTCCAAAGATGTTTGGGACTTAGAGAAAATTCCTAAAGGAGCCAAAACAGTAGGCTGTAAATGGGTCTACAAAATTAAGTATGACACTAAAGGGAATATAGAAAAGTATAAAGCACGACTCGTGGCAAAAGGATTTACACAAAGAGAAGGGATAGATTACAATGAGACATTTTCTTCAGTCTCATGTAAGGATTCCTTCAGAATCATAATGGTATTAGTTGCTCATTTTGATCTAGAGTTGCATCAAATGGATGTCAAGACGACATTTCTCAATGGGGATTTAAAAGAAAATGTCTACATGAAACAGCCTAAGGGTTTTATCATGGAAGGCAAGGAAAATATGGGATGCCGCCTGAAGAAATCCATTTATGGATTAAGACAAGCCTCTCGGCAGTGGTATCTAAAGTTTAATCAAACGATTAAAAGTTTTGGATTTAAAGAAAACATTGAGGATAATTGCATTTATGCAAAGTTTAAAAATGGGAAATATATTTTCCTAATCTTGTATGTGGATGATATCCTGCTTGCTAGTAGTGATGTTAGTCTACTACAAGAAACAAAGAAATACTTATCCTCAAATTTTTACATAACAGATCTTGGTGAAGCATCATATGTTTTGGGTATAGAAATTCACTGAGATAGGAACAATGGAGTCTTAGGACTATCGCAGAAAGCATATTTAGAAAAGGTTCTTAAAAAGTATAATATGTTGGAAATATGCCCTAGAGGCAATAATAAAATGATTATTATTATATTTCCTTGTTCATGATAATCGTTTATTATCCATGCTAGAATTGTATTGATAGGAAACTCAGATACATGTGTGGATACATAGACAACACCATGTTCCTAGTAAGCCTCTAGTTGACTAGCTCGTTGATCAATAGATGGTTACGGTTTCCTGACCATGGACATTGGATGTCGTTGATAACGGGATCACATCATTAGGAGAATGATGTGATGGACAAGACCCAATCCTAAGCATAGCACTAGACCGTGTAGTTCGTATGCTAAAGCTTTTCTAATGTCAAGTATCATTTCCTTAGACCATGAGATTGTGCAACTCCCGGATACCGTAGGAGTTCTTTGGGTGTGCCAAACATCACAACGTAACTGGGTGGCTATAAAGGTACACTACGGGTATCTCCGAAAGTGTCTGTTGGGTTGGCACGAATCGAGACTGGGATTTGTCACTCCGTGTAAACGGAGATGTATCTATGGGCCCACTCGGTAGGACATCATCATAATGTGCACAATGTGATCAAGGAGTTGATCACGGGATGATGTGTTACGGAACGAGTAAAGAGACTTGCCGGTAACGAGATTGAACAAGGTATCGGGATACCGACGATCGAATCTCGGGCAAGTATCGTACTGATGGACAAAGGGAAATGTATACGGGATTGATTAAGTCCTTGACATCGTGGTTCATCCGATGAGATCATCGTGGAACATGTGGGAGACAACATGGGTATCCAGATCCCGCTGTTGGTTATTGACCGGAGAGTCATCTCGGTCATGTCTGCATGTCTCCCGAACCCGTAGGGTCTACACACTTAAGGTTCGGTGACACTAGGGTTATAGAGATATTAGTATGCGGTAAACCGAAAGTTGTTCAGAGTCCCGGATGAGATCCCGGACGTCACGAGGAGTTCCAGAATGGTCCGGAGGTAAAGAATTATATATAGGAAGTGCTATTTCGGCTATCGGGACAAGTTTCGGGGTCACCGGTATTGTACCGGGACCACCGGAAGGGTCCCGGGGGTCCACCGGGTGGGGCCACCTGCCCTGGGGGGCCACATGGGCTGTAGGGGGTGCGCCTTGGCCAATATGGGCCAAGGGCACCAGCCCCTAGAGGCCCATGCGCCAAAGGGACAAGAGGAGGGGAGAGTCCTAAAGGGGGAAGGCACCTCCGAGGTGCCTTGGGGAGGATGGACTCCTCCCCCCCTTGGCCACACCCTTCCTTGGAGGAAGGGGCAAGGCTGTGCCCTTCCCCTCTCCCTTGGCCCTATATATAGTGGGGGGAAGGGAGGGCAACCATACCTAAGGCCTGGCGCCTCCCTCTCCCTCCCGTGACACATCTTCCTCCTCCCGCAGCGCTTAGCGAAGCCCTGTTGGAATCCCGCTACTTCCACCACCACGCCGTTGTGCTGCTGGATCTCCATTAACCTCTCCTTCCCCCTTGCTGGATCAAGAAGGAGGAGACGTCGCTGCTCCGTACGTGTGTTGAACGCGGAGGTGCCGTCCGTTCGGCGCTAGGATCATCGGTGATTTGGATCACGACGAGTACGACTCCATCAACCCCGTTCTCTTGAACGCTTCCGCGCGCGATCTACAAGGGTATGTAGATCCACTCCTCCCTCGTTGCTAGATGACTCCATAGATAGATCTTGGTGACACGTAGGAAAATTTGAATTTATGCTACGTTCCCCAACATAATATGCATGCGAGTAAAGCCACACCTGCTCCTATAGTCAAGGGCGATAGTTTTGGGAAATTCCAATGTTCCAAGAACCAGTATGAGATCGATTAAATGAAAGCAGTACCATATGCTTCGGCAGTTGGCAGCTTACATTATGCACAAGTGTACACTCGCCCTGACTTAGCTTTTATCACCGGGGTACTCGGTAGATATCAAGAGAATCCAGACATGAAGCACTGGAAGATGGTAAAGAAAGCATTGCGTTATGTGCAAGGCACGAAGGACTACATGCTAATATACAGGAGAAGTGATTCCCTAGAGATAAAAGGGTATTCAGACGCAGATTTTGTGGGGGACAGAGATGATAGAAAATCCACGTCAGGATACGTCTTTACTCTCGCTTGGGGAGCTATTTCATGGAAAAGCTTCAAACAGTCGATAGTTGCATCATCCACGATGTATGCAGAATTCATAGCATGCTTCGAAGCCACGGGGCAGGCGATATGGCTAAAGAAATTTGTACCCGACTTGAAAGTGGTAGATTGTATTCACATACCACTAAAGATGTACTGCGACAACCAACCCGCAGTATTTTACGCTCACAACAACAAGTCGAGTAATGCTGCCAAAACAATAGAGATAAGGTATTATGTTGTGAAAGATAAATTCCAGGATCAAACTATAAGTCTCGAGCATATAAGGACAAATGATATGCTTGCGGATCCGCTAACGAAAGGCTTACCACCCAATGTGTTCAAGGAACACTTAGCCGGCATGGGTTTAAGGGAAAGCCTTATGATTTCCGGATAGGCCCAAAAGGAACAGAATTTGCTTCTGAACATAACGTATATTGTAGCTGTATGATTATATCGGCAATTAAGTTGTGACGAT
Organism: Triticum urartu; assembly: GCF_056163025.1. Taxonomy (NCBI): domain Eukaryota; kingdom Viridiplantae; phylum Streptophyta; class Magnoliopsida; order Poales; family Poaceae; genus Triticum; species Triticum urartu. The sequence goes on from NC_141874.1 coordinate 595,638,789, forward strand.
GAAACATGCTCCATGTACCAATATGTGATGAAACAAATAACTAGAGAGTATATAGTTAAAAGTGAAGTTGAGATCAAGGGGGAGAATGTTAGGTTGATCTCTCTCCCGTTCGAACCCAACGGGTCGAACGGGCCCCCAACTCGCGCCCTGATCGGGGGCACCCAACCAAACCATGGTTGGTGGGCCCCTGTGACCCGCGCTATATAAACAGAGGTGGTGGCCGAGGCACGTTTTACGAGGTTAATCATTGCCACAAACCCCACCGATACTCCCTACCGATCTAGGGTTAGCGCGGTGCTCACGGGAAGCTCCACCATCGTCGCCATCCACTCTCTGTCATCACCGCCGTCGCCATCCACCATGGCCACCTCGGCGGGATCATCGACTAAGAGAGAAGGTAGGTTTACCGGATGATCTAGCCTACCCCGATCCAGAGGATCCATCAGAACTGTCACCGGCGGGGTTGCGCATACTAGTTGAATCTCCATTATTTCTGAGTATGGACTCCAAACTTCAATAATTCCATTGCAAGCAGTTGATTCCACCACAATTTTGGAGCAGCCGACGTCAAATAGTAGATATCGACGGGGTTCTTTGTGGTTCTTGTTAGTGCTTGAACTTGTTTGTTTTTCCTCGGGATATAAAGTTACTTTCAACTGATTCTTAAATCTACCTGATCGTGTGGAGTGTAACTAATTAACACGATGTGCATGGATGACTGATTTTTCCTTTGACCATGTGCCCAAAATCCACACTCAAAAGTCAAAACACCATGTTTATTCCCAAGATTCTGGAACTAGAGAATTTGTACCCATTTCGCACGACCAATTTTTCAGAAGTGATTGTTGTGATAGGATCTTCATCACTTCAGTCCTCATGCCAACTCCCTCAAAAAAAAATTCTTCATGTCAACAATAAAATGATTTATCTTTTCACCATTAACTAACTTGCTCCATTTATTATATTTGAACTTTTTTTCTATCTAGACATTACAAAGGAAGCTACTTTATATAATTCTAACCGCCTATGGGCCATATTTGATTAGATTACGCCAAATTTTGCTTATAATACTTGTTAAGGGCCATATCTGGCCATGATCCCACAAAGGTATATCTTCCAACAATATCCTGTTGATTTGATAATTACGCAGCACAGAATAGTGGTCACGTCACATGTGCACTGCCTCTAATTTTCTTTTGGTCCTGTGGATCATGGGGCATCCATAACCTGTTCTGTTTACTTTTTTTCTCATGATTACTGTTCACCACTAAGGACGCTGGGCTAGTCCATACTTTTATGTCGTCGGTTGCACATATTTGTAGACCAGGACAAGCAATAAAATATCACTGAATAATCATACTCTATCCATTGTCCTTGCATTATGTAAACAGAACAGTAATCAGATGGTGTTGCTGCCAATTCATTGCAAATCGAACCGTCAAATCCCAAATCATTCATCCGCTCATTTATTTCCTAACAAATAAGAAACAAATATTTCCATTCAGCAATTGTACCATGTAACCTTCTCAAGAAAAGCTGGCGTTCTGAAAAGGAGATCTTCAACTTTAGATTATACTGAACCTACTAGTTGCGTAAAATATAAGATGCATTAATTTCCCCGAAAGGCATATGTTTATATGGCCAAGTATATAGAGCATATATCAATATCTACGAAAAATATTAATAATATGTGAAAATATATTTCATGGTGAATTTAGCTATACCGATTTAGTATTGTAGATGTTACATTCTCTGTAAATTTAGTCAAACATGAAGAAATTTGACTTTTCCAAATCCTTAGTACACTTATATTTTGGAACAAAGAAAGTAATTATCAACTCTAGTATCTTATAGACAATTTGAAATTTACTTTTTTTTTACTCTTTTGTGTTTTTGATGTTCATCCACGCGTTACTAGAGCCATTTTGACACCCCCCCCCCCCCCTCCCTTCCAGTCCCCCACTTTATGAACTGGATCACTTTGGACCCTAGAGGGTTTTGAGGATGATTTTGTTGGTTAGCTAGGATGGTGATTTTGATGATTAGCATGTGATGTGACTGGGGACATGGATAGTTTCATAACATACTATATACCTATAATTTTTTGATTTATTTGTACAATTTGAATAGCTATCAAAATAGAACTTGATAAAAAATACTGTTAAGATTATTCACAACTCTCATCTCAAATTAAACAGCCATCGGCCGGCCAGGCCCGATCATTTCAGGTTAAAATTATGACTAAGGTTCTGTTTGTAGTCCCTCTCCAAAGAGCACAACTGTAGAACATATCACAGTCCCTTCGATTGTTCCTCAGTAGAAAAAGGAAAAAGACAAAATCGAATTGTAGTACAGTCCCGATCATTTCAAGGTAGCAAATGGGGAGCTGCCTTAGAGAAGCAGCCAAAGCAAGGGCTGCCAATATTTCATTCCACGAGCAAATGACGGAGCCATTGTTAATCTCGTGGTTGGTACAATGAACTGTAGAAAAATAGTGTACCTCTTAGCAATTGGGACACGAAGCTTCGTCATCATTTTACTTGGAACTGGCAACTTGCATATTTAAAATGAAGGTCGTAGACTTCTATGATCAACAGACAACGACATACGTAACAAATTTTGCTTTAGGATTACTGAATCTGCCACGTTATATTAAACACGCACCTTTTCTTTCTTCAGAATGAGACTTGTCGTGAAAGGGATAACAAAGTTGCACTTGTCAAGGACAGAACGCCGTCGGTCTAAATTCTATCATATCTCGGGACGATTCGGACAAAGAGTTTGGCAGGACAATTTGCGAGGCAACGATACTGTCGGTAGCTCCTTTCTAGTGCAGTATAATAATTCCACGATCGCACAACGCCTTTGCCCTGCAACCGACGAGATTAATCCAATTGATGAACCACGCGAGGCACGACGCGCGGCACGCGAGGAAAGGTCACCCGGGTGATTCTCACCCAGCCAATAGCGAAGCACACCGAGCCACCAGTCATGGAGCAGCAACAATAACTGCAGGGTGAAAACAGGTAATAAGACTATTCATAATGGGAGTAACATAGATTTTTTTTCGATAAATGGTGAATTTTATTGAATCAAAATGAAGCATCAAGAGGATACAAACACATTAAGCGCACACCCGGCCTCTGCATAACTAAGATGCACACAGTCAACACTAACACACGCACACAAAAAGCACGCCGGCAAATAGCAAAGCCATATAAGACCAAAGTTATGCGTAGGCAAGAAAAAAAAAGATCAGATCCACGTTCGGCAAACTACAATAATGACCATATCTGCACCAACTACCTCATGACACCACAGGGACGACGAGGTTCTTCAACAGTAACGCCTTCAGGAAGGAAGCGACACTCAAGCGTTGTCGTCACCGGATCCAACCAGTTAAGGCCAAAATCTAGGTTTTCACCCGAAGAAGCAGTCCGAGCATATCCGAGCAATGCCTTCACCAAGGTAACGATGTATAAACATCGACATTGCCAGGTATAACCAACTTGGGGCAGACCTAGGCTTTCATCCCGGAGCTTGAGATTGGGTGCTTGAGTAGCACGACCATAAACATCATTCATGTGTTGTCGCCACCACTTTCCGCGATCCCAGTAGCTATATGCGACGTGCATCCGCTGTCGCTGCACAACCATCCCTCTGCATCAAGCCATCATCCATAGTTTGCTTATCATCCCCAAAGTCAACCACCGGATCCAGAGGAAGAAATCGCCCAAGATCTTTCGATGGCCACCACATCGGGACTGCTGCCGCAGGCCGCGGGCCGAACTTTCGAGGCCAGGCATCTGGCCAAGCCATCGGCGCCGCAAGGTCTGCCTTCCCGTGCCTAGCCGCTGCGCAACAATCGGACGCCGCAACGAGGTCAACCACCATGAGCACATAACCTCTGTGTTGCATCCAGGTTTTCATGGTAGCACCGCTATTGGATCTGAGTCCAGTGGCGCCGCCACGGAGCACTTTTGGCCTGAGATTTGACCGCAACAACCGCGAGCGGGGACAATGAAAATCCACCGCCAGATGGCCGTGCCATGCCCAGATTGTCGGCCGGCCAATGCAATCGCTTGTGCTTGCCGCTGCTTGATGTGTATCGCTGATCTTTCATCGATGGCTTCACGTCCCTACAACGACATGCATCGCACAGGGAACCGCCCGGAGCCTCGCCGCCACCGTCAGCCGCACAGGATTTTCCCGGCGGCGTTGTCCGGTGGCGGCGGGGAAGCGAGAATAGCGGCGAGGACGCAGAGGAGCCGGATCGGAAGCCGCCCGAGCCGTCCGTCCGGACGACGCGGGCGTCCGTATCTCGGGAGTAACATAGATGGCAACATCACATTTATCTAGACAAAATAAATGAGGTGACATGTAATTAATGAAGAAAGAGAGGCATGTGGTAACATAGCTAGTTACAATCACATCACACGTATCAAGAAAAGATGAGTCTACAATCTAATAAATGAAATGATGCATGATACAACACATATGTTATTATCCATTATGAAGCTAGTAATATAGACTAGTAACATATGCATGTTACTACTGTAAGTTACTCCCCACTTTGACTAGTCTAAGACTCGGACGGCCACAACAGCTCAGTTGACCAAAATCCAGCAGATCGAACGGCCATCGAAGGAACAACTCGAGGGAGCCTCCTGAGAGCGAGTTGGTCAGGAACCATATAGGTTAAAATTTGGCGAATGGTGATGTTGCTGTTGATGTCGTATAGCTCAGTCAATACATAGGTCGTTTCTTGTTCAAGACCTGTGCAAGTCATCAACCATAAACACGTTGTCTGACTGCTTGCTGTCTTCTACTCTTTCCGATTCCATATATAAAAGGTTTTAGCCTTGTAGGGCAGTTAATATGGTTGTCTTTCTTTTTGTATCGAAATATTCCCTTTGTTTCTTTTTAGTTCGCATATAAAGTTTGGTCAAAGTCAAGTTTTGTAGAGTTTGACTAACTTTATATTAAAAAATATAAGCATCCACAATATGAAATCAATATTATCAAATGCATCATGAAACGTATGTTCATACTATATAGTTTTAGTATTGTAGATGTTCATATTTTTTTATATAAATTTGATCAAACTTTGTGCAATTTGACTTTGACCAAATCTTATATGCGGAGTAAAAAGAAACGAAGGGAGTACAAGTGTAACGTGATATGTTTATTGATGACTTTATTGCAACGACTAACGTTATATGAGAAGTTGAATAAAGACCTAATCCTTTAATTCACTAAGCCCCCGAGGGGTAAAAGCTCTATCAATCAGTTGAGACTCCAATTTAAGATTTGGTCCACCATTTTGATTTGGTTAACGCATTGTGCTTTGTGGAGTGAGTCTGCATGCCTAACTAGTGAGCCAAGACTCTGTTTGCTTAAAGTTTTGGGAGAGAATTTTACTTCCCGGCCTCTGCACCAACTAAAGATGCATTTAGTCTTTTTAGTATGAGTAGCAAGATTTTTTCTTGAAGTGCAGTCCCACCACACATCAAGCCTGGTTCTCAAAGATTATTTTTTTGTGAGTACCAAGATTTTAACTTGACGAGTGATGAAAATGGTCCTCAAAGATTTGTGATATATGGGCAGTGATATAAATGTTATATATTTTTGTTGTAGGGTCAATTAAAAAATATAAAAAACCGCCGACAGATGTTTTGTTGAGTGCAGAACTCGACATAATTCATAATGTCGAGAGTCGAACTCGGTAAAGACACTACGCACCACTCTTTCGTCACTCAACAGACGCTTTGTCGAGATTCTGGAAAAAGATGTCGCCAAAATGAAGAGTTGGAGGCTTTGTGGTCGACCATAGGCCGAGTATCGGCTTTCGACAAACCTGGGTACACAGCAAATGTTTTTTTTTGCTGAGAGCCGTTCGTAAGAGCTCGGCAAACGTAGGAGGACACGAGGTGTTCTCTTGAGCGTTAGACTTTGCCGAGTTCAAATGCTGGGAACTCGGCAAACCCATTTGTCACGTGGCAAGCACCTTCTCCGCTAGATCCGTTAAGTACTTTTATTGTGCCGAGTGACCTGGCGGGCTCTCGCCAAAGTTGCTGCCAAGTCCCGACGGTAGGGAGTCGATGAATTCGCCTTCGCCTGAACGGTATAAGCCGACTACCCTTAGCCCAGAGATGAAGGGGCTGTTTGGTTTGTGACTAACTTCGCCAAAGATTGCCACATCTAAGGTTAGACAAGTTTGACCAACTTAGGTGAGTGTTTGGTTCAAGCCACATCTTAGGCAAGCCACATTTGGGCCCCACATGGCACACACACAAAAAGTGTGGCAAGATTCCCTTAGGCTTGCCAACTTGTGGCTCTCATTTTGATGAACTAACCTAATGCAAGTTTGGCAAAAATGTGTGGCAAAGTGTGGCAATGCTAGTCCTAAAATCAAACAGCCCCGAACTCTGCAAAGCCTTTGCAGATTTTGATGTTGTCTTCCTCAAGTTTTCTAGGCACTCGGCAAAGACGATAACTCCGCAGTGATTAGGTTAACAAACTATGTCACTTCGCAGTTACAACAATTGTGACAGTGAACCAAATGTATGCCTAGAAAACCATGCCAACGTTAAACTACAAACTGAACACGTCTTAGATACTCAGCTATAAATACTGGTATACGAGTATGCTTTAGTTAGACGGAGATCTCAGCCAGAGCAGTGTATGCCAGGTCCACCGTTGAATACAGTGTCGGCTGGATGTCATGTATGCAGTGTCGTCTACAGAGCAGTTTCGACTTTGCAAAGCCTTGCAGAGTTTTAAGCTGTCTTCGTTGACTTTTCTAGGCACTCCGCAAAGACGATAATTCCAATAGTGATTAGGCCAACAAACTATGTCACGTCACAGGTACAACAATGGTGACAATTAATGAACCAAATGTATGCCTAGAAAACCTGCCAACGTTAAACTACAAACTAAACACATCTTAGAGGGTGTTTGCATACGTTTTAGTCTCATGATTAAAAGTAGTGGGACTAAAATTTGCTAGCCTCATCCATGCTTAGATCCAAATACTAAAGAGACTAAAATCAAGTTAATGAGCATTTATTATTCTCCAAACCCTCCAATCGAGAATTCGCATGTGTTAAAGGAGAGAAGTTAAATAAGGAGAGAGAGGACTAAGGAGGTGTTTGGTTCAGAAGTCCTAGGACTTTTTCTAGAGGGTGCTTCGATACGTTTTAGTCCCATGACTAAAAGTAGTGGGACTAAAACTTGCTAGCCTCACCCATGCTTGGATCCAAATACTAAAGAGACTAAAATCAAGTTATTGAGCATTTATTATCCTCCAAACCCTCCAATCCAGAACTCGCATGTGTTAAAGGAGAGAAATTAAATGAGGAGAGAGAGGGCTAATACATATTTTAGTACGTTTCCTATGACTAACAATTTTTAGCCTCAAGACTAGTCCTAGTCTCTCTTTAGTCAGGGGTGTTTGAAACTTTAGCCTCTAAAAGAGACTATTTTTAGTCAGACTAAAAATAGTCCCTTGGATCCAAGCATGCTCCTAGTCCCAGGGACTAATCAAAAAAGACTCTCCAGTAGAGTCTTTTTCTAGTCCCTGTAAAAAAAGTCCCTCCCGTTTGGTTTCTAGGGACTTTTTCTAGTCTTTGGGACTAAAAAGTCCCTGAACCAAACACCCCCTAATCCACATTTTAGTAGGGATACCCCTGACTAAAAAACTTTAGTCTCAAGACTAGTTTTAGCCCCTCTTTAGTCAGGGGTGCTTATAACTTTAGCCTCTTAAAGAGATTATTTTTAACCAGACTAAAATAAGTCCCTTGGATCCAAGTACCCTCTTAGATATTTATAGTCGTTGCACTAACTACATGTGCACGTAGCTATAAATACTGGTATACGAGTATGCTTTAGTTAGACTGGGATCTCAGCCAGCTTTTGGATTATTCCGAAAGGATTTTTTTTAACGCAAAGGCAAAAGATTTGCCTCATTCATTAATTAAGGGAGGAGACAAGGTTTAAGTCGGAGCCACATGAGGCCCACTGAATACAAAGTCATTACTCTCGCGGTATCAAATTACTCAGGCGTTTCGCACCCGCTAGCACCCAGAGCCTAGCTTCCTCCTTCAAGTTTCGCAAGATAATTTGGGGGGGCGTCGATTTCTTCTGGAAAACCCTTGCATTTCTCTCATTCTAAATGGTCCAGGTGGTGAGCAAGGTGAGGGTCGCCATAGCCTTGCTGCGTCTGGCCATATGAGTCCACCAACTATGGAAAGAGTGATGAGCCGCCCACTGGTTGGTGTTGATATCGCCAATTTGCAACCAATCTCTAATCAGACTCCATAACCGCATAGTGTACCGACATCTGTAGAAAAGGTGAGCGGCGGACTCGAACTCCCTCTTGCATAACGGGCAGAGACCACAATTTTGCATCCCGCGCCGCTCTAGGCGGTCAGTCGTCCACACCCTATTTTGGATGGCTAGCCATGCGAAGAATTTGACCTTGGGGGGTGCCCAGACTTTCCAAATGACCTTGTTCATGGGCGTCAGGATAGCTCCCATGAATTGCGCCTTATAAGCTGATTTGGCCGAGTATTCCCCATTAGGGGAGAGCTTCCAAATGATGGTGTCATGGACGTCTTGGGAGATGTTTATATGAGAGAGCAGAGACCACAGTTCGACGAATTGAGTCACATGATTCCAAGTCAGCTCACAATGCATGTCGATGGCCTTGATCCACGCATCATCGTGCAATGCCCTACTAACCTTCCAACTTTTGCGCTTCGAGATCTTGTATATGAGGGGTGCAACATCAATTGGCTTCTTGCCGCTGAGCCACGGCGCGTCCCAAAATGGCGTCCTTTCCCCATTGCCAACTGTGATGGTGGTGAGAGCATAAAAAAGATCCATGTCCTCTTTGTCGCACGGGTTTCCCGAACCAACCCAAATCTTCGTTGGGTCATGCCACTCATACCATGGCCAACGCAACCGGAGAGCTCTGGCAAATTTGTCAAGATGTAAGACACCTAATCCTCCTAGGTGAGTAGGCCTACAGACCGTTTCCCAATTAACCTTGCACTTCCCTCCGGAGACCTTATTCGTGCCCGCCCAAAGGTAAGCACGCTCAATCTTGTTGATGCTCTGGAGAACGGATGGTGGCACAATGAGTGGGGTGAGGTGGTGGATGGCCTGTGAGGTGAGGACCGACTTCACAAGAGCCCCACGTCCAATGGAGGTGATATGCATGCCCTCCCAAGGCACAAGCTTGTTCGCAATTTTGTCCTCCAGGTGTTGGTAGTCCACTCGCTTAAGTTGCCAAACAGAAAGCGGCAATCCGAGATATCTCATGGGGAAAGAAGCTCGAGTGGCTGGCATGTCCTCAAGTATGGCGTCCAAATCCAAGTGTCGACACCGAATAGGCACCACGGAGCTCTTGTGAAAGTTTGTGTGCATCCCTGTGACCTCACCAAACCCCTCCAGGATGTCGGCCAGGTTTCTAATATCCTCCCGAATTGGCGCCACAAAGACAGCCGCGTCGTCAGCATAGAGTGATGTCCGAATAATGGTGCCACGCCCTCTAATCTTGTGCAGAAGCCCAATCCGAGTGGCTGAGTTGAGCAGTTGTTGTAGCGGGTCAATCACAATAACAAAAAGAAGCGGTGACATCGAGTCTCCTTGCCGTAGGCCCTTCCCGTGGCTAATCGGAGAACCGGGAACCCCATTGAGGAGCACCCGTGATGATGAAGTGCTAAGAAGGGCAGCAATCTAGTCACGAAATCTGCTAGGAAAGCCGCGCCGCTGAAGAATATCAAGGACATATTTCCACCGGACCGAGTCAAAAGCTTTTCGGATGTCCAGTTTGAAAAGGATTCAATACACTGCAGGAGCAGAAATAAATAGGGACAACGTTACGGTCCAGCGAAGAGCTGCCTATCGATGGATACTGACTACAATTGACAGAGACTTTTAGTGTTTCCCTATTGTCGATCAACTGCACCGATAATAGTTTGGAAGACGATAACTGCACCCTTGTTTTTTCAATGAAAGGGCCACACGGCTCCAACCAGAGTTCGGAAATTAACAAGACGAACCAACTACGGCCGTCGTACTGGTATAAAACTCGCATATCCACTGTACACGCATGCGGCATGCGGCGAACGATAGAGCGGTGGCTGACAATGTGCCATTGTGTTTTGTCGCCAGCCGCCACACTCGCCCAGTAGTTTTATGTTTTGTCGCCAGTCGCCACACCAGCCCAGTAGTTCCCTGGCTGGTATCATCGCCAATCTATTTCGAACAGCAAGCCAGCAGCCAGCCATGTCCTGCTTATGGTCTTAGTCTGAACTTTGAACTGGCTTACAACTAATCATGCAGATCAACCTTCTTTAATTAAAACCTAATCATGGCGAATAAGTTGCCGTACCAAAGTGATGAGGTGTGCGCAGTTCCCTATCATTGGTTTTGTTCACTATTTTACTTCGCTTGTATGCGTCAGCTGTAGCATGCTCAAGGTGGTTAGGGACTTGCTTACCATCACAATCACCACTGAAAACTTCTTAAGAAGCATATAACCACCAATCTATGATCTCGTAAACTTAACAGCCTAACCTGAACATACCATGAGCAAAAGTCTCCTTCGAACTTCCGCCGTGAGCAAAGATACGAAACTGTAAGTTGATCAACACGACTGATCAGTCTTTCTGTACCTCTTATTTTTCAGTTTGAGAAAGAATGCAAGATCACATACGCCATTTTTTCATATCGCTCTTGTAAACTTTTTTTGAGAGTACGCGAATGCATACCATATTTTTATAGTATCGCTCTTGTAAACTTAATTTGATGGTGTAATGATATTGAGTTGTGTATATCTACACCGCAGAGAGGGAGGGGGAGTCTCTCATCGTTAAAAAAAACAAGGTGTACAGGCTTGGTAGAATTTTAGGACCTAGGGGCATTTTTGATTGGTGCCCACACTAGTCCTACCACATGTTGTTAAGAGTTGGCTTGCCAATTTTCGTCCAAGAAAATGTTCGCCTTCATTTGGCAACAAACCAATTTATTGGCGGGGAAAGTTTGGGCACCAAACCAATCACAACTGATACATGTAAATTAGTTCTTTTGTAAACTTAGCAAAATCATACTTATAAAATATTAGGGTAGATAATTTTTTGTATGCTTAAAGTTTATGAATAAAAATGTATTAGGTTGAAACTATTTTCTAAACTTTGGTTAAGAAACATGACCATTTAATGTGTCCCGAAGTCAAAAAATTCATTCTACAATTTTGCACAAGTCACAAATAGTCACATTATTTAACTGTCGGTTATTTTTCTAGTGGACAACAATTGGTTTTCTCTTACCAAGTCTTTTTTGTCTCCTTTCTTGTGTTCATTCTATCGCCAAGTGACTCTTGCATGTAAGAACTAAGAGCATCTACAACCCCCCCTACCCTTCCCAAACGCCCGAAAGGGCTGCTCGATCTGTCTCCGGACGCAAATATGCCACCCAACCGGGTGCCCCATAGCCGGTCCAAACGTCTGGACTGACCGGTACTCCCCATACCCAGCCCATATCTGGGGTGGATATGTAGACACCCGTACGCGCCCGGGCACGCCCGCCATGCCGGATTGACCGGGAGGGCCCATGCCAATCTGCCCGTATTCATCCCCCCTCTCCTTGCCACTGAAGGTCAGCGCCACCAGACGACGCCACTGGACTGAAAAAAGGAGAGTTATGGTCATTGATGTACCGTTTCGAATTCCTACAAACATGTCAAAAATGATTAATTATTTTGAAAAAAGCAAGGTCATCCATGCTCACTTTGTAAGGGGTATGGACCATCACGATGAATCTTCGCTGTTTATAAAGAGAGAAGATTTATAGTGACGGTCCACAACCTCCAGAAATGATATGTTGATGACCGAAGCTTACCGTTCTGTGAGGAGTGGCTATTTAAGCCGTTCGCATCGCTCCTCTTGTGGCGAGGTTGGACTACCCCCCCCCCCTCCCCCCCAACCAAGCAAGCTCGCCACATAGGCTCTGTCAAGCCAGACACAGCCAAATCATCCAAAAATAACTACTGGTTTAGTCCCACCTCGCAGGGTGAGGCGCATACCGACCAACTTAAATAGTTGCGCCGGCTGACGATGGTAAGCTTCTCTTATGTTGCATTAGGTCCATCAATTATCGCTATGTGAAAGAGACAACTTGACACTAGATTGCATTTCATCAACTGATGATTGTTCATCGAGTGTCAAGTTCATCTCGTTCATATATGTTGATAGCCCTATTACAATGAAAGAGAAATTTCAGTTGACCAATGACCGCGAAAACTGGTTTTATTTTGGCCTGCACTAGCTTTGTATCTTTTAATTTGTGTTGTATGATTGCCGTGCATGAATTTGCATGGATTTTGGTATCAAGATTTGAGGATTGTGGTTCTGGAGAGGGCCGAATGGGGACCTGCCCGACACTGCCCACGGGCACATCTGGGCTTGTCTGCGGGCGTATAGGGGCTCGGATTAGCTATTCCTAGTTGTAGATGTTCTAAGGAATTTACAATAATACATCTATGCATGTCATTTCTCATATATTTTTTCGAAACGGGGTCAAAAGATTTGCCCCATATACTAAATAAGGAGAAGATAGAGTTGTTACAAGAGCCGAACACGCGGCATGACAATTATTCTCGCAATATAATGTCCCCTAGCTTTCTAGCACCCGCAGTGACCCAAAGATTTGCCTCGTCGAGGACCATTTGAAGAAGGATGGTCGGTGGAGCACTCTTGTGGCGGAAGACTCTGGCATTCCTCTCGTTCCAAATGGACCAGGAGATGAGCTAGCATAGTTAGAGAGGCCATTGCTCGTCTATTAGGATTCTGCAAGTCGGTTCGCTTCTCCCACCACTTCTTCACCCAGCCAGCAAGATGCCAAGTGGTGGTGTCCATGTGCACACGTCCCAACTTGTCAATGAGCATCCTCCAAAGCCTAAGAGTGTAGCAACACTTGAAGAAAAGATGGGCACCAGACTCTTGCTCCCTTTTGCAAAGTTGGCATAGGCCGCAGTTGGGCCAGCCGCGCCTGGCCAACCTGTCCGCAGTCCAAATCCGGTCTTGTAGAGCCATCCACGAGAAGAATTTAACTTTGGGTGGAGCCCAAGCTTTCCACACCATGAAATCCATAGGGGAGAGAATCAACCCAAGGAATTGAGCCTTGTAGGCATAGGATGCCGAGTAAATCCCGTCGTTGGAGTGCTTCCAGGAGATATCATCCTCGGCATGCTCGTCAAGGTGGACCTCATTCACGAGCATCCAAAGGGAAAAGAACCCATGAACATGGGCAGCGGTGACGGGCGTGTCAATCTTGACCTTCAGGATCCATGCATTCCCTTTAAGGGCCTCACGCACCTTCCAATTCTTTCTCCTGGAGGCACCGAAGATTAGCGGGGCAATGTCCTTGGGTTTGCGCCCAAGCAGCCAAGGAGAGTCCCAAAAAGGCGTTTTGGCACCATTTCCAACAGTAATCATGGTTGAGGCATAGAAAAAATACAGGTCCTCCTCTGAGCATGGGTTACCAAGCCCCACCCAAAGCTTGCTGGGCTCCTTCCATTCAAACCATGGCCATCTCAGTTTCAAGGCACGGGCGAAGTTGTCAGTGTTTAGTACCCCAAGGCCACCATACTTGCGAGGACGACATACCACCTCCCAGTTGACCTTGCATTTGGCACCCGTCGTCTTATCCGAGCCAGACAACAGAAACGCTCTCTCAATCTTGTTGAGGTTTCGTAAAGTGCTCGGCGGCACAACAAGAGGCGTGATGGAGTACACCGCCTGAGAGGAGACAATCGACTTGACCAGAGTCGTACGACCGATGGTGGTAATATTTTGGCCCTCCCAAGTGACCAACTTTCCGGCCTGCTTGTCTTCAAGATATTGGAAATCCACTTTCCTAAGCTGCCAGACCGAGAGTGGGAGGCCCAAATATTTCACAGGGAAAGAAGCTCTTGCAGCCGGCATGCCATGAAGGATATGGTCCAAGTCAAGGTGGTTGCAGCGAATGGGCATAACAGAACTTTTGTGGAAGTTGGTGTGGAGGCCCGTGACCTCGCCAAAACTCCTTAAGATAGCAAAGAAGTTCTCGATGTCCCTCTTGATCGGAGCCAGGAAAAAAGTTGCATCATCCGCATACAAAGAAGTTCGCACCATGGTGCCACGACCACGAAGCTTGCGAAGAAGGCCTCGGTGTGTTGCAAGATCAAGAATTTGACGAAGCGGGTCAACCGCGAGGACAAATAGGAGCGGCGAGATTGGGTCCCCTTGCCGAAGCCCTTGACCGTACCTGATGGGAGGGGCTGGAATCCCGTTGAGAAGGATGCGTGAGGAAGCCAAGGAGAGCAACGCAGCAATCCAGGCCCTGAATTTGCTTGGGAAGCCCAAGCGCCGCAAGAGGTCCAGAAAGTATTCACATTTGACGGAATTGTAACTTTTTGTACTCCCCCCAATCCAAATTAACTGACGCAGCTTTAGTACAAATACAACTTTGTACTAAAGTTGTGTTAATTAATTTGGACCGGAGGGAGTATATAGATTTGTTTTCGCTGTTGGGTTCCTTCAAACAGTTGTGAGGCGTACCTATTGCTTGTTTATTTTGTCACTGTATAGCTATTTTTGGTAATAGTACGTCTTCTATCTCTTCCTTTTTGGTGGATGATTATACTCTTTCTACTTTTTAGCTTGTTTAGGGTTATACTGCTTCCTTTCAGATGCATTATATTGCTTCATGGGTTGTTGCATTTACTTTAGTTTGTTGTGACTGTTTTGTTTTATTTGTGTAATACTAGTTTGTCACGTATGCACTATACAATTCTGAATTGTGTATTCTTTCCTGTTCACGAAAAAGCAATGCGGCGATGTTTTAGTTGTAATATACAATGGCCAACAATATTATTAAATTTTGGAAGTATTCTCTAAAGACAGATATATGCATATGATTTTGAAGTTTCCAACCAAAGTATTTTAACAAATAACGGTAGTCAAACTTTCAAAATAACAGTAAACAATGGCTATGTGCAAAGGCCGGGATAATCCCCTTTCTAAAGAAAAAATAGCTTGGGTGTACGTGTTGGCGTCTCAGTGGTAATAGATTTGATTGGGCCCAGTTAACATGCAGTTTAGTCTCAAACAGGCTCCCAAATTTCATTTCATAATGTATTTGAATTACGTGTTCACATAATCATATTCATAGAATACTCCCTCCATTCCACAATGTACTGCTTCATCTATCCACGTGCTCCAACTTTAACCGTAAATTTAACTACCAAGACCGATTGCGGCGGGAGCAAAAATTATATCAGTGAATTCGTATTCGAAAGAAGTTTTCAATTATATAATTTTTTCTTCCGCCGCAATTGGTCTCGTTGATTAAATTTATAGTCAAAATTGGACCTCAAAAAGTGCGGGCACACTATATTTTGAAATGGAAGGAGTACTAACTATTTGCCCACCACAAGCTCAGCACGATGGGAGGCCATATGCAGATAGGAAGCCAAAACATGCACTATCTGGCAGGTGAGATGGCGCCCCTGCTGGGAAAAACACGAGCGCTCTGCGTCACCGTTAGGGCATATCCAATAGTTTGTATGTTAGCTTGTTGGTAAAATATGCCATGTCATCAACCAACACCTTAACATACAACAACTCCAATGGGTTGTATCTAGTTTGCCCAATAGGATGTGAGATAATAAATGAGGTGTTCTCTCATTCTACATTGGAGCTTGTGCAATGAGTGTTGGTTCATGTACATACAATCTTTCTCTCTTTCCTCATTTATTATATGACACGTCATCAAAAATCCTATGTGACAAAGTTTACCAACAACTATCTTACAATCATTGGAGATGCCCTTACAGAACAACATGACGGAATATTGGCAGAACGCCCACGTACGGCCCGGCCATTGGACTGCTTTGTTTGTTTCCTCAACGCTGGTCCCATGTTTATTTTGTGAAGTTTTGGAGTTGGTGAAGCTAAATTAATCGAGCCATCGCTGGGTAACCATTGACAAGCGTTTTCCTCGAGCTTTTAACTATTTCTTGACGCCGACGTAGGTAGGCAGTTTACTAACCAAGTCGGTATTCGTTGAGAGGGATACCAGCTAGCCTTTGTCGTTCTGTCATTTGCGCAGCTAAAAACAAACAGTGTATAATCATCACGAATTATGCTGTTTTGCCAGTTCGTTGCCTGCAGAAAATTATGGTCTTTTGCGAGTTCGTTGCCCGTAGAAAAACAATACATGCCACCCAATTATATATGGTCTTTTCCTAGTTCTTTTCTCTTTTCTTTTTCAGGAAGTCTTTTGCGAGTTCGTACCCGCATAAAAAGATTGTTGTCCAATTAATTATGGTGTTTTAGGAGTTCGTTGCCCGCAGAAAAATAATGCTGCCCAATGATACATGGACTTCTCGATTCCTCCATTTTAGACAGAACGACCAGAGTAGACCGTGGCGCTAATACTAATTTGCACATTAGTCCGCGGCAGTAGGTTATTGTCAAGTGACGCGTGCGGTGACCTTTTCTCGGTCGGTCGGCGGGGCCGCGGTATCCTTAATTTGTTCGACGAATACAATCCATCGCGTCGGCCGGAACGTGTCACTTGCATAAGGACCACGACGCGATGCGACGGAATGTGTGCCTGTCGAGCAAATGACCAGTCGTCCAGTCCCATGCATATGCATTACCGTCCACGGAACGGAAGGGAAGGAGGCAAGCTGCATGGGTCTACGGGATGGCCGACGTACCACACGGACCACCGCACGCACGCACGCACGTACTTACGAGCTCCTTCCATCCGCTATCACCCACCAGGCGACGACGCATTTGCACACGAGGCCTCGGTCCATCCCGTTCAGTCATCTTCCATTCTGTGGCCTACCCTTGTGCTGTGGGGACATGAATTATAGTACTTGGAAGCTTTGGGATTGTGCGGGCCCACACCACTAACTGGCTGCATTTTATTATTAACAGTTGCTAGTTTTTTCTTTTGAGAAAATTAACTGTTGCTATTAAGGGAATAACGTCGACCCTCAAAGCGTCCGCATTCGTCGGGCTGAAATGTCCGGACTCATTCTGCCATCCAACGCGGTACCCTACCGGTCTGCTCGGTGGTTCGGATATCCATTTTCCCGCAATTCAGAAGCAAACTTTGAGAAGGGGGGGGGGGGGGGGTGGGGGGGGGGGGGCTAAAACCCCCTCCCGGCTTCATTTTCTTCCAGTACACCCCTGCTCCCCCTTGCTTTGTATACGCAACCTCCTTGTCTGACGTTGCCGTTGTAACTCTCTGGACGTTGCCCCAGGCATTGCTAGACGTTGCCCCAGGCATTGCTGGACGTCCGCAGCAACCACCACGCGCTCGCTCGCTTTGTACTATGACGCCGTCCACCCAAGGTCCATCCGCAACCAGGTACCTTTCGGCCCGCTATCAACACTGTCCATGGCGGACACCACACCCGACAAGTGTTCGGCAAATGTCATTGAGTTTATTTTCAAACTTTAAGTTGTTTTTAGAGTAAGAAGGATGACAGAGTACACGGTGAAGGGGAATAAGTTGTTGTACAATGCATGGTTGGCCGTATCTGCAGACTTCGTGGGCAGGAGCGCAAGGGACATGGTCTTTTGGCGGTGTGTGCATGGTTCATTTCATGCGCGAAAGCACATTGCGCCGTACGACATGCACATCATCCATGAACACACTCTGAAGTTATTAGCGCATCGATGGTACACCATCCATAAACGTAATTTGAACTATTGTTGTACTAGAGATATTTGCATGTTATTTCTGAATGATTTATTCTATTTTCTAACCGAACCTTGCTGAATTCCATTGTGTTTTACGAATTCATCTGGTTTGTTGAAATCTGGTTTGAAAAATATACGGGCTTGGAGTGCCGGCTCCCGCATCCATGTTCGTGGACTGCCATCCTCCCTCCCCCGGGTCCGCGGATGGATGTGGTGTCTGGTTTGAGGGTCAGTGTTGGAGATGCCCTAATCCTCCCTAAAAACAGTGCTAGTTAATCCAGATCATTTGGTGGAACCAATACAAAAGTACTCCCACCTTTATTTTTTACTTTGCATATAGGTTTATCTTAAGTGAAAACTGAAGCTTGACAAAATTTATGTAGTATTGGTAGTCCTGATGAAGCTATGTACCTAGGGTAGGGTCATAGATCTGTCCAAGATACTCTCCCCAAGGACATCTCTAAAGGAACCAGAAGCATTCGAAGAAGAATCAACATTCACTCGACCATGAAGTTATGTTCCACTCGACAGTCTCGAAGTCACTCGACCGTATAGATAATCACTCAACTACTAGAAGATCTAGAACCACTCCACTCTGCAATGATCGAGAATTAAGTCACAGCTTTAATAGTCATTATGTATCTTTATTGCAGGCGTTACCCGTAACGTTCCCATCTTTATGTACCTTAAACCCTTGGTAACTGAGGGCGGGAGGGGTCTGGCAAACTCTATATAAGCCACCCCCTCCTCAGGGACAAGGGTTCGCACCCCCTGTAACACACACGCATATAATCCAATCGACCACCCCCGGGCTCCGAGACCTAAGGCTGTTACTTCCTCCGAGAAGGGGCTGAACTCGTTAAACTCGCTTGTACAACTCCTCCATAGCTAGGATCTTGCCTCTACATTCCTACCCATCATTCTACTGCCAGACTTAGAACCACGACAGTTGGCGCCCACCTTGGGGCAGGTGTCTTAGAGACTTACTGGAGAAGTTGTGATTTTTTCCGATCCCCATCAACATGGTTTCAGGCGGAGGTTTGGCCAAGGGCCACGAGATCCGTCTCGGTGCGCTTGTATTCATCGCCGACGACTCCGCTTGGCTCCAGGAAGCGCCACTCGACGTCGAGGCGCTCCCCGTCCGCGGGGTAACGCACTTTCGCGCGTGCGTCCGTGGCGTCCTCCTACGGCAGTCGTCGACTCAGTATCGGTCGGCTCCCGTGCTGACCTCCCTCCCTGAAGCCCGCCGGGGAAAACGTTCCGGTCGGTCGAGGCTTCAGCGGTGGGTAAGGCATGCGGTGGCTCGCCAATCGGCCACCCCCCAGATCGCAGCAATCGAGCCCGACGAAACTCTCTACGGCCTGTTCGACTGGCTCTGTAGAGACTGCATCCGAGTGCGACAGCAGCGACCCCGCGGCGGAAGTTTTGATGGTCAATGGACCACGTAGCCCTCCCGGCTTCACCCGTGAGGACGGAGGCGATGATGGTGGTGATCCGTCGCGTGTCCACGAAGAGTACCGATCCGAACCCCTCTCTTCACAGAGGAGGGAGGAATTTCGCCGCCGGAACATGGATGCACTTCACACTCCTATCGTTGGAGAAACCCCTGAAGCCCAGGCCTTGAAGGAGGCGTGCCTGACCAACTTGGCTGAGCGCACTCGACTGGAGAACCTCCAGTGCGCACTCGACGAGCGTGCTTGGCAGCGTGCTCCCGAATCCAGTTGACGTCAACTTTTCCACCTCCGACCCAGGTATACCAAACTCCAATCCAGAATCTCGCAACTGCGGCCCGAATAGCGGAGTCAATTAAACCTTCCCAGTCAGAAGCTGGTCGAGGTTTGGTGCAGATCTGGGCTTTGCTCCGAGCCACGGGAGAGCAGAATACAGTAGTATCTCAGTCGCGGAATATGATTTACAGCAGATCCGTGGTTGCAGACACGGTCCAGTCGGCTCACAGCCCAAGATCACCCCCGAGGCGTGAGGGACGTGGAGACCGACGAGATCAGTACAGAAACCATGAGTAGTATGATCACCGACTCGATCATGATGATCATTGTCGAGGACCCATGCCTCCCCCAAGGAGTGGATCATACATACCTCGGCAGCAGGATGACAGGCGCCCTCACAGTGGTGGGCGAAGGATTCCAGTCGACCCTAGGGAACTGGACTTTGATGCGAGATCTATTCTCGTTCAGGGGCTGGTCGACAAAAACAGAGTTCATAGAGAAGGCCCCGACAGAGATTTTCCAACCAGCAGCAGAGTGCATGTCTCAGGCCTAGATTGCTTCAGCAGAGCCATTAGGGCTGCGGTGATTCCTCCCAACTTCAGGTTGGCGACTGGAGTCAATAAGTTCACTGGTGAGTCCAAGCCTGACACTTGGCTTGAAATTACCGAGTGGCTGTTCAAATCGGTGGCAGCAACGATGAAGTGGCCATGAAGCACCTTCCTTTGATGCTAGAGGGCTCGGCCAGGGCGTGGCTGAATCAGTTAGCTTCTGGTAGTATTTATACTTGGGAAGATCTTGCTCGAGTATTTGTCAGAACATTTGAAGGTACTTGCAAGCGGCCGGCAGGTTTGACAAAATTACAGTGTTGCGTTCAGAAACCGAATGAAATTTTGAGGGATTATATCCAGAGATGGATCACGTTGCACCACACAGTGGAGAATGTGTCAAATCACCAAGCAATTTGTGCCTTCAAAGAAGGCATTAAGTATCGGGAGTTGAATCTGAAATTCGGTCGGACAGGAGATATGACTCTGACTCGGATGATGGAGATTGCCACCAAGTACGCCAATGGTGAAGAAGAAGACTGACTCCGGAGTGGCAAGCACAAAACAGTCGCCCACGATACCGGAGGAGGAAACTCCAATCGGAAGCAGAAGCGCAAAGCCGAGCCAGCTACTCCTGGTGAAGCCTTAGCCGTGACTCAAGGGAAGTTCAAGGGGAAACCCAAAGGACCGTGGAATCCCAAAAAAGTAAAAGATTAGGATGGCAATGATGTGCTGGATTTACCATGTCACATTCACACCAAGAAAGATGAAGAGGGTAATTTCATCTACCCAAAACATACCACTCGACAGTGTCGACTCCTGATCCAGCAATTCCGAGAGAAACAACCCAAGGAAAAGGAGAAGGAAACAGACAAAGTTGAAGTTGAGGAAGAGGACGATGATGGTTACCCCCACGTCAATTCCACTCTTATGATTTTCACTGATGTCGAGAGTAAGAGTTGACTGAAAGTCATCAACAGAGAAGTGAACATGGTTGCTCCGGTGACACCCAGTTATTTGAAGTGATCTCAGACTGCCATCACATTCGACCAGTCCAATCACCCAGCGCACATAGCCACCCCTGGGAGGCAAGCGCTGGTGGTCGACCCAGTAGTCGAAGGTACTCGATTGACTAAGGTTCTGATGGATGGTGGCAGTGGCCTGAATATACCGTATGCAGAGACGTTGAAAGGAACGGGCATTCCGATGTCCAGACTCAGTGAAAGCAATGTGAGTTTCCATGGAGTCATTCCCGGCAAGAAGGCTGCATCACTCGGCCAGATCGCCCTTGATGTAGTGTTCAGTGATTCCAAGAATTACCGCAAAGAAAAGTTGACATTTGAAGTTGTAGATTTCTAGAGTGCTTATCATGCTATTCTGGGCAGGCCAGCTTATGCGCATTTTATGGCTCAACCATGTTATGTGCACCTTAAATTGAAGATGCCTGGTCCCAAAGGGGTGATCACTATCACTAGCAATCGAAAGAAGGCAGAAGAGTGCTTCCAGAAAGGCTCAAAGATCGCTGATGCACAGATGGCAGTAGTGGAATTACAGGAATATCAGAAAAATGCAGATCCGAGTGGTTTGTTGCGAGCTAAGAAGCCTGCCACGGATTCAGCATTCCAGTCGTCTGGCGAAACAAAGTCAATTCACATTCACCCGACGGATCCCAATGCTGCTCCGACTCACATTTCAACAACACTCGACTCCAAATAGGAAGAAGCGCTCATCCAGTTCCTCCGTGAGAACTGGGACATCTTTGCATGGAAACCTTCTGACATGCCAGGTGTTCCCAGGGGACTGGCTGAGCATCGTTTGCGAGTCGACCCAAAAGTGAAACCAGTCAAAGAACATCTTCGACGGTCCGCCGTGCAGAAGAGGAAGGCAATCGGTGAAGAAGTGGCTCGGCTTCTAGCAGCTGAGTTTATCCGAGAGATTTACCACTCCGAGTGGTTAGCTAATGTTGTTATGGTCCCAAAGAAAGATGACTCACTTCGCATGTGCATCGACTTCAAACATATCAATCGGGCCTGCTCGAAAGATCACTTTCCTCTCCCTCGCATCGACCAAATAGTCGACTCGACTACGGGGTGTGAGCGTTTGTCCTTTTTGGACGCTTATTCCGGGTATCACCAGATCCGTCTGTATGGACCCGATGAGATAAAAACAGCTTTCATCACCCCATTTGGGTGCTTCTGTTATATCACTACGCCATTCGGTTTGAAGAATGCTAGAGCCACATTCATGCGGATGATTCAGAAGTGCTTGCTCACTCAGATCAGTCGGAGTGTGGAAGCATACATGGATGACATTGTGGTCAAGTCACGTAAAGGTTCCGACCTACTGGTTGACCTTGCTGAAATCTTTACCAACCTCAGAAGGTATGATATCAAGCTTAATCCATCAAAGTGCATGTTTGAAGTTCCAGGCGGAAAATTACTCGGTTTTCTCGTTTCCGAACGAGTGATCGACACTAACCCAGAGAAAGTGGGTGCCATACTTCGGATGAAATGCCCTGTGCGTGTGCACGATATCCAGAAGCTTACTGGTTGTTTGGCCGCCCTAAGTCGATTCATTTCTCCCCTCGGTGAAAAGGCACTGACTCTTTACCGACTGATGAAGAAGTGAGATAAGTTCGAGTGGACTCCTGAAGCTGATGCAACATTTGCAGAGCTTAAAGCCCTGCTTTCCGCCCAGCCGGTGCTTGCTGCTCCAATCAGCAAAGAGCCTTTACTGCTTTACATTGTAGCCACTAGATAAGTCGTCAGTACAATACTTATGGTCGAGCGGGAAGAAGAAGGAAAAGCTTACAAAGTTCAGCACCCAATATACTATGTCTCTGAAGTTTTGACTCCATCAAAGCAAAGATATCCACATTATCATAAGCTTGTTTATGGGATCTATATGACCACGAAGAAGGTTGCACATTACTTCTCTGATCGCTCCATTATAGTCGTCAGTGACGCCCCATTATCAGAGATTCTGAACAATAGAGATGCAACTGGTCGAGTGGCAAAGTGGGCGATTGAACTCCTTCCCTTAGATATCAAGTTCGAGGCAAAGAAAGCTATTAAGTCCCAAGCAATGGCAGATTTCCTCGCCGAGTGGATTGAACAACAACTGCCGACTCAAGTTCACTCGAAGCACTGGACCATGTTCTTTGATGGTTTCAAGATGCTGAATGGTTCCGGTGCTGGGGTGGTTCTGGTATCCCCCCGAGGAGACAAGCTCAGATATGTCCTCCAGATCCACTTTGATTCCTCCAATAATGAAGCAGAATATGAAGCACTCCTGTATGGGTTGCGTATGGCCATCTCACTCGGCGTCCGTCACCTCATGGTCTATGGCGACTCAGATTTGGTAGTCAATCAAGTGATGAAGGAGTGGGACGTCAGAAGCCCAGCCATGACTGGTTACTGCAACGTGGTGAGGAAGATGGAAAAGAAGTTTGAGGGGTTAGAGCTCCATCATGTACCCCGACTGAAAAATCAAGCAACAGATGATTTAGCAAAGATAGGCTCCAAGAGAGAAGCTATTCCCAGCAATGTGTTCTTGGAGCATATTCATGCACCTTCAGTTCAAGAAGATCCCTTCGCTGAAGAGCCCCCGCAGCCTAGGAGTGCCACGGATCCGACTGAAGTCGAGGTCCCAGCCGTGGTCGACTTAATCATGGAGGTGTTGGTCATCACTCCCGACTGGACTGTGCCATACATTGCATATATCCTTAGGAAAGAGCTCCCAGAGGATGAAGAAGAGGCCCGACAGATCATCCGTCGATCCAAGGCCTTTACTATAATAAGAGGTCAACTGTTCAGAGAAAGTGCAACTCGGGTCAACCAGAAATGCATAACACCAGAAGAAGGCCGAGCGATCCTCCACGACATCCATTCGAGGACCTATGGTCACCATGCGTCCTCTCAGACCATTGTGGCTAAAGCATACCGAGCTGGATTTTATTGGCCATGGGCAAATGAAATGGCGAAAGATATAGTCGACAGATGTGAAGGCTGCCAGTTCTACTCCAATATGTCGCACAAACCTGCATCAGCCCTGAAGACCATCCCACTCGTCTGGCCCTTTGCTGTTTGGGGATTGGACATGGTTGGTCCACTGAGGACTCGTAGGAGCGGCTTCACCCATGGGCTTGTAGCAGTCGACAAGTTTACCAAATGGATCGAAGCCAAGCCTATTAAGAACCTTGAAGCTAGTACTGCCGTCAGCTTCATCAGAGAGTTGATTTTCAGATATGGAGTTCCGCACAGCATCATCACTGACAACGGATCGAACTTCAATTCTGATGAGTTCAGATCCTTCTGCGCCTCACAAGGCACATGGGTCGACTTTGCTTCAGTCGCCCATCCCCAGTCGAATGGACAAGCAGAAAGAGCAAATGGCCTAATTCTCAAAGGACTGAAACCCCGACTAATGCGAGATCTCAAGCACGCGGCGGGCGCCTGGGTTGACGAACTTCCATCAGTTCTCTGGGGGTTGAGGACAACTCCTAATCGGTCGACTGGTCGAACTCCATTCTTCTTGGTCTATGGGGTTGAGGCTGTCCTACCAAGTGACTTACTTCATAATGCACCACGAGTTGAGCTCTTCTCTGAAGATCAAGCAGAACAAGCTCGGCAAGACGCAGTCGACCTCCTAGAGGAGGAAAGAGAGATGGCCTTGATCCGGTCGACCATTTATCAACAAGACTTGCGTCGATTCCATGCTAGACGCGTGAAGGGTCGAACCTTTCAAGAGGGAGACTTGGTTCTTCGAGTGGATCAGCAGAAACCACAGAAGCTCGCCCCAGCTTGGGAAGGTCCCTTCATTGTCACCAGAGTGCTCCACAATGGAGCATACCACCTTTACAGTGTCGAGCATAAGAAGGATGAGCCACAGGCTTGGAACGCGGAGCTGCTCCGCCCCTTTTATACTTAAGTACTCGTTCGAATAAAATGTAATAAGAAATACCTTTGTAATCTGTTTATCAAAGACAAGAGCTTTACAGTCCTCTGGTACGATTGTTGTTGCTGTTGTTTACATCTGAAAACCCCCAGTGGGTGACTTAGCTGCGAATCCGTTTCGCCTAAGTTTGAAAGAAAATCCCGCCGAGTGGTGAGCCAGCCTCCCACTCGGGGGCTTAGCTGCAGTCCAGTACTCGCCTAAGTGTAAAAAAATCCTACCGAGTGGTGAGCAACCCTCCCACTCGGGGGCTTAGCTGCAGTCTAGCACTCGCCTAAGTTTAAAAAATCCTACCGAATGGTGAGCAACCCTCCCACTCGGGGGCTTAGCTGCAGTCTAGTACTCGCCTAAGTTTAAAAAATCCTACCGAATGGTGAGCGACCCTCCCACTCGGAGGCTTAGCTGCAGTCCAGTACTCGCCTAAGTTTAAAAAATCCTATCGAGTGGTGAGCAACACTCCCACTCGGGGGCTTAGCTGCAGTCTAGCACTCGCCTAAGTTTAAAAAATCCTACCGAGTTGTGAGCAACCCTCCCACTCGGGGGCTTAGCTACAGTCTAGCACTCGCCTAAGTTTAAAAAATCCTACCGAGTGATGAGCAATCCTCTCACTCGGGGGCTTAGCTGCAATCCAGTACTCGCCTAAGTTTAAAAAATCCTACCGAGTAGTGAGCAATCCTCCCACTCGGGGGCTTAGCTGCAGTCCAGTACTCGCCTAAGTTTAAAAAATCCTACCGGATGGTGAGCAACCCTCCCACTCGGAGGCTTAGCTGCAGTCCAGTACTCGACTAAGTTTAAAAAATCCTACCGAGTGGTGAGCAACCCTCCCACTCGGGGGCTTAGCTGCAGTCCAGTACTCGCCTAAGTTTAAAAAAATCCTACCGAGTGGTGAGCAACCCTCCCACTCGGGGGCTTAGCTACAGTGTAGCACTCGCCTAAGTTTAAAAAATCCTACCGAATGGTGAGCAACCCTCACACTCGGGGGCTTAGCTGCAGTCTAGTACTCGCCTAAGTTTAAAAAATCCTACCGAGTGGTGAGCGACCCTCCCACTCGGAGGCTTAGCTGCAGCCCAGTACTCGCCTAAGTTTAAAATATCCTACCGAGTGGTGAGCAACCCTCCCACTTGGGGGCTTTGCTGCAGTCTAGAACTCGCCTAAGTTTAAAAAATCCTATCGAGTGGTGAGCAATCCTCCCACTCGGGGGCTTAGCTGCGGTCCAGTACTCGCCTAAGTTTGTAAAACCCATACCCGCAAGGGCGGCGAGATGCAGATCGACCGTGACCCTCTTCTCCGACCTATGCGACAAATACAACATGCGCTCCATCCTTGTCCGCAAGGGCGATGAGGCGTAGGTCGACTGCAACCTTTTCCTCCGAGCTACGCCACAAATACAACGTGCGCTCCATCCTTGTCCGCAAGGGCGACGAGGCGCAGGTCGACCGCAACCTTTTCCTCCGAGCTATGCCACAAATACAACATGCACTCCATCCTTGTCCGCAAGGACGGCGAGGCGCAGGTCGACTGCAACCTTCTCCTCCGAACTACGCCACAAATACAATGGAGCAGATTCCAAAAGCAATCGCAAGCATACTCAAAAGCAGTTCGGATAAATCCTAAAGTTCCAAGCAACAAATCAGAAGTATTCGAGCGTCAAGCCCAAAGGAGTTTAATGGTTACAGCAACCACTCGGCATTCCGAGGCAAATTTAAGACAGGTTTAAATCTCATAGTTTGTTCACTCGGCAGGAGGAGGGCTAGCGAGTTCGACGAATTCGTCCAAGTCGATTCCATCTGCGATCCGAGTGGCAGCAGCGATGAAAGTCTCCATAAAGGACTGGAAGTCATGCCTTTTGGTGTTGGCGACCTTGATCGCCGCTAGCTTGTCTTCACGAGCTTCCTTGCAGTGGACTCTTACCAAGGACAATGCCACGTCAGCACCACACCGGGCAGAGGACTTCTTCCACTCTTGCACTCGACCAGGAATCTCGTTGAGCCGAGTCATCAGAGATTCCAGGTCATTTTGAAGCGTCGCCCTTGGCCAGAGTGATGAGTCGATCCGTGAAACCGCCACCTTCAGACGTGCGAGGTAACTTGTGACGCTAGCGACACGAGATTCTAGTCGAAGCACGTTCATGGCAGCTTCGTCGCCGACCGGAGAAACGGTAGGGTCTAAACCCGTCTCCATCCTTCTAGTTTCCTCGTCAAAGTTTTGGCAGAGTTCTGCAGTCAAAGAGTTAGTGAGTCAACTAGACAAGATTAACTTACAAGCAGCAAAGCAGTCAGATTAAAAGGAGTACCTTCCAGCATGAGATAGAGCTTCTTAGCAAGAGTTCTCAGATAGGCTTCCGTGTCATTTCTCTTACGGACCGCGGATTCCAGCTTCTCATTCAGAGCAATCTTGTCCTTCTTCAGACGTGTTACCTCTCGGTTGGATTCATTGAGACAGGACTTCAGCTTGTTCACCTCTCCTTCCAACGCTCCGACCGAAGCCAGCTTCTGGTCCGCAAGGGCAGTTTTGTCTTGAGCTTCCTTTTGTGCAGCTGCAAGGTCCAAGTCCTTCTTCTCCAGAGCCAACCTCATTTTCTCTGCAAAAGAAGCAATCGGATCAAACAAGAGATCAAAGAAATATCTTAAAAGACGATCGACGTGAACAGTCGACAGGCAGTTACCTTCCATACCAGCATCTTCATCTTCGGCTTTCTTCAACTTTTGTTGGGCCAGCTCCAAGTCGAGGTTGAGTTGCCACTGCTCTCCTCAAACTCGGCAAACTTAGAAATGAGAGAACAAGATTTCTGCAGAAGGTAAAAGACGTGTCAATCGACAAGATCAAAGGTTATTTACTTCCGAGTGAATAAAACTTAAAAGTTCACTCAGACCCCAGCCGACTGCCCGCAGTCGACTGCGGTCTCGTGGACTACACCCAGCGGGTGCACTTGGCGTGCCCCCACTGATTCAGACCCAACTCGACTGGTCCGCCTGGGTCAAACAAAAAGAGAGAGAGAGAGAGAGAAAATAACTATTCAGACCCGGCCGACTGCCAGTAGTCGACCGCAGTCTCGGAGACTACACCCAGTGGGTGCACTTGACGTGCCCCCACTGGTTCAGATCCCATTCGACCGGTCCGCCCGGGTCGAGTGGAAGAAAAGAAAAAAAAGTACTCAGACCCCAGTCGACTGCCTGCAGTCGACTGTGGTCTCGGGGACTACACCAGTGGGTGCACTTAGCGTGCCCCCACCGGTTCAGATCCCACTCGCCCAGGCCGAGTGGAAGAGCGCAAATACCAAAGACAACAAACACCCAGTGGGTGTACAGATTTGACGCAAACAATAAGAGATTGTATGAAAGAAAATATTTTGGGTAGCATATCCTAATAGAACAAGGTCACTCGAAAGCCTACTTACCTGGACATTGGCCCGGAGAGCCGCGCTGGCATCGTAAGCAGCCTGGCTATTCTCGTGCACCGTCTTCATCCGCTCCATCATCACGTTAGCCTGACGGATGGCCTCTGCAGCCGCGTCCGACTGACTTTCCGGAACATGGTAGTTGGTGAAGAAGGGGGCAGACGATCCAGGTGCGGCAGCTTGGAGCTCCAAAGCGTGAGGTTGGACGACTGAAGAAAACACCGGTACGATTGACGGTGCAGGGCGCTCACTCGACAATGGGGCCGTGAAAGTTACAGAGGCCCCACCCGCGTCTCCTGATTGTCGGACGGTTGGTGTTGTCATCGGTCCCTGCTTAGACGTCTTGCCAGCTGCTACTTTTTTGTTCTTTCTGGGCCTAGGGGCCACATCTTCATCATCATCCAAAAGATCGATGACGTTGGGTGGGGCTGCAGATAAATCAGTCAACCCCAAGTGAATCGCCAGAATTTAATCGACCCAATAATCAAAAATAATATCATGAGGGTTTTACCTGGGTTGGAGGTAACTGCGTCTTCCATTTCCTCGTCTCGGTATTGGTAGGAAGAAGTTCCAGATGTAGCAGCACTGCAAATGTCAAGATTTAGTCGGTTTTGTTCTGTTGATCGGGTCAGATGATTACCCGGAGATGGTGGGGATGGTCACTTTGATTCTGGGCAAAGCCTTCGGTGGTTTGGAGGAGGTGGCCTTCGATACTTTCAGCGCAGGAGGCAGCGCGGTCTTGAGCTATTTCGATACCTTCTCAGTCGGCACCGGAGAAGACATCCGAGGGCGCTTCGAAGATTGCCCAGTCGGTGCGGCCGCCAGATCAGGGGTGCTCGCTGGGTCGTGAGCGTGCTTGGACCTTCTCTTTCTGCGAGGAGGTGAGTCGACCTCTTCTTCATCACTCGAGTCGTCGCTCTCCTCGTCTTCCTCTGCATCCGAGTGCCACTCACCACTCTCGCCCCCGCTCGCCCCTTCCTCGACATCGTGCTCCTGCACTCCATTGGGCATCGAGTACATATCAATAAGAGCCTGAAAAGACAATGAACAAAAGAAATGCAGTCGACCATCAACGAGATGTTACATTGTGAATCAAGAAGATACTTGACAATGCAGAGTCATACCTGTTCCGGCTAGCGCAAATGGTCGAATGGAATCACCCTCCTAGACCCCCGGGGATTATCTTTGTTGCCGGTGATTCCTCTCAGCCATTTCTCCACCGTGTATTCGCTAACGTCCTCCGTGTGGATCCGAGTGGAGTCCTCGAGTCCTGAGTACATCCACATCGGATGGTCACAGGCTTGGAGTGGTTGGATACGTAGACTGAGAAAGACCTCCAGCAGGTCCATCCCAGTCACTCCGTCGCGGACAAGTTGGACGACCCGCTCGACCAACGTCTTCATCTGCGCCTTCTCTTCCGGGATCACCCTCAAGGAGGAGGGCTTCTCCACTCAAGCCAAGGAAAAGGAGGGAAGTCCAGTCGACTGACCCGGGGTCGCCTGGTCCTTGTAGTAAAACCAGGTCGACTGCCAGCCCCGGATCGAGTCGGGAAGGATCATAGCTGGGAAGGTGCTCTTGTTCCTCATTTGGATTCCAAGGCCCCCGCACATCTGTATCACGTGCGTCCTCTTGTCACTCGGGTTGACCTTCTTGACCGACTGGGAGCGACATGTGAATATGTGCTTGAAGAGACCCCAGTGCGGTCGGCAACCCAAGAAATTTTCGCACATTGACACGAAGGCAGCAAGGCACACGATGGTGTTTGGAGCAAAGTGGTGGAGTTGATCCCCGAAGAAGTTCAAAAAGCCATGAAAGAAAGGGTGGGGAGGCAAAGAAAACCCGCGGTCGACATGAGTGGCGAGGAGAATGCACTCACCCTGCTGCGGCCGCGACTCGGTCGCGTTTCCCGGGAGCCGCGCCGATTCGTGGGGGATCAGTCCCCCCTCAACCAGATCGTCGAGGTTGTCCTGGCTGATCGTCGAGGGGATCCAGTCGCCCTGGATCCAGCCCGGCGGCAGGCCGGACCTTGATGAGGATCCACCCCGGCTGGTCCTCTTTCCTTTTTTCCTTCGCCGTCGCCTTCTTTGCACGCTCCAACGCCACCGTCTTCTCCTTTCCCATAGCTGTGAATCGAGTCCGAGCGGGGCTACGGCGCCGAGAGTGGAAGCAGGCGCGGCGGAGAAATCTGAGGAAGAAGAAGGAAAATGAGGGCGCACTGTTCAAAAGCCCGGTCCAGTGCCTTTTATAAGGACACTTCCGAGTGACTGACTTGCAGGCCCGGATGATCTTATCAAATCCTGCAATAGTCGCACGCGCGATACATGGCAAAAAAGGTGGCACGGGAATCGAGGCAACCTGCCTAATCCATCCCGATTACCACGGCCTCGCCCGTCCAGCGCGCTTCCCAAAATTCGAATCCCGTGAAATCCGTGGACAGCAGAACAACTTATCAGATGGAAGACATCCCCCACATCATCACTCGAAACTCTTCAGTAAAAGTTCACTCGACACAAGCTAAGAATGGATTAAGGCGACTAAAAAAGAAGTTGGTATCGTTCCCTCAGTTTATTGATCCAGAACAAGATATACTCATAGCACAAAAAATGAGTCGGAAGTGTTCTCAACTCCTTCCTCACTCAAACCCTGATCCATTTGGGGGCTAATGATGAAGCTATGTACCTAGGGTAGGGTCATGGATCTTTCCAAGATACCCTCCCCAAGGACATCTCTAAAGGAACCAGAAGCATTCGAAGAAGAATCAGCATTCACTCGACCATGAAGTTATGTTCCACTCGAGAGTCTCGAAGTCACTCGACCGTATAGATAATCACTCGACTACCAGAAGATCTAGAACCACTCCACTCTGCAACGGTCGAGAATTAAGTCATAGCTTTAATAGTCATTATGTATCTTTATTGCAGGCGTTACCAGTAACGTTCCCATCTTTACGTACCTTAAACCCTTTGTAACTGAGGGCGGGAGGGGTCTGGCAAACTCTATATAAGCCACCCCCTCCTCAGGGACAAGGGTTCGCACCCCCTGTAACACACACGCATATAATCCAATCGACCGCCCCCGGGCGCCGAGACGTAAGGCTATTACTTCCTCCGAGAAGGGCCTGAACTCATAAAACTCGCGTGTACAACTCCTCCATAGCTAGGATCTTGCCTCTACATTCCTACCCCCATTCTACTGTCAGACTTAGAACCACGACAAGTCCCGGTTCATTCGCACCCGATGAACGGTTAATTCAAATAAAACTAAATAAATTCAAAAAAATTCAAAAAATTGTCT
Source organism: Triticum urartu (assembly GCF_056163025.1). Classification (NCBI taxonomy): domain Eukaryota; kingdom Viridiplantae; phylum Streptophyta; class Magnoliopsida; order Poales; family Poaceae; genus Triticum; species Triticum urartu. The sequence continues at coordinate 595,670,473 of NC_141874.1, forward strand.
TAGAGCATCTCCAGCCGTTGGCCCCCAGGAGGCGCTAGAAATCGCCCCCTGGGGGTGCACCGACAATAAACGACATGCTAGGGGCATGATGCCCCCCAGTCACGACGCCCACATTTTTTTGAAAATATAAATTACAGCACAAACATGGTGCAAATTCAACCAAACTTCGGTGAGTTCATTCATATTTAAAATATTTTACAAAAAGAAAAAAAAGCTACTAGGTTGCTCCTCGCCGTCTCCCTCGCCCGCCGCCCTTGCAGATCTACATGTCGAGGAGGCTGTAGAAGCGCATGTAGTCGCCGCCGTCGTCGTCGTCGCCTCTGCCGCGGCCGCCGTCCCTGCTGCAACTCTCCCCCGGTTGGTGCGGCGGGTTGACGGTCCAGGGGCGTTATCGTCGTCACTGTCGAGGACCACGACGCCGTGCTCGTCCTCGCTCCCACGTTGCGGGCGGCTATCTCCTCCAGGGCCCGGCGCTACCGGACCATCTCATCGCGGAGGTAGTCGTCCCATGCCCACTGCATGGCATCCTCGTCGAAGATGCCGCGCCGGGCTATCTCCTCGTACTCCACGGGGAGGCCGGGCTCCGGCTTGGGTGCGACGAGGACGAGGCGGCCAGAGGCGGGGGTAGAGTCGCTGATGCGGACGCAGGAGCTGCGGGTGCGCTGGCTGACAGGCGTGTCCTGGGGCTCCGGCTTGACGGGGCGGAGGCAGGGAGAGCCGCTCGACCGACCTGACGAGGAGGAGGACACCTTGGGGTCCATGTGCCTCGGCGTCCACAAGCTCCCATGGCGGCGAGAGAAGGACGGGGGGAGGGGTACTCCAGCCTCGGCGTGTTGCCGCCCTCGATGTACTCGAGGACGGCCTCCAGCGTGCGGCCGGGCACGCCCCACCATCGGCGTCGCCCTCGGAGTTGAGCCTTCCGGAGGGAACGATGCCGTTGGTGGCCTCGAGCTGCTCGGCATGGCGGCGGCGGAAGTATGGCTCCTAGAGCGGGCTGTCGGGGACGTAGCGTGACCCCTCCCTCGCCACCCGCGGCAGGGAGGAGCGGATACGCGTGATCTCCGTGCGCCGCGCCGCCCCGGTGGGCGGTGGCGGCACCGGGACCCCGCCGGCGCTGATTCTCCAGGCCCCGGGCACCTGCATGTCCGACGGGACTGGGTACTCGACCTCGAAGAGGAGCCGAGCTTCGTGCTCGTGAAGGTGGCGGCAGCCGAAGCCGTTCGCCGCCACACCGTCGCCTGGGAAGCGTTCGGCCATTCTTTGAGCTGGAGACGGCGAGAGGAGAGGGAGGAAGGGGGAGAAAGGTGGCGTCGGCGGTGCAGACTCTGTGCGTGCCACCGGCGCGCTGGGGGTCGGCTTTATGTAGGCGGAGGCGCCGCGCGTACGCGTGGCGGCCGCGTTACGCGTGGCATGCGAGGGGACGCGCGTCGTCTCGTTTTCACTGTGCCGCCCGTGAGGCATTAATGGCGGAGGCTGACCGGCGCGGCAGCACGCTACAGCTTTGGCATTGATTTGCCGCGGAAAACGAGGCGATGAGGACGACGAAGCGGCGAGAAGTGAGACGAGTCGCTAGCAAGGAGGGCCCGCGGCTCTTTCGCGCCAAAAACGATTCGCCTGGCGCCCCCGAGCACCCCCAGTACGCCGGGGTCGGGTTGGGTTCGCTGGCGCCAATTTCGAACCAAGCCGGCGAAAATTGGGCCCTTGGGGCGTGACTGGGCCGATTTTTTGGCGCCGGCGGCCGAAAACTCGCCTAGGGGCCTTGTTGGGGGCGCGGCTGGAGATGCTCTTAGAAGATGCTCAGGTGTGCAAGGAGCGTGCACCTTTTCGCTGTTGTTTGGACATTCTAGGACCTCTAGGAAAATACATCGGGTCCAATGAGTGTTCTCTCTTTCAAAGTTTTTTTCACAACCAAATTTTGTTTTTGCTTTGCCACGACCTCCTCGAATGTCCAAATACCATGAATTTTTTGCATGCACATAACGGCTTTGAGCATCTTGGATGCCAAAAAATTCAGATTTTTTTCCTATTTCATTTGAATTAACTATGCACGCCGAGGTGGAGATGCACCGAATCGCCGCACTCCGGGAGTAGATATAGATTTTGTCCAAATTTACAAAGTTTGACTTAATAAAAACCTAATACATGGTGTAAAAAGAAACAGAGGGGGTACAATTCTAAGGAGATTTAACTGATATCTAAGGTTCTAGATGTAAAGAAAACCTAGGAGCATGGCGTCATCCCACAGGGTGACATAGGTGGTGACTCCATGCTTCCCTCCTAGACCCTCACCACGCTTTCCCTCCACTCACTATCGTTGGCGTGCCACCTGGTAGAGCTCCTAGCGGTAGGTAAGAATGGGGCCTGCCCTTTCTCCTCTCTCTCTCCCTTATTTTATCTTCTCCTCCTTCCTTTCTCGGGCCATGTGCTCCAAATCCTAGCCGGGCCTGCATGGTTCACTGCCTGTTGGCTGGACACCACTTCATGTCCCGTCGATGGTTGTCACATGAAGGGTAGAAACCTCACTCCCTTCTCCCTTTTCAGTGGCCATGTGCTGCTAGGGTGCTCACCCTCTACCCAAGCGGGGCAGGCTGGGGCACTAGTGTTGGCTGATGCCCCATCCAGATTCGGCCTCCGCAATGGATGGGGATCGATATAGGACTCGATGGTTGCTGCAGCAGGAGCCGGATGATTGGTTAGGGTTCACCTGCTTCCAGATCTTACCCACTCGCTGGTGGGCACAGGGTTAGGGGTTGTCCGGAGGTGCAGAAGGAAAGGCCATCCCACCGTTTCCTCCGATGGTTAGTGCATGCAAGCTGGTTGCGGGGCCAGAATCAGGTACATGGATACGGGGGTGGCGACCCTAGATGGCAGGCTGCAAGGATGACTCTTCAGTGAGTAGCATTAATTGTGGGAGGTATTGGTGGTGTTCTTCGGCCCTATGGGATGTGAGATGCACTGTGGAGGATGGTTCTGTGAAGTTAGAACCCACCGTAGCGACCAAGGCCTGATCAGGATCTGGAGTCACCGGCCTGTTGCGTTAGGTCTAGGGGCCTATGTACCCGCGACATGGTTGGTGGGACGGTCAGACAAAAGCTTAGCGCCTCAGCGGCGGCGACGCATTCCCCATGGTTTATCACCTTGGTTAGTGTTCTCCCTTCCATCTAACACTCAAATTGAAAACCTTTGTTCATCTTGGTTGACGTGGCAATGGCATCACTCTGCATAGTGTCCCTCTTGGGGGCATCGCTGGGGAGTGTGGGTGTCTCTAGCTAGGTCGCGGCGGTGTGTTTGGGTTGGTTTGGAGCTCCAATTGGCAAAACATCGGTTCGGGCGGCTGGTCGTGTTGTGTTCCACGATCATTAGCACGTGACAATGTCAGCTTTCCATCATTTTTTCTCGCAGACAAGGTTGATGCTCCTCAGCCCGGAGTGAAAGGGCAGGGGCTCCTCTTTGACGAAAGTTTGGTGGTGAGAGTGCAGTGAAGTTTGGTGGTTTTCTCTAGGTGGCGGGTGGTCGCTTGTCGTCGGTAGCCTTGGTTGGGTCTCTTAGTGGTTCGGCCTCTCTTGAGCTTCTTACTGGTGACTCGCTGGAGGTGATTTGTAGTGCAACCTTGCTGCTTTCATAGCGTGTTTGGCTTGTTTTGAGTATCTTCTATTTTGATCATCTTGTGAGAATTTCCTCAATACCAAGTACCATTCGGTTGTTTCGCTTTATTTATAAAGGAGAAAGTTGAAGGGGGATCGGACACATATGCTAAGTCGGACATTGACTATGAGAATAGGCGGCCACCTATTTCTAGGCCTAGCTCAAGGGCTCAATGCAAAAACGTGCTCGCATATTCTCGTAGTCAATGTCCAATGCAAAAAACGTGGCCGCCTATTCTCATAGTCAATGTCCGACTTGGCCTATTTGTTCGATTCCCCTTCATCTTGCGCCCCACTTTATAAATAAAGCAAAACAACCGAATGGTACTTGGTATTGAGGAAATTCTCACAAGATGATCAAAATAGAAGACATGTCAAAACAAGCCGAACACGCTATGAAAGCAGCAAGGTTGCACTACAAATCACCTCTAGTGAGTCACCAATAAGAAGCTCAAGAGAGGCCGAACCACTAAGAGACGCAACCAAGGCCACCGACGACAAGCGACCACTCGCCACCTAGAGGAAACCACCAAACTTCACCGCACTCTCACCAAAAAACTGTCATCGAAGAGGAGACCCTGCCCTCTCACTCCGGGCTGAGGAACGTCAACCTTGTCCCTGAGCAAAAATGATGGAAAGCAGACATTGTCACGTGTTAATGATCATGGAACACGACACCACAAGCCTCTCAAACCGATGTGTTGCCAATTGGAGCTCCAAACCAACCCAAACACACCACCACGATCTATCTAGAGACACCCACACTCCCCAGCGATGCCCCCAAGAGGGACACTATGCAGAGTGATGCCATTGCCACGTCAACCAAGACGAACAAAGGTTTTCAATTTGAGTGTTAGATGGAAGGGAGAACACTAGCCAAGGTGGCACACCATGGGGAATGCATCGCCGCCGCTGAGGCGCTAAGCTTTTGTCTGACCGTCCCGCCAACCATGCCGCGAGTACATAGGCCACCAGACCTACCACAACAGGATGATGACTCTAGATCCTAATGAGGCCTTGGTCGCTACGGTGGGTTCTAACTTCACAGAACCATCCTGCACGGTGCATCTCGCATTCCATTGGGCTGAAGAACACCACTAATACCTCCCACAATGCTACTCGCTGAAGAGTCATCCTTGCAGCCTGCCATCCAGGGCCGCCGCTCCCGCATCCATGTACCTGATTCTGGCCCCGCAACCAACTTGCATGCACTAACCATCGAAGGAAACTGTGGATGGCCTCTCCTTCCGCACCTCCAGACAACCCCTAACCCTGTGCCCACCAGCGAGCGTGGTAAGATCTGGAAGCAGGTGAACCCTAACCCATCATCCGACTCCTGCAACAGCAACCATCGAGTTCTAGATCGATCCCCATCCATTGCGGAGGCTGGATCTTGATGGGGCATCAGCCAACACCGCTGCCCTACCCTGCCCCGCCTGGGTAGAGGGCGAGCACCCTAGCAGCACATGGCCACTGAAAGGGAGAAGGGAGTGAGGTTGCTTCCCTTCACGTGATAGCCATTGGCGGGACACGAAGTGGTGTCCAGCCAACAGGCAGTGAACCATGCAAACCCGACTAGGATTTGGAGCACATGCCCCGAGAAAAGAGGGAGGAGAAGATAAAAGAAGGGAGCGCGTGGGTACTCCGGTTCTCCCTCTCAAGGTGCTCGGGCGTTGTGGGGCGTCCGTCGTGGGAGCGCATGGTTGCCATGGCGAGCTTGCACTGGGGCTGCGCGGCGACTGGGTACGGCGCACGCGAACGCACTCGGTGCGTGGATGCAGGCGTGGGGATCTGGCTGTCATGGCGCGGCTCCGGCTAGCATATCGGATCTCGGGGTGGCATCCTCGATCGGTGGCGCGCGATGCGGCCTACCTGGCAGGCGGCACTCGTGGGTGCAGATGGGGGCCCTTCCATGGCTGTGTGGGCGACATGGAGGCGGTGGCGCTACGGACGCTCCTCGATGGCCGACCGGATTTCCATGGGAGGCGTCGTCTTTGACTCGAGCTGCTCCGATTCATGCTGGCTACGGTAGCGACTACGGTCAACGCCAATACTGCCTTGACGGATCTGGCGGGTGGGCTCCCCCCACCTTTGCCATGAGCGTAGGCGAAAGCCTCTGTTCCTCTGTTTGGGCAACGATGGCACTTTGGTGTCATGTTCATTCCTGAAGGCGCTGGCCGGGGACTACTCCGGGTGGTGGAGTGGCTGGTAGTTCGGAGTCGGCGCGAGATGGCATGTAGGAGGAGCAGTGTGGCATCAACCATATCGTCAATGGCGGGTCTCGACGGCATGGCACAGTGGAGACTCGACGTCTGATGCGCAGAGATTGACTCGCATAGGTGGAGGAAGTTGTTTGGTGTCATGGTGGCGTTGATGGCAGAGTGGCCTGGCAAGGTCGATGCATCAATTCTGCTTGATGGACCAATGGAAGATGGAGGTGACAGCCCTTGTAGTGTGCGGTGCTCACTCGGAGTGTGCCGGACCGGTGTGAGACCCAATTCAGGTAGTGGCTTGGATGGCACACCCGGCTTTAGATGTTAGGGTTTAGTGTGATGTCTGTTTGGTATTAGGCCCGAACATTCCGCACACCTTCATCAAGGGTATAGGAGTAGCAACAACGTTGCCAAGATAGTGGCTTCAGGCTTATTGATGTATCACCTTGTATGGTTTTTATGAATAATTAATAATATGGCTTCATGCATCGTTCAGATGCAGAGGCCGGGGGTACATCCTCCTTTTCTAAAAAAATATGTGGATTAAACAAGGACATACCAACATTACAATATTTACGCGGCGCATTCGGAGTCCAAGACTGTCCATATCGATACATATCTCTTTTTGCAGAGATTCCACTACTTTTTTTGACGGGAAATATGGGATCTTTATTGCATCAGAGATATTTGGTTACAATCAGCAATGAAGCTGCTAACAAGGAAGGAAGGACAAGAGTCCGTCCAACAATCTGACACTACTAAAGAAGTAGCTCGTTTAGCACAAATATTCGCAGAGCCATTAAGGTCCCTGGGAGTGTGCTGAACCTAAAAGGAAGCGAAATTTAAAGTTCTGTCCATAATTTCATTCAAGATAGGCACCAACAATGATCCTCCGTTGTGACGCGATAGCCAGAGGTTTACGACCTCTAAACAATCAACTCCATAACAACATGTGAGAAACCTCTGAGCTGAGCAAAAATTACTCCCTCTCGCAATGCCTGTACTTCGGCGATAAGTGGATCTGTAACACCAGGTAAAGGTTTGCACCATGTACCCATGAAAGAGAGGTGAGAGCGTGTAAGTGCATCTACTGCCACCCTTAGTTGGTTTTGGGACTAATGTGTTTGTGAGAATTGCAGGATAACACAGGTAGTAGTCCCATATTGATTCGGTTTACCTACCAGAGATGACCCCTAAAAATGTGTGAATACATTGAAGAGAATGGTGGTCTGTGAAGATATTCATAGTGAAGATTATGACATGAGAAGACATTCATGTGGAGACTATGGAGTGCGAAGACATAGTTGTTTCGTAGTTCCTTTTCTTCTTTGTTGAGTCATAGGAATCACCTTACTGTTAAGTGGGGTCCAAGTGAACAAAGTCAGAGTGACTAAAGGGATGCTCAACCAAATCCAATGTCTTCGAGAAAAGACAATGATAGCAAATCTTATCCAGAGCTGGATGAGTCAGCTTTACTTGTAACCCAAGTCAATCTGCCGCGTGTGTTTGAAATCTGACCGTTGGACACGTGTCAGTTCCTTAGTGACCCAGGGTCATTTCGGACAAATCAGGCCAGGTTGCCTCCTGGCTATAAATAGCCCACCCCCTACACCATAAATTGGTGGCTGCTTAGAGTTAGTGCACGGCTTTTGTCATTTGAGAGCAACCCACCTCCCAAGCATTTGAGAGAGAGAGAGAGATCCTTGCGAGGGCAAAGCCCTATACACCCAGAGCCAAAGAGTGACAGGCATCACTGAAGTCTTTCTGTCCACGTGATCTGAAGACTTTTTACACTTGAGGACTGTGAATCCTCCAGCCGGTTAGGCGTCGTGTTCTGAGCATCCAAGAGTCATTGTGGATTGCCGGTGAACGAAGTCTGTGTCTACCTTGAAGACTTACCATAGTGATTGGGCGAGGACTGTGTGTCCTTAGCTCAAGGGGTATAAGGTGAAGACGCGGTCTTTTGAGTTAAATCTCAGCCTCCCTAACCAGACGTACAATTGTCATAGCAACTGGAACTGGTCTACCAAATCCTTGTCTTCACCAAGCTACTGATTCTATCCTTCACTTCCCTTCACTTTACAGTTTGTCTTCGTGAAGTCATTGCTTGCCTGTATGATCTGATTGACTTCACTGAGTGAAGACTGTTTACTGTTTGGCTTCATACTGTCTTCCATCCTGATCCACACTACCTAGCTGCTGATAGTCTTCGTGCTTTCACTTCATTGCTTACTTGACTATGGCTTGCCTAGTGTAGTCTACCTTCCGCTGCATATCAATAGGATCATTTCTACTGTTTGTCTTCAAAGCTCCCGTGTTTTGAAGACTTCAATAAAAATCGCCTATTCACCCCCCTCTAGTCGATAACTAGCACTTTCAATTGGTATCGGAGCAAGGTGCTCCCTTGTTCTGTGTGATTCGGTTTAACAACCTAGAGTTTTAGCTATGTTGACTGCAGGGATAATCAAGGTCTCCGTTGTGTGCCATGTCTTTGATGGCACCGATTACCCCTACTGGAAGAATAAGATGTGTATGCATCTTGAAGCCATTGACGTCGACCTCTGGTATCTCGTCAAGAACGGCGTTCCCAAGGTCGGTGAAGGTGTCACCGCTACTGATGTCAAGAGGTTCATTCTACTGGACTCGACCGCCAAGAACATCATCTGTGGTCACCTGACCAAAGGACAGTACGGCTGTGTGAGTGCACTGGAAACTGCGAAGCTAGTCTGGGACTGGCTCTCCAAGGTCAGCGAAAGCGTCTCTACTCAGAGAGACTCAAAGATTGATGTTCTTCGCAACCTCTTCAACCGCTTCAAGAGAAATGACAATGAGAATGTCCAGCTCACGTTTGATCGCCTCACTGATATCACAAATGAGCTTCGCGCACTCGGTGCCACTGAGATCACCAAGCACGAAATCGTCAAGAAGCTACTGAGATCACTTGACAACTCATTTGACACCCTGGCCCTGATGATTCAAGAACGCCCTGACTTCAAGACTCTTGATTCGTCTGATATTCTTGAGAGGCTCAACACACATGAGTTCTAGTTATTTGAGAAAATAGATATCTATGGTCCCAACTATGGCCGATCTAGCGCTTTGAAGGCAAAGGTTGTTTCCTCGTCTGAAGAAGAATCTGACGGCAGTTTTGACGATCCTAAAGACATTGTAAAGGAGCTCGCTATGCTTGTGAAGAGTTCTAGAAGTTCACCAAGAAAAAAGGGCTTTAGAAAATCTTCAAGATCCAGCTCAAGAAATGATGAAGCTTCCTCTCGTGACTACAAGAAGAGAACATGCCACAAGTGCAAGAAACCTGGTCACTACATCTCTAAGTGTCCTCAATGGGACAATGAGACCAAGAAAAAGATGAAGAACAAATAATATGATTCTCATGACAAGAAGAAGAAGAAATCCTCAAAGTCTTCATCAAATTCTTCTTCTAAGTCTTCATCACACAAGAAGAGCTCATCAAGCAAGGCTTGTGCGTTTGTTGGCAAGGAAATGGATTCAGAGGAGGAGTCTGTTTTTGAGGAAGCGGAGGTGGAGTCTGAGGAGGAGTCTGATTCAGGTGTGGCAAGCCTGGCTCTAGCTTCAGCATATGTCGCTAAGTCCATTTTCAACAAAGAAGATATTGGCCCCGTCACCAACGTCGATGCTGATGATGAGGATGACTCTGCTCCCACCTACTGCTTCATTGCATGCGATGCCAAGGTAAACTCACACGATGCTTACTTTCAAACATCAAGTGAAGATGACTCTGACTATGAATCTAAACCTAGCTACAAAACACTTACTAAAATTGCAACAGAACAACAAAATGCTATGGAACATATTCAAAAGTTGCTAGATAAAAGCGATGACCTATTGGACGCGAAAATGACTCGAACTCAGTCCTTAATTGAAGACATTAAAAATCTTCATGTTAAGTACGAAGAACTTGAAAGTCGTCATGAAACACTCTCAACCACTCATGAAAAGCTCTCCTATGATTATCTTCAAAGAAGCAAGAGCTTGAGAACTTGAGATCGGCTCATGAAGATCTCCAAAAGGAGAACAAGTCACTCCGCGCTCAACAGATCAGTTCCGCTCAGGAAGACTTTGAGCCACCATGTTTAAAATGTCTTGAGCGTGATAATGTCGTCTCTGTTGCTGGATGTTCTACTACTGCTACTGTTGCTATGTCTTCATCTGCTGATGTGGAAACTAACCCCTCTTCTGAGGATACCCCTACTATTGCTGATGAGAATGCCAGGTTGAAGACATTACTTGAAACAGGGATGTACAAAAGTCTCAAAGGGCATCAGACACTATGTGATGTCCTCAAGAAACAGATTCCGAACCGAAATCCTAGGAAAGAGGGTGTTGGGTTCGAGAGGAAAATGAATGTTGAAGGTTCATACTGGAAGCCCGAGCAGTACCCCAAAACCACATGGGTTGCTGCAAAGGAACCTTCAGTGGATCCATCTACCTTATCTGGCTTCACTTGTGCTAACCCTATTATCATTGATGAATCCTTTGATGCAAACTATAAACTGTTTAAGAATCAGAATGGTGAAGTGTTTGCCAGGTATATTGGTACTAATTACAGGAATGGACCACCTTTGAAGAAGATCTGGGTGCCCAAAAGTTGTCTTGAGAATCTTCCTGTGAATGTTATCTGACACCACCTGGGAAGAATACAAACCCCAGACCAAAGGCTTCATATGGTCCAAAGGCTTCATACAGATAGAGGACTCACTAGAGTCACCCTAACGCCAATGTTTTGTAGGGAAATCATACTCAGACTTATGAATATGAGTGTGTTTCGTCAAACCATTATGTTCATAAGACCAAGAACTATTCTGCTTATTCTTATGAGTATTATTCACCACCTACAAGGCTATTTGCTAGGGCTCCAAAGCCGAAGTTCTCAAATTTTGCACTTAGACTCATTGCTTCTAAGCCACCCCTGAAGATGTGGGTGGTTAAGAAAAATTAACTCTCTTTTGCAGGGAAAGGTCTCCAGCCTGAAATCAAAGGCGTCTAATGCTTATGCTGGGGACCTAAAACATCTTGTGGGACGCAAGATAAAATGTCCAAATGGTCTTATTATGTATTTCATCCCATGATACCTTCACAAACATCCTATTTATCCTAACCAAGACCTGAACTTTCATAATCCGCTTGTTTGTCAAATGTTTATGCTTCACAATACCCTTGGTGAAGCCTATCCTCCAAACTGCACTATAGGGTATGACACCAAAGGCTTCATAATGGATTATGGACAGTGGATGCACTAACCACATGACTGGTGATCGAAGTCTTCTCATGGATTCAACCCTACGTCCATCTGACAAGAGTCACATCACATTTGCTGACACTGGCAAAAGCAAGGTATTGGGTCTAGGTAGAGTTGCAATCTCAAAGGATCAGCACATGGATAAAGTGATGCTTGTTGAATCCCTTGGTTTCAACTTAATGTCTGTCTCAATGCTTCATGATTTGAACATGATTGTGATGTTTGGAAAATATCGTTGCCTTGTTCTTATGGAATCTGACAAGTCTCTAGTCTTTTAAGGGTATCGAAAAGATGATCTGTACATGGTAGATTTCTCAGCAGGACCACAGTTGGCCATATGTCTTCTAGCAAAAGCTTCAGAGTCCTGGCTCTGGCATCACAGGCTAGGGCATGCCGGCATGAGGAACTTGTACACTGTCGTGAAGAAGAAGCATGTCATAGGCATCGAGGGCGTCAAGTTCAAGAAGGATCATCTATGTGGTGCCTGCGAAGCTGGAAAGATAACTAGGGCCAAGCATCCCTCGAAAACAATCATGACAACTTCCCGTCCCTTCGAGCCGCTTCACATGGACTTATTTGGCCCTACTCCCTACTCTACCATTACTACCACTGCTTGCCTCTATGGCTTCGTTATTGTTGATGATTACTAAAGATATACATGGGTGCACATAATCCTCTATAAGACTGAAGTGCAGGATGTCTTCAGACGATTCGCCAATCGTACCATGAAGAACTATGGCATCAAGATCAAGCACATCAGAAGTGAAAACGACACATAATTCAAGAACACCGGCCTCGACACTTATCTTGATACATTGGGAATCACTCATGAGTTCTCAGCTCTGTACACACCTCAGCAGAATGGCATTGTGGAGCGCAAGAACAGAACCCTTATTGAGATGGCACGGACGATGCTTGATGAGTACAAGACTCCAAGAAAGTTCTGGCCTGAAGCCATTGACACTGCATGCCACGTCATCAACCGTGTTTATCTTCACAAGTTTCTAAAGAAGACATCCTATGAGCTAATAATTGGTAAGAAGCCAAATGTCAGCTACTTCAGAGTATTTGGTGCTAGGTGCTGGATCAAGGATCCGCATCACACTTCAATATTTGGATCGAAAGCACATGAAGGTTTTATGCTTGGCTACGGAAAAGATTCGCACTCCTACAGAGTCTTCAACCTCTCACTATAAAGTGGTTGAAACTGTGGATGTGCGGTTCGATGAGACGAACGGCTCGCAAAGAGAGGACCTGCCAAATGTGCTAGATGAAGTCTCACCAAGTGAATCCATCAAGCTTATGGGTATTGGGGAAATCATACCTTCAGAGGCTCAGGCTGACGAAGAAATCATCATTTCTGCACCTAATCAACCCGAAGACACTGCTCAGCCTGAAGTCAATGCCGATGATAAAGACAATGATCAGTAAGAGCAAAGTCTTTGTCTAGTTCATCCTCGTGTTGAAAATGAAGTGTAGATTGAGAAGATAATCGATAGCATCAATGCACCTGGTCCACTCACTCGTTCAGGAGCAACACGGCTAGCAAATTTCTGTGGGCACTTTGTATTTGTCTCTATATCTGAACCCAAGAAAGTTGCTGAAGCCTTCATGGAACCTGAATGGATTCAAGCGATGCAAGAGGAGATTCAACAGTTCGAGTTGAAGAATGTGTGGGAACTAGTTAAGTGTCCTGATCCTTGCAAGCATAACATCATCGGCGCCAAATGGATCTATCACAACAAACAAGATGAGCATGGTCAAGTTGTCAGAAACAAGGCTCGTCTCGTTGCTCAAGGTTACACTCAAGTAGAAGGGATTGACTTCGATGAAACATTTACTCCAGTGGCTAGGATTGAAGCCATTTGCATACTGCTAGCCTATGCCAACCATCACAACATCCTTCTGTACCAAATGGATGTGAAGAGTGCCTTCCTGAACGGAAAAATTGAAGAAGAAGTGTATGTTGCACAACCACCTTGTTTTGAAGATCCAAAGCATCCTGACATGGTATACAAGCTCAACAAGGCACTGTATAGCCTCAAACAAGCCCCTCACGCTTGGTACGACACACTCAAAGACTTCCTGAAGAGAAAAGGCTTCAAACCTGGTTCCATGGATCCCACACTCTTCATGAAGACATATGATGGAGAATTGTTTGTATGACAAATCTATGTGGATGACATTATCTTCGGCTGCACAAACAAGAAATATAGTGACGAGTTTGGACACATGATGCAAGAGCACTATCAGATGTCCATGATGGGTGAGCTGAAATTCTTACTCGGTCTTCAAATCCGTCAGCAAGCAATGGTATCTTCATATCACAAGAAAAATACCTCAAAGATTGTCTGAAGAAGTTTGGAATGCAAGAATGCAAAGGATACACGACGCCAATGCCAACCAAAAGTCATCTGGGCCCCGATGACAATGGTAAAGAGATTGATCAAAAGGTATACCGCTCCATGATTGGTTCTTTACTCTATTTATGTGCATCTAGGCCAGATAGAATACTTAGTGTTTGCATGTGTGCCCGATTCCAAGCGGCACCAAAGGAATCGCATCACTTAGCTATGAAGTAAATTCTTCGATATTTGGCTTACACCCCAACACTAGGATTATGGTATCCAAAGGGCTCAGAGTCTGATCTAGTTGGATTCTCAGATGCTGATTATGCTGGTGACAAGGTTGATCACAAGTCCACATTAGGAACATGTCGCTTTATCGGACGATCTCTTGTATGTTGGTCTTCAAAGAAGCAGAACTATGTATCCCTCTCCACTACTGAATCTGAATACATTGCTGCTGGATCTCGCTGCGCTCAGGTTTTATGGATGAAGAAAACTCTCAAGGACTATGGCATCCATCTGAAGCATGTTCCACTCTATTGCAACAATGAAAGCGCCATCAAGATTGCCAATAACCCAGTCTAGCACTCGAAGACAAATCACATTCAGATCCGTCATCACTTTCTCAAAGATCATGTCATGAAGGAGGATATTGATATTATTCACGTCAACACTAAAGAGCAATTGGCAGATATATTCACAAAGCCCTTGGATGAGAAAAGGTTTTGCAAGTTGCGGTGTGGGCTAAATATCTTAGAATCCTCAAATGTCCTGTAGTTGGGCACACATCCTAATGCTTATGCATGTTGATGACTTAGATGTGCATCACACAAAGTAACATATATCTTCAATCAATGAAGACATACACTCTAAGTGTGAATACATTAACGTGGAATTTGACTTCGGAGCACCACGATAATTGTGTGCTGTGTCTGGGTCTAATACTTCCTATACGGTGGGTAACGCCACCACCAAAATCTTTTTGAAGTGTTTCATGTGGAATCATAATTGCATAGTCTTTGCATTTGGTTTGTCTTCAACATTGATTTGACTTCAAGGTTTATCTTCACAATGTTGAGTTGGTATGATATATATATATACACACACATATATATACATATATAACTATGTCTTCATACTTGAATTTTCTCTTGATCTAAGTGAATGTGATCGGACCCTAACCCCCTCTGTGCTTCTTCCTAAAAATTCTATCTGTCCAAGTCATATGCACTCTATTGAAACCTGTCAAATGTCTTCTCTGAGTCCTTGTCAGCAGAAGACAAATAGACAAAAATTTAAATCTATTTTTAATGCTATATCCTTATTGCCTGAATACCGGAGAAGCCAGAATGACCACCCGACAATCCAGGCGTGCATGGGAACATGGAACAACTTCCAATGTGTTGCATGCAAGCCATGTGTCCTTCAGATGTGAACCGCCAGGGGCACCTGCGTAATTACGCTGTGCCGTTCCTATCCCTATAAATACACACACACCATGGTCATTATCTCTTCTTACACCTCGCCACCTCGCACAAACCCTAGCGCTTCCGTTAGCTCGAGTCGACGCCAGAGATGAAGCGCTTAGCTGTCGCGACATCTTCGACGCCGTCCTCACGCCATCCGCGGACCTCGTCCTCTCTGCCGCCGCCGTAGGTGTCTTCCATCGCCAAGTTAGGGCATGGAAGATTGAACTACTCGGCTTCAAAACTCTGCCTCGTCTAGCAGTTCGTCAGCGGTAAATAAAACTCTTTTTTACTGCCTTTTAGATCCATCAAATCCATCCACTTCAACCAAAAGTTGTTTCTTCACTTCCAAATATGGATCCGTCCTTAGCTGCATCTCATATCATGCTTAAGGTATTCACTTATGCTTCATAACTAGTTAGATTCCTCACTTGTACTTATTCGTGGATTCATACAAATCTGGAACCAACTCTCTTCAAATAAGTGAATGTCTTCAAACCGATTTATCTTCAAAATCTTCTGAGAATGCATATGACCTCTTCCCCTTCCCTCGCACCTTAATGATGTCACTAGTACATGTCCGTGGGAGAATCCCTTGGTTCTCATAGTCTGCATTCATTTGTAGTGTTCTTACAGCATCACATTCACTCCCCTGAAGCCAGCTCTTGTCTGACCAGCAAAAGGAAGCCATTCACTGTTCTAAAGCCATTCAGTTCGAATATAATGGCCACAGATAAATCTGCCAGGAAGGGTGGCAGACAGCGCACATGCAACACAACTCTAGATCTGCCTCCGGATCTGTACGAATTATACAAGTCAGATCCTGAAGAAAGTTACAATCAGTGCAAGACCCGAATCCAATGGATTGGAAGATATTGGGCAGAAGAATGTTTCAAGTACAACTTCATGACACCTGAATATGCAGAGAAGAATGCTACCAAGCGCCCATGGGGGGATATCCTATACAGGAATCGACAGCCAAAGTCGAAGCCTGAAGCCATTGCCGAAGGCTTCTACCCATGCATGGTCTGAGGACCGAAGCCTGATACTGCCGATCCATCATCGTCCTTGTTATGGTGTCATGAAGACAATCTATTCAAGTGCAACTATCAGTTCGCCAAGGAGTCAGCTACCAAGAACAAGAAGGAGCTAGGACTCAACTTCAACCCTGGTCCATTTGCTCCAAGGGCTGATGGCACACGCGATGCCAATCAAAATGTCATCGGCCCCTTCCCCAACTTCGATGGTCTTCTCTCACACATTGTTGCTCAGAGGGCTACGGTGGAGCAATCTGCTGATGACGCAAACTCTGAAGATGCGCCAGCACCACCAAAGCAGAAGACGAAGAAGACAAAAGCTTCGAAGCCCTCTGCCACACCAAAAGCTTCGACTGTGAAGCCATTGGCCACTGCACCTCCTGAAGCCAGTGTGCAGTTTGAAGACATGTCTCGTGTCTCCAAGAAGGTCGAGAAGACCAAGAAGCCCAAGAAGATTTTTGGGCACCAACTGACTCCTGCTGCCGTTCTGCGCAACGAAGAAGACACCATTGATCTGTCCAGTGATGAAGATATTGGTGATGAAGCACTTGAGCAGCTGATCAAGAGCAAGCAAGAGGCAGAGATATTCAACGATCTGCCCCTCTTTGATGTTGACATTCTGAACAATTTCATTGATGAGTGGTTCAATGACCAAAGCCTCAGTATTGATGATCTACAGCTGCTAGTGAGTATCAGCATCACATTTCACGGAGCCATTGCCAATGAACTAGCTATGGCTCAGAAAATCGTCGAGCTGAAAAACAAGATTGATTATGAGAAGGCACATTTCAAGAAGAACATGGCCAAGCTCAGTGTGGCAGATGTTCAAATCTTCAAGAAGATGATGCATGATCTCAAAGAAAAGTTTCACAAGAAGAGGGAAGAAGCCAAAGGCTCATGAGAGCGCATGAAGTATTTTGCAGAGAAATAAGTTCAAGCCAACAATGAAGCTGAAAAGCGCAAAGCTCTTGGGCATCCTGGCATCGACCCCAGGATGGCTGCCAAGCCAACGAAGAAGTCTGTTGTGGCCCGAACTGAGGCATCAAGGCGGGAAGAACTTCACATTGTCTTCCCTGCAAGCATGACAGGCTCGAAGCCTAAGGTCCCCTCAGCATGCCAGGAAACACAAGCACAACAACACCTCTGATGAGGCCCCATTGACACATCCATTTTGCATCATGCTTTCATATTGATATTTATTGCATTATGGGCTGTTATTACACATTATGTCACAATAATTATGCCTTTTCTCTCTTATTTTACAAGGTTCACATGAAGAGGGAGAATGCCGGCAGCTGGAATTCCGGGCTGGAAAAGGAGCAAATATTAGAGACCTATTTTGCACAACTCCAAAAGTCCTAAAACTCCACGAAAGTCAGTTTTGGAATATATTAAAAATATTGGGCGAAGAAAGCACCAGAGGGGGGCCACCCACTGTCCACGAGGGTGGAGGACGCGCCCCCTGCCTCGTGGGCCACCTGGAAGCCCCCCGATGCCCATCTTCTGGTATAATGTGTCTTTTTCCCTGGAAAAATTAGAAGAAAGCTTTCGGTACGGAGCGCCGCCGTATCGAGGCGGAACCAATCTAGGGCTCCGGCGGAGCTGTTCTGCCGGGGAAACATCCCTCCGAGAGGGGGAAATCGTCACCATCGTCATCATCATCGATCCTCTCATCGGGAGGGGGTCAATCTCCATCAACATCTTCACCAACACCATCTCCTCTCAAACCCTAGTTCATATCTTATATCCGATCTTTGTCTCAAAACCTCAGATTGGTACCTGTGGGTTGCTAGTAGTGTTGATTACTCCTTGTAGTTGATGGTAGTTGGTTTATTCAGTGGAACATTATATGTTCAGATCCTTTATGCACATTAATACCACCTATGATTATGAACATGAATATGATTTGTGAGTAGTTACGTTTGTTCCCGAGGACATGGGACAAGTCTTGTTATAAGTACTCATGTGAATTTGGTATTCATTCGATATTTTGATGAGATGTATGTTGTCTTTCCTCTAGTGGTGTTATGTGAACGTCGACTACATGACACTTCACCATTGTTTAGTCCTAGGGGAAGGCATTGGGAAGTAATAAGTAGATGATGGGTTGCTAGAGTCACAGAAGCTTAAACCCTAGTTTATGCGTTGCTTCGTAAGGGGCTGATTTGGATCCATATGTTTCATTCTATGGTTAGGTTTACCTTAATACTTCTTTCGTAGTTGCGGATGCTTGGGGGGGGGGGTTAATCATAAGTGGGATGCTTGTCCAAGGAAGGGCAGTACCCAAGCACCGGTCCACCCACATAACAAATTATCAAAGTAACGAACGCGAATCATATGAGCATGATGAAAACTAGCTTGATGATAATTCCCATGTGTCCTCGGGAGCGCTTTCCTTTATATAAGAGTTTGTCCAGGCTTGTCCGTTGCTACAAAAAGGATTGGGCCACCTTGCTGCACCTTGTTTACTTTTGTTACTTGTTACCCGTTGTGAATTACCTTATCACAAAACTATCTGTTACCGATAATTTCAGTGCTTGCAGAGAATACCTTACTAAAAACTGCTTGTCATTTCCTTCTCCTCCTCATTGGGTTCGACACTCTTACTAATCGAAAGGACTACGATAGATCCCCTATACATGTGGGTCATCAAGACTCTTTTCTAGCACCGTTGCCGGGGAGTGAAGCACCTTTGGTATGCCCGAGGATGCTATCAAGAAGAAGGTCTTCCCTTTATCTTTGATGGGAAAGGCATTGACATGATTTAGGCTATGTGATGATATTGGATCGTGGAACTACAACCTACTGAAATTGGAATTTCATTAGAAGTTTTATCCTATGCATCTGGTTCATCGTGATCGTAATTATATATATAATTTTTGGCCTCGCGAAGGAGAAAGTATCGCTCAAGCTTGGGGGAGGCTTAAGTCAATGTTATATTCATGCCCCAATCATGAGCTCTCAAGATAAATTACTATTCAAAATTTTTATGCTCGGCTTTCTCTCAATAATTGCTCCATGCTCGATACTTCTTGTACAGGTTCTCTCATGATGAAGACTATTGAATTTAGATGGGATTTATTGGAAAGAATTAAACGCAACTCTGAAGATTGGGAACTCGACGAAGGTAAGGAGTCAAATATAACACCTAAGTTTGATTGTGTTAAATCTTTTATGGATACTGATGCTTTTCGTGAATTTAGCACTAAATATGGACTTGACTCTAAGATAGTAGCTTCTTTCTGTGAATCATTTGCTACTCATGTTGATCTCCCTAAGGAGAAGTGGTTTAAATATCATCCTCCCATTGAAGTATAAGTAGTCGAACCTATTAAAGTTGAAGAAAAGACTATCACTTATAATGTTGATCCTATTGTTCCTACCACTTATATTGTGAAACCACCTTTCCCTGTTAGAATAAAGGATCATGCTAAAGCTTCAACTGTGGTTCATAATAGTAATGCTAGAACACCTACACCCTCTAAGCAAATTAAAGTTGAACCTAGTATTGCTATGGTTAAGGATCTCTTGGTCGATAATATTGATAGGCATGTTATTTACTTATGTGATGAAGCTGCTAGAATTGCTAGACCTGATACTAAAAATAAACATAGACCTGTTGTTGGCATGCCTGTTGTTTCTGTTAAAATAGGAGATCACTGTTATCATGGCTTATGTGATATGGGTGCTAGTGTCAGTGCAATACCTTATACTTTATATAAAGAAAGTATGCATGATATTGCACCTGCTGAGATAGAAGATATTGATGTTACTATTAAGCTTGCCAATAGAGATACTATTTCACCAGTTGGGATTGTTAGAGATGTTGAAGTCTTGTGTGGGAAAATTAAATATCCTACTGATTTTCTTGTTCTTGCTTCCCCACAAGATGACTTTTGTCCCATTATATTTGGTAGACCCTTCTTGAATACTGTTAATGCTAACATAGACTGCGAAAAGGATATAGTTACAGTTGGTTTAGGGGGTATGTCTCATGATTTTAATTTTGCTAAATTTCATATACAACCCCATGATAAAAAATTGCCTAGTAAAGATGAAATTATTGGTCTTGCTTCTATTGCCGTGCCTCCTAATGATCCTTTAGAACAATATTTGCTAGACCATGAAAATGATATGTTTATGAATGAAAGAAAGGAAATAGATGAAGCATTCTTTAAACAGGGACCTATTTTGAAACAGAACTTGCCTGTTCAAATTCTAGGGGACCCCCCTCCACCCAAGGGTGATCCCTTGTTTGAGCTTAAACCATTACTAGATACTCTAAAATATGCTTATCTTGATGAAAATAAGATATATCCTTTTATTATTAGTGCTAACCTTTCAGAGCAGGAAGAAGAGAAATTATTGAAAACTTTGAAGAAGCACCATGTTGCTATTGGATATACTCTTGATGATCTTAAGGGCATTAGTCCCACTCTATGCCAGCACAAAATAAAATTGGAGAAATATGCTAAACCGGTTGTTGATCACCAACGACGGTTAAATCCTAAGATGAAAGAAGTGGTAAGAAATGAAATACTAAAGCTTCTGGAGGCAGGTATAATTTATCATGTTGCTCATAGTCAGTGGGTAAGTCATGTCCATTGTGTCCCTAAGAAGGGAGGTATTATTGTTGTTCCTAATGATAAAGACGAATTGATCCCACAAAGAATTGTTACAAGTTATAGAATGGTAATTGATTTCCACAAATTAAATAAAGCTACTAGAAAGGATCATTACCCTTTACCTTTTATTGATCAAATGCTAGAAATATTATCCAAAAATACACATTTTTGCTTTCTAGACGGTTATTCTAGTTTCTCTCAAATACCTGTGTCGAAAGATGATTAGGAAAATACCACTTTTACTTGCCCTTTTGGTACCTTTTCTTATAGATGTATGCCTTTTGGTTTATGGAATGCACCTGCTACCTTTCAAAGATGTATGAATACTATATTCTCTGACTTTTGTGAATAGGTTATTGAGGTTTTCATGGATGATTTCTCCATGTATGGAACTTCTTTTGATGATTGCTTAAGCAACCTTGATCGATTTTTGCAGAGATGTGAAGAAACTAATCTTGTCTTGAATTGGGAGAAGTGACACTTTATGGTTAATCAAGGTATTGTCTTGGGTCATAAAATTTCTGAAAGAGGTATTGAAGTTGATAAAGCTAAAGTTGATGCTATTGAAAAGATGTCGTGTCCTAAGGACATTAAAGGTATAAGAAGTTTCCTTGGTCATGTCGGTTTTTATGGGAGGTACATTAAAGACTTCTCAAAAATTGCTAGGCCCTGACTAATCACTTACAAAAAGATGTTCCTTTTGTCTTTGATGATGATTGTGTAGAAGCACTTGAACTACTTAGGAAAGCCTTGATTTGTGCACCTATTGTTCAGCCACCTGATTGGAATTTACCCTTTGAAATTATGTGTGATGCTAGTGATTATGCTGTAGGTGTTGTTCTAGGACAAAGAGTTGATAATAAATTAAATGTTATCAAATATACTAGTTAAACTCTAGACAATGCCCAGAGAAATTATGCTACTACTGAAAAAGAATTTTTAGCAGTTGTATTTGCTTGTGATAAGTTCAGACCTTATATTGTTGATTCTAAAGTAACTGTTCACACTGATCATGCTGCTATTAAATACCTTATGGAAAATAAAGATGGTAAACCTAGACTTATTAGATGGTTTCTCTTGCTACAAGAATTTGATCTGCATATTATTGATAGGAAGGGAGCTGAGAACCCCGTTGCAGACAATTTGTCTAGGTTAGAAAATGTTCTTGATGACCCACTCCCTATTGATGATAGTTTTCCTGATGAACAATTAGCTATCATAAATGCTTCTCGTGCTGCTCCATGGTATGCTGATTATGCTAATTACATTGTTGCTACCACCTAGTTTCACATACCAGCAAAAGAAAAAGTTTTATATGATTTCAGACATTACTTCTGGGATGACCCTCACCTTTATAAAGGAGTAGCTGGTGTTATTAGACGTTGTGTACCTGAGCATGAACAGGAACAGATCCTATGCAAGTGTCACTCTGAGGCTTATGGAGGACACCACGCTGGAGATAGAACTGCACATAAGGTATTGCAATCCGAATTTTATTGGCCTACTCTTTTCAAAGATGCCCGTAAGTTTGTCTTGTCTTGTGATGAATGTCAAAGAATTGGTAATATTAGTATATGTTAAGAAATGCCTATGAACTATTCACTTGTTATTGAACCATTTGATGTTTGGGGCTTTGATTATATGGGACCGTTTCCTTCCTCTAATGGGTATACACATATTTTAGTTGCTGTTGATTACGTTACTAAGTGGGTAGAAGCTATTCCAACTATTAGTGCTAATCATAACACCTCTATTAAGATTCTTAAAGAAGTTATTTTTTTGAGGTTTGGAGTCCCTATATACTTAATGACTGATGGTGGTTCACATTTGATTCATGGTGCTTTTCATAAAATGCTTGCTAAGTATGATGTTAATCATAGAATTGCATCTCCATACCGCCCACAGTCTATTGGTCAAGTAGAACTGAGTAATAGAGAGATTAAATTAATTTTGCAAAAGACTGTTAATAGATCTAGAAAGAATTGGTCCAAGATACTTGATGATGCATTATGGGCCTATAGAACTGCATATAAAAACCATATGGGTATGTCTCCGTATAAAATGGTTTATGGAAAAGCATGTCACTTACCTCTCGAACTAGAACATAAGGCATATTGGGCCATTAAAGAGCTCAATTATGATTTCAAACTTGCCGGTGAGAAGAGACTATTTGACATTAGCTCACTTGATGAGTGGAGAACCCAGGTCTATGAGAATGCCAAACTGTTTAAAGATGGCATGGCAAAAGGATACAAAAGCATGAGTTTAATGTAGGTGATTATGTTTTGTTATACAACTCTAGTTTAAGGATTTTTGCAGGAAAACTCCTCTCTAAATGGGAAGGTCCTTATGTTATCGAGGAGATCTATCGTTTTGGTGCCATAAAAATCAACAACTTCAAAGGTGGTGACAGGTCAAAGAATTAAACATTATATCTCAGGTAATTCCATAAATGTTGAAACCAATGTTATTGACACCGTAACCCTGGAGGAGTACATAAGGGACACTTTCCAGAACGTTTCAGACTTCGAAAAGGAATAGGTATGTGGTACGGTAAGTAAACCGACTCCAAAACAGTTCTAACAACAAATTTTCTCTGTTTTGGAATACTTAAGAAAATAGGAAAATAAGAAGTAGTCCGGAAAGGACACGAGGCATCCACGAGGGTGGAGGGCACGCCCCCCTGCCTCGTGGGCACCTCGTGTGCCCTCCAGACTCCGTTTTCTTGCATGATACTTCTTCTGATCGGTAAAAAATCATTATATAATCTCCCGAAGGTTTTGACCACCGTACCATGATGAAATCCTCTGTTTTTGTTTTGAGTCATTTCTGCCACAGATTAGAGCAATATGTCGTCCTAGGATTCGGAGGGAGAAAGCTATGTGGCTGATTACCTTGCAGATCCTAAGGTCTATGGGGACTTGGAGCATTGTGGTTGGACCACGGAGGAAGAAGAAGACTATGATCCTAGGGGAAAGGAGGAGACGAGCTCAGATGAAGATGAAGTCCCATTACCTCAACCTGGGGACATGCATGTGGAGTTCAAAAAGTCAAGCCTCCCTGATAGAGCAAAGAAACCCAAGATCGAGTTTATCCTTTTTCGCCTCTTGCAGGAGAACAAACAGGAACTATGCAGAAAGATATTAAGCCTTGAGCAGGAGATCGATGACCTAAGGGAAGAAAATTCTATCCTCAAGCGCAAATTAAGGAAGAAGCCTACGTCATCAACAACTCCATCATCACCACCTCCGAAGAAAGAGACATAAATACATGGGTATGGGCACTCCCCTTGGCAACTACCAAGCTTGGGGGAGGTGCCCCAGTATCGTATCACCATCACACTTCTATCTTTACTGTTTTTCTTAGTTCGATCCTTTTGGTTATATCTTGATCTAGTAGAATAAAGTTTAATATGATCTAGCTTTGAGTTTTGTGTTGATCCTTATCTATGTAATCGAGTCCGTGAGCTATATATAATAAAGATTAGTCTTGAGTCGAGGACTTGGTGATCTTTCTATGATCTTGAGGGAATAAAAGAAAAAAGAAAGAATAAAAAGAAATAAAGAGATCATATTGATCTTATGGAGAGTAATGAATTCACATATAAACAGTATGATGAATAAAAGTTGTTGAGAGTTGACAAACATGGTTTTGGTCATCGTTGCAATTAATAGGAAGTAATAAAGAAAGAGAGGTTTTCACATATAAATATACTATCTTGGACATTTTTTTGATTGTGAGCACTCATTAAAATATGACATGCTAAAAAGTTGATGTTGGACAAGGAAGACAACATAATGGGTTATGTCTTCTTATATCCAAAATAAATTATATTGTCATGGATCATCCAACATGTTGAGCTTGCCTTTACCCCTCATGCTAGCCAAATTCTTTGCACCAAGTAGAGATACTACATGTGCTTCCAAATATCCTTAAACCCAATTTTGCCATGAGAGTCCACCATATCTACCTATGGATAGAGTAAGATCCTTCAAGTAAGTTGTCATTGTTGCAAGCAATAAAAATTGCTCTCTAAATATGTATGATCTATTAGTGTGGAGAAAATAAGCTTTGTACGAGCTTGTGATATGGAAGAAATAAAAGCGACAGACTGCATAATAAAGGTCCCTATCACAAGTGGCAATATAACGTGACATTTTTTTGCATTAAGATTTTGTGCATCCAACCATAAAAGCACATGACAATCTCTGCTTCCCTCTGCGAAGGGCCTATCTTTTATTTTTGTCTTATACCTTATACAAAAGTCATGGTGATCTTCACCTCTCCTTTTTACACTTTATCCTTTGGCAAGCACTATGTGTTGGAAAGATCCTGATATATATATATATATCCAATTGGATGTGGGTTTTCATAAAGCATTATTGTTGACGTTACCCTTGAGGTAAAAGGTTGGGAGGCAAAACTATAAGCCCCTATCTTTCTCTGTGTCCGATTAAATTTAATACCCATAAGTATTGTGTGAGTGTTAGCAATTGTGAAAGACTAAATGATAGTTGAGTATGTGGACTTGCTGAAAAGCTCTTATATTGACTCTTTCCAATGTTATGATAAATTGCAATTGCTTCAATGACTGAGATTATAGTTTGCTAGTTTTTCAATGAAGTTTCTGATTCATACTTTACATTGTGAATAGATTGTTACTTAAGTATAAGTAATCGTATGACAATATATATGTGGATATTCTAAGAATAATCATGATACCCTCATGTCCATATTTTATTTTATCGACACCTCTATCTGTAAACATGTGGACATATTTTTCGAGATTGGCTTCCGCTTGAGGACAAGCGAGGTCTATGCTTGGCGGAGTTGATACGTCCATTTTGCATCATGCTTTCATATCAATATTTATTGCATTATGGGCTATTATTACACATTATGTCACAATACTTATGCCTATTCTCTCTTATTTTACAAGGTTTACATGAAGAGGGAGAATGCCGACAGCTGGAATTCTGGGCTCGAAAGGAGCAAATATTAGAGACCTATTCTGCACAACTCCGAAAGTCCTAAAACAACACGAAAGTCAGTTTTGGAATATATTAAAAATATTGGGCGAAGAAAGCACCAGAGGGGGACACCCACTGTCCACGAGGGTGGAGGGTGCGCCCTACCCCCCTAGGCGCGCCCCTGCCTCGTGGGCCACCTCGAAGCCCCCCGATGCCCATCTTCTGGTATAAGGTGTCTTCCCTGGAAAAAATCAGAAGGAAGCTTTTGGGATGAAGCACCGCCATCTCAAGGTGGAACCTTGGCGAAACCAATCTAGGGCTCCGGCGGAGTTGTTCTGCCGGGGAAACATCCAGCCGAGAGGGGAAAATCGTCACCATCGTCATCACCGTCGATCCTCTCATCAGGAGGGGGTCAATCTCCATCAACATCTTCACTAGCACCATCTCCTCTCAAACCCTAGTTCATCCCTTGTATCCGATCTTTGTCTGAAAACCTCAGATTGGTACCTGTGGGTTGCTAGTAGTGTTGATTACTCCTTGTAGTTGATGCTAGTTGGTTTATTCAGTGGAAGATTATATGTTCAGATCCTTTATGCACATTAATACCCCTCTGATTATGAACATGAATATGAATTGTGATTAGTTACGTTTGTTCCTGAGGACATTGGAGAAGTCTGGTTATAAGTAGTCATGTGAATTTGGTATTCGTTCAATATTTTGATGAGATGTATGTTGTCTTTCCTCTAGTGGAGTTATGTGAACATCGACTGCACGAAACTTCACCATTGTTTGGGCCTAGGGGAAGGCATCAGGAATTAATAAGTAGATGATGGGTTGCTAGAGTGACAGAAGCTTAAACTCTAGTTTATGTGTTGCTTCGTAAGGGGGTGATTTGGATCCATATGTTTCATGCTATGGTTAGGTTTACCTTAATTCTTCTGTCGTAGTTGCGGATGCTTGTGAGGGGGGTTAATAATTTGTGGGATGCTTTTCTAAGGAAGGGTAGTACCCAAGCACCGGTCCACCCACATAACAAATTATCAAAGTAACGAACGTGAATCATATGAGCATGATGAAAACTAGCTTGACGATAATTCCCATGTGTCCTCGGGAGCACTTTCCTTTATATAAGAGTTTGTCCAGGCTTGTCCTTTACTACAAAAAGGATTGGTACACCTTGCTGCACCTTGTTTACTTTTGTTACTTGTTACCCGTTATGAATTACATTATCACAAAACTATCTGTTACCGGTAATTTCAGTGCTTGTAGAGAATACCTTACTGAAAATTGCTTGTCATTTCCTTCCGCTGCTCGTTGGGTTCGACACTCTTTCTTATCGAAAGAACTATGATAGATCCCCTATACTTGTGGGTCATTGAAAACCCAGAAGTATAGGGGATCGCAACAGTTTTCGAGGGTAGAATATTCAACTCAAATTTGTTGATTCAACATAAGGGGAGCCAAAGAATATTCTCAAGTATTAGCAGCTGAGTTGTCAATTCA
The DNA here is from genome assembly GCF_056163025.1 of Triticum urartu. Taxonomy (NCBI): domain Eukaryota; kingdom Viridiplantae; phylum Streptophyta; class Magnoliopsida; order Poales; family Poaceae; genus Triticum; species Triticum urartu. The sequence continues at coordinate 595,697,557 of NC_141874.1, forward strand.
GCCACACCTGGAAACTTAATATCTGCAGCAAAGTATTTAGTAGCAAAGTAATATGATAGTAGTGGTAACGGTAGCAAAAGTAATATTTTTGGGTTTTGTAGTGACTTTAATAATAGCAACGGAAAAGTAAATAAGCGAAGAACAATATATGAAAAGCTCGTAGGCATTGGATCGGTGATGGAGAACTATGTCGGATGCGATCGATCATGCAACAATTATAACATAGGGTGACACAGAACTAGCTCCGGTTCATCAATGTAATGTAGGCATGTATTCCGAATATAGTCATACGTGCTTATGGAAAATAACTTGCATGACATCTTTTGTCCTACCCTCCCGTGGCAGCGAGGTCCTATTGGAAACTAAGGGATAAAAGGCCTTCTTTTAATAGAGTATCGGACCAAAGCATTAACACATAGTGAATACATGAACTCCTCAAACTACGGTCATCACCGGTAATGGTCCCGATTATTGTCACTTTGTGGTTAACGGATCATAACACATGATAGGTGACTATAGACTTGTAAGATAGGATCAAGAACTCTCATATATTCATGAAAAAATAATAGGTTCAGATCTGAAATCATGGCACTCGGGCCCTAGTGACAAGTATTAAGCATAGCAAAGTCATAGCAACATCAATCTCAGAACATAGTGGATACTAGGGATTAAACCCTAACAAAACTAACTCGATTACATGATAAATCTCATCAAACCCATCACCGTCCAGCAAGCCTATACAATGGAATTACTCATGCATGGCGGTGAGCATCATGAAATTGGTGATGGAGGAAGGTTGATGATGACGATAGCGATGGATTCCCCTCTCTGGAGCCCCGAATGGACTCCAGACCAGCCCTCCCAAGAGAGTTTAGGGCTTGACGGCGGCTCCGTATCGTAAAACGCGATGAATCCTTCTCTTTGATTTTTTTCTCCTCGAATGTGAATATATGGAGTCAAGGTGGACGTCGGTGGAGCGTCAGGGGGCCCACGAGGCACGGGGGCGCGCCCATGGGGGTAGGCGCACCCCCCACCATCATGGACAAGGTGTGGGCCCCCTGACGTGGATTCTTTTTCCTGCATTTTTTATATATTCCAAAAATAATCTCCATTGATTTTCAGGTCATTCCGAGAACTTTTATTTCTGCACAAAAATAACACCATGGCAATTCTGGTGAAAACAGCGTCGGTCCGGGTTAGTTCCATTCAAAAATAATGCAAGTTAGAGTCCAAAACAAGGGCAAAAGTGTTTGGAAAAGTAGATACTACAGAGACGTATCAGTCATCACCCGTCCAAGAAGAAATTGAAGACAAACTCTTCAAAGAAAGAGCGTGCTGCGTCCTTTGAGCCCCTTATTGTTGAGCCCATTTCTGTTTCCCGTCCAGCCTCCACCAACCAAGAACGTTGCCTTGTGATCCGCGAGCCTGCTTCCACAGAGGCTCCTGAAGATGAAGAATTTCCAATTGTTGACCCCATCACAGCTGAAGACATCGGTCGTGATGACAATGTTGAAGATGATGTAGTCCTTCCTCAACTCGAGCCCCAGTCGGTATCATCGCCTGTTCTTACGAACAGTGAACTCATCAGCATTGTTCGTCCCTTGACGCCAATTGCTTAGGATGACTCATGGGCCGAGCGCCCTCAGCAAGGCACCCTCGTCCATGATGAGACACCCAGAACTCCACCACCTCAAGTCACCACTCCGGTGCTTGACGACGACAACTACATGGTGCAGAGCTCTCCATCACCATATGCGTCGCCCGCATTCCGCAGGCTTCACAACGGCCCCAGGCCACAGGTCACCATGTCGAGCATTCCGGAAAGGGAAGTGCACAAAAGCTCAGTAGCACGTCAAGTGTTTCCTGAAGCGACCCCTACTACGAATGTCTCTGAGTCTAAAGCTAAAGCTGCTGAAGACATTCCGGCTGCATCAGCCGATGAAGATCGAGAAGAAAGAGTTGCCATACCCCTTGCTATGGATCCAGTCATTCTCGAGGAGAATGTGATTGTGCCCGACCCTCCTATTATTGAACAAACGGAGGTTTAAAACATTGAGGCTGCCAAAAACAACAATGCTGAAGCCAATGACACTGTGATGGCTGAAGACAATGTGGTGCCTGAAGCTCATGAGGAGCCCGAAGCCAATGTGGAAGCTGAAGCCACTGTTCCTCCAAGGCCTCACACCATTGAACAGGCCTATGATCATGGTCAGCTTGTCACAGTCAGGTGGCCTATTATGGTTCCACCCTCGGCTCCCGGACTGCCATATGACTATCATGTGGAGCAGAGACCACAAGTTCAGAAGCCCAAGCCACGGCTACCAAGGCTTCTAGGTGCCACAACAACGCCAGGTTCTTTCAGTGTGCACAGCTTCAGAGCCCACAACACCTTTGACAGTGCCAAGAATCCCTATACGAAGCCAAAGATATCTTCTGGTCGATTCTGGAGCCATCTGCAACACAGCTATTACTCCTGAATTCTATACAATCAAGAGCGAATCTTTCCACATATGCGTCTTTACTGGGAAGCTATTGTTGGGCTGCCCTGTCTTGAAGAAGCACTTGACTGTTTCAGGGATGTTAGTCTTCTACCATTTGTGACAGACAAAGAGCACTGGAATGAAGAGTTTCTGCTGCAGTTCTATGCTACACTTCATATTCGCGGCTACAAGAGGGATCCGAAGACATGGATTCTTGAGTGGATGACAGGTGATGTGCATCATGAAGCCAAAGCTCAATACATCATCGAGCTTACTTCCCTGCCCACTCCAGGCGAGTTCTACGAGCCTGGTTGTCAGCGTCATCACGATGAACTGCAGAGTATCTTCCAGAGGCTCGAGCCAAATATGAGTGAGACACTAAGTATGATGAAGCCATTGCGTCATGATGTTGAATATCTGCAGCAAAGTATTTAGTAGCAAAGTAATATGATAGTAGTGGTAACGGTAGCAAAAGTAATATTTTTGGGTTTTGTAGTGACTGTAACAATAGCAACAGAAAAGTAAATAAGCGAAGAACAATATATGAAAAGCTCGTAGGCATTGGATCGGTGATGAAGAATTATGTCGGATGCGATAGATCATGCAACAATTATAACATAGGGCGACACAAAACTAGCTTCACTTCATCAATGTAATGTAGGCATGTATTCCGAATATAGTGATACGTGCTTATGGAAAAGAACTTGCATGACATCTTTTGTCCTACCCTCCCGTGGCAGCGTATTAAGGCCTCCTTTTAATAGAGTACCGGACCAAAGCATTAACACATAGTGAATACATGAACTCCTCAAACTACGGTCATCACCGGTAATGGTCCCGATTATTGTCACTTCAGGGTTAACGGATCATAACACATAATAGGTGACTATATACTTGCAAGATAGGATCAAGAACTCTCATATATTCATGAAAACATAATAGGTTCAGATCTGAAATCATGGAACTCGGGCCCTAGTGACAAGCATTATGCTTAGGAAAGTCATAGCAACATCAATTTCAGAACATAGTGGATACTAGGGATCAAACGCTAACAAAACTAACTCGATTGCATGATAAATCTCATCCAACCCATCACCGTCCAACAAGCCTAGGATGGAATTACTCACGCACGGCGATGAGCATCATGAAACTGGTGATGGAGGAATTGATGATGACGATGGCGACGGAATCCCCTCCCCGGAGCCCCGAACGGACTCCAGATCAGCCCTCCCGAGAGAGTTTAGGGCTTGGCGGCGGCTCCGTATCGTAAGACGCGATGAATCCTTCTCTCTAATTTTTTTTCTCCTCGAAAGTGAATATATGGAGTCAAGGTGGACGTCGGTGGAGCGTCAGGGGGCCCACGAGGCAGGGAGGTGGGCGCGCCCCCCACCCTCGTGGACAGGGTGTGGGCCCCTGACATGGATTCTTCTTCCAGTATTTTTATGTATTCCGAAAATAATCTCTGCTGATTTTCAGGTCATTCCGAGAACTTTTATTTCTGCACAAAAATAACACCATGGCAATTCTGCTGAAAACAGCGTCAGTCCGGGTTAGTTCCATTCAAATCATGCAAGTTAGAGTCCAAAACAAGGGCAAAAGTGTTTGGAAAAGTAGATATGACGGAGACGTATCAACTCCCCCAAGCTTAAAACTTTGCTTGTCCTCAAGCAATTCAGTTGATAAACTGAAAGTGATAAAAAAAACTTTTACAAACTCAGTTTGCTCTTATTGTTGTAAATATATAAAGCCAGCATTCAAGTTTTTAGCAAAGATTATGAACTAATCATATTCACAATAACATTTAGGTCTCATGTTTACTCATATCAATGGCATAATCAGCTAGCGAGCAATAATAACAAACCTCGGATGACAACACTTTCTCAAAACAATCATGATATGATATAACAAGATGGTATCTCGCTAGCCCTTTCTGAGACCGCAAAACATAAATGCAGAGCACCTTTAAAGATCAAGGACTGACTAGACATTGTAATTCATGGTAAAAGAGATCCAGTCACAGTCATACTCAATGTAAACTAATAGTAATGGATGCAAATGACGGAGGTGCTCTCCAACTGGTGCTTTTTAATAAGAGGATGATGACTCAACATAAAAGTAAATAGATAAGCCCTTCGCAGGGGGAAGCAAGGATCTGTAGAGGTGCCAGAGCTCGGTTTTGAAATAGATATGAATAATATTTTGAGCAGTATACTTTCATTGTCAACATAACAACGGAGAGATCTCGATATCTTCCATGCTACACACATTATAGGCGGTTCCCAAGCAAAATGGTAAAGTTTATACTCCCCCACCACCAACAAGCATCAATCCATGGCTTGCCCGAAACAACGGGTGCCTCTAAATAACAACAATCCTGGGGGAGTTTTGTTTGCAATTATTTTAATTTGATTTGAGCATGGGACCGGGCATCCCGGTGACCAGCCATTTTCTCGTGAATGAGGAGCGGAGTCCACTCCTCTTGGGAATAACCCGCCTAGCATGGAGGATATAGACAACCCTAGTTGATACATGAGCTATTCGAGCATACAAAACAAAATGCTTATTTGAAGGTTTAGAGTTTGGCACATACAAATTTACTTGGAACGGCAAGTAGATACCGTATATAGGTAGGTACGGTGGACTCATATGGAATAACTTTGGGGTTTATGGAATTGGATGCACAAGCAGTATTCCCGCTTAGTACAAGTGAAGGATGGAATAAGACTGGGAAGCGACCAGCTAGAGAGCGACAACAGTCATGAACATGCATTAAAATTAATCAACACCGAATACAAGCATGAGCAGGATATAATGCACCATGAACATAAATATCGTGGAGACTATGTTGATTTTGTTTCAACTACATGCATGAACATGTGCTAAGTCAAGCCACTCGAATCGTTCAAAATAGGATACCACCCTATCATACCACATCACAACCATTTCAATAGCATGTTGGCCCGCAAGGTAAACCATTATAAATTCCTAGCTAATTAAGCATGGCATAAGCAACTACAATCTCTAATTGTGATTGCAAATATGTTTCTTTTATAATAGGCTGAATCAGGAATGATGGACTAATCATATTTACAAAAACAAGAGAGGTCGAGTTCATACCAGCTTTCCTCATCTCAATAAGTTCATCATTTAATCATCATTACTGCCTTTCACTTGCACGACCGAACGATTTGGATAATAATAATAGTGCACGTGCATTGGACAAACTGGAATCTGCAAGCATTCAATTCAAGAAAGAAGACAAAGTAATATGGGCTCTTTGTTAGATCAACAATAATGCATATGAGAGCCACTCAACATTTTCATTATGGTCTTCTCCTCTCAACCCCCAAAGGAAAGAAAAGAAACAAAACTATTTACACGGGAAAGCTCCCAACAAGAAAAAGAAGAACGAGAAATCTTTTTGGGTTTTCTTTTTAATTACTACTACTACAGGCATAGAAAGTAAACTAGCTAAAAGCTATAACTATTTTTTTGGTTTTTCTTAAGGTTTTTCAAACACACAAGAAGAAAGCAAGAAAATGAAAATAAACTAGCATGGATGATACAATTAAAAAGCATGAGCACCGACAACTGGCATGAGCGTGTGAACATGAATGTAATGTCGATGAGAGATATGTACTCCCCCAAGCTTACGCTTTTGGCCTAAGTTGGTCTATGCCCATGGATCAAAGTTGTAACTGGGGTCGTACTGAGAAGGGTCCTCAGATTGCCACTGGCTGGTGATCTCCTCTGGGTTCCACTGATAAACAGACTGACGGTGAGGGTCAGATTGTGGCTCCGGCTCTGCAGCCGACATCTGGTTCCGGTAGGCAAGAATGTCCTCCGGCGGAAGAAGGTACTTGCCTGAAAATATGTCAAACAAATAAGGCGCAGGCAAGGTAATAAAGTCACAATATTTTTTGTTAAATATCAATTTGTATTTGAGTGTCTTATTCCTATCCTTAACAATAAACTCATGTGCTACCATACTTTTATAACCTAGAACAATAGGAGGCAACAACTCTGCCTCTTTCTCATAATGCCTGATAGGTATGTTAAAGTGTGTAGCAAGGTGCGAGGCAAAGATGCCTCCGAGGACGGGGCCCTTAGTATGGTTCAGATTTAACTGTCTAGCAACAATAGCGCCTAAGCTGAAAGTAGTATCATTAAACAAGGCATGGCGCAAAATAGCAATATCCGGAGCACTGAGGTTCCCACAGTTCCCGTGACCAATTAAGCATCTACTAGCAAATATTGTGAAATAACGTAAAACAGGAAAATGTATGCTAGTGATTCTCGCATCGGAAACTTTCCTCGTTTCCCCTACAGCAATCATATCAATAAATCCCTCCACATCATTACGATGTGGTTCCTCTATGTTGCCCTCAAAGGGTATCAAACAGACCCGACAAAAATCATAAAGTGACATCTCCTTATGCTCATCATATAAATAAAATTCCACCGAAGGTGTTGATCTCCTAGCATGGAAATGAAAATTTTGCATAAAGATATTGGTGAGTAAGAGGTACTGTTCACGCTGGTCGCGGAGGAAGGTGGTGAGGCCTGCATTCTCAACCAAATGATAAAAATCTTCATGAATCCCGACCTCTTTCAAGAACTCATCACAAGGCCGTTCACATGGCCGAACCTCCGCAGTACGAGGGAGACTATACTTGGGCTTCTTGTTCTCTTCATCTTTCTTATCCTTCGAGCTTCGGCTCGATGAGCCCCTCAAAAATCTCTTCATCTTTCTCAGAAAATTTCTGAAATTTTTAGTAACTTAAAATAAAAGTGAACCAAACTCAACAAAATTGATAGCAACTACTCCTACAAGTGCCTAGTGGATAAATCATGCATTAAAACTACTTTTGACCACATAAATTTGACATGCAAGCTCAAGAACAAGGTCACCTAAGCAGCAAAAATTTGCAATGAATAAAGCACTAGAACAAAAACTAATTGGACCATTGGAGGAGTCACATACCAAAGAACAATCCCCCAAAGCAGTTTTGTGAATGGAGCTTTGAGCAAGGAGATCGAAAATGGCGGCAAGATGAGTAAGAACTCGGGTTTGAGCTGGCTAGTGATTTGTTTGGGAGGAAGGAGTGTGTGGTGGCTGGAATAAGTGGAGGGGACCCACGTGGGGTCCACGAGGTAGGGGGTGGGCGCACCCTCCACCCTCGTGGGCACATGGCTGCTCCCCCTGCTGTGTTTTCAGTGCCAGATATTCTCAAATATTCTAGAAAAAATCATAATTAATTTTCAGGGCATTTGGAGAACTTTTATTTTCGGGGTATTTTTATTGCATGGATAATTCAGAAAACAGACGGAAAAATACTATTTTTGCTTTATTTAATATAAATAATAGAAAGTAAAAAGAGGGTACAAAGAGTTGTGTTTTCTAAATTCATCCATCTCATGCTCATCAAAAGGAATCCACTAACAAGGTTGATCAGGTCTTGTTAACAAACTCATTTTGAATAACATGAAACCGGAGAATTTTCGAATAACACTAGGTTACCTCAACGGGGATATGCATGTCCCCAACAATAAGAATATCATATTTCTTCTTGACAGTATGAAGAGGAAATTCAAAACCTCCGATAGTGATTGTTGAAAATTTTCCAATAGAATTGATACTGTGGACTTGAGGTTGCTTCCTCAGAAAGTGTACCGTATGCTCATTACCATTAACATGATAAGTGACATTGCCTTTGGTGCAATCAATAACAGCTCCTGCAATATTCAAAAGGGGTCTTCCAAGAATAATAGACATACTATCGTCCTCGGGAATATCAAGAATAACAAAGTCTGTTAAAATAGTAACGTTTGCAACCACAACAGGCACATCCTCACAAATACCGACAGGTATAGCAGTTAATTTGTCAGCCATTTGCAAAGATATTTCAGTAGGTGTCAACTTATTCAAATCAAGTCTACGATATAAAGAGAGAGGCATAACACTAACACCGCCTCCAAGATCACATAAAGCAGTTTTAACATGGTTTCTTTTAATGGAGCATGGTATAGTTGGTACTCCTGGATCTCCAACTTTCTTTGGTATTCCACCCTTAAAAGTATAATTAGCAGGAATGGTGGAAATTTTAGCTTCAGGAATCTTTCTTTTATTAGTAACAATTTCCTTCATATATTTAGCATAAGGATTCATTTTAAGCATATCAGTCAAACGCATACGCAAAAAGATAGGTCTAATCATTTCATCAAGCGCTCAAAATCCTCATCATCCTTTTTCTTGGATGGTTTAGGAGGAAAAGGCATGGGTTTCTGAACCCATGGTTCTCTTTCTTTACCGTGCCTCCTAGCAACAAAGTCTCTCTTATCATAACATTGATTCTTTGTTTGTGGGTTATCAAGATCAACAGCAGGTTCAATCTCTAAATCATTATCATTGCTAGGTTGAGCATCAACATGAACATCATCATTATCACTAGGTTCATGTTCATTACCAGATTGTGTTTCAGCATCAGAAATAGAAATATCATTGGGATTCTTAGGTGTGTCAACAACAGGTTCACTAGAAGCATGTAAAGTCCTATCATTCATCTTTTTCTTCCTTTTAGAAGGAATAGGTACATCTACATTATCTCTCTAAGAATCTTGCTCAATTATCTTAGGGTGGCCTTTAGGATACAAAGGTTCCTGAGTCATTTTACCACCTCTAGTCATAACTCTAACAGCATTATCATTCTTCTTATTATTTAATTCATTAAGCAAATCATTCTGAGCTTTAAGTACTTGTTCTACTTCAGTGGTAACCATAGAAGCATGTTTACTAATAAGTTTAAGTTCACCTTTAACATTAGCCATATAATCACCCAAGTGTTCAAGCATATCAACATTGTGTTTCAATTTTCTACCAACATAAGCATTGAAGTTTTCTTGTTTAACCATAAAGTCATCAAACTCATCCTAGCATGGGCTAGCAAACTTAGTAAATGGGATTTCACATTTATCGAACCTATAGAGAGAATTTACCTTTACTACCTGTGTCGGATTATCAAGACCATGTATTTATTCAACAGGCAGCAAATCAAGACCACGTATTTCTTCAATAGGTGGTAAATAATTAACATCTTCAGTTTTAATACCTTTTTCTTTCATAGATTTATTTGCCTCTTGCATATCTTCAGGACTGAGAAATAGAATACCCCTTTTCTTCGGAGTTGGCCTAGGAGTTGGTTCAGGAAGTGTCCAATTATTTTCATTAGTCAACATATTACTCAATAGCAATTCAGCTTGATCAACAGTTCTTTCCCTGAAAACACAACCAACACAACTATCCAGGTGGTCTCTGGAAGCATCGGTTAGTCCATTATGAAAGATATCAAGTATTTCATTTTTCTTGAGAGGATGATCAGGCAAAGCATTAAGTAATAAGAGAAGCCTCCCCCAAGCTTGTGGGAGACTCTCTTCTTCAATTTGCACAAAATTATATATTTCCCTTAAAGTAGCTTGTTTCTTATGAGCGGGGAAATATTTAGCAGAGAAGTAATAAATCATATCCTGTGGACTACGCACACAACCAGGATCAAGAGAATCAAACCATGTTTTAGCATCACCCGTTAATGAGAACGGGAACAACTTAAGGATAAAGTAATAGCGAGTTTTCTCATCATGTGTAAGGAGGGTGGCTATATGATTTAATTTAGTAAGATGTGCCACAACAGTTTCAGATTCATAGCCATAGAAAGGATCAGATTCAACCAGAGTAATTATCTCAGGATCGACAAAGAAATCATAATCCTTATCAGTAATAAAGATAGGTGAAGTAGCAAAAGACTTTTCTTTAATAAAGATAGAGTAATTATCTCATATTTCATTCTAGCATTCAAAGACTTTTCTTTAAGCTTAGCTGATAATTTCTTAAGATTAGATCTATCATCGCAAGCTAAGAAGTCTCTAACAGTTTCTTCATCCATAACATAACCCTCGGGAATAACAGGCAATTCATATCTAGGGGGAGAATCTTCATCATCACTTTCATCAATACTATCAGATTTAATAATTTCATTCTCTCTAGCCCTAGCAAGTTGTTCATCAAGAAATTTACCTAGTGGCACAGTAGTATCAAGCATAGAAGTAGTTTCATCATAAGTATCATGCAAAGCAGATGTGGCATCATCAATAACATGTGACCTATCGGAATCAATAGCATGTATAGGTCTCGCAAGTTTACTCAAAACAGAAGGTGAATCAAGTGCAAAGCTAGATGGCAGTTCCTTACCTCCCCTCATAGTTGAGGGAAAAATCTTGGTTATTTGATCTTTTAGTTCTTCATAGTGACTAGCAGATATAAATCCCATGTGACTCAAAGAATAGAGCTATGCTCCCCGGCAGCGACGCCAGAAAATAGTCTTGATAACCCACAAGTATAGGGGATCGCAATAGTTTTCGAGGGTAGAGTATTCAACCCAAATTTATTGATTCGAAACAAGGGGAGCCAAAGAATATTCTCAAGTATTAGCAGTTGAGTTGTCAATTCAGCCACACCTGGAAACTTAATATCTGCAGCAAAGTATTTAGTAGCAAAGTAATATGATAGTAGTGGTAACGGTAGCAAAAGTAATATTTTTGGGTTTTGTAGTGACTTTAATAATAGCAACGAAAAAGTAAATAAGAGAAGAAAAATATATGAAAAGCTCGTAGGCATTGGATCGGTGATGGAGAACTATGTCGGATGCGATCGATCATGCAACAATTATAACATAGGGTGACACAGAACTAGCTTCGGTTCATCAATGTAATGTAGGCATGTATTCCGAATATAGTCATACGTGCTTATGGAAAATAACTTGCATGACATCTTTTGTCCTACCCTCCCGTGGCAGCGGGGTCCTATTGGAAACTAAGGGATAAAAAGGCCTTCTTTTAATAGAGTATCGGACCAAAGCATTAACACATAGTAAATACATGAACTCCTCAAACTACGGTCATCACCGGTAATGGTCCCGTTTATTGTCACTTCGTGGTTAACGGATCATAACACATGATAGGTGACTATAGACTTGTAAGATAGGATCAAGAACTCTCATATATTCATGAAAAAATAATAGGTTCAGATCTGAAATCATGGCACTCGGGCCCTAGTGACAAGTATTAAGCATAGCAAAGTCATAGCAACATCAATCTCAGAACATAATGGATACTAGGGATCAAACCCTAACAAAACTAACTCGATTACATGATAAATCTCATCAAACCCATCACCTTCCAGCAAGCCTATACAATGGAATTACTCATGCATGGCGGTGAGCATCATGAAATTGGTGATGGAGGAAGGTTGATGATGACGATGGCGATGGATTCCCCTCTCCGGAGCCCCGAATGGACTCCAGACCAGCCCTCCCAAGAGAGTTTAGGGCTTGACGGCGGCTCCATATCGTAAAACGTGATGAATCCTTCTCTCTGATTTTTTTCTCCTCGAAAGTGAATATATGGAGTCAAGGTGGGCGTCGGTGGAGCATCAGGGGGCCCACGAGGCACGGGGGCGCGCCCAGGGGGTAGGCGCGCCCCCCACCATCGTGGACAAGGTGTGGGTCCCCTGACGTGGATTCTTCTTCCTTTATTTTTTATATATTCCAAAAATAATCTCCGTTGATTTTCAGGTCATTCCGAGAACTTTTATTTCTGCACAAAAATAACACCATGGCAATTCTGCTGAATACAGCGTCGGTCCGGGTTAGTTCCATTCAAATAATGCAAGTTAGAGTCCAAAACAAGGGCAAAAGTGTTTGGAAAAGTAGATACGACAGAGACGTATCAGTCATCACCCGTCCAAGAAGAAATTGAAGACAAAGTCTTCAAAGAAAGAGCGTGTTGCGTCCTTTGAGCCCCTTATTGTTGAGCCCATTTCTGTTTCCCGTCCAGCCTCCACCAACCAAGAACGTTGCCTTGTGATCCGCGAGCCTGCTTCCACAGAGGCTCCTGAAGATGAAGAATTTCCAATTGTTGACCCCATCACAGCTGAAGACATCGGTCGCGATGACAATGTTGAAGATGATGTAGTCCTTCCTCAACTCGAGCCCCAGTCGGTATCATCGCCTGTTCTTACGAACAGTGAACTCATCAGCATTGTTCGTCCCTTGACGCCAATTGCTTAGGATGACTCATGGGCCGAGCGCCCTCAGCAAGGCACCCTCGTCCATGATGAGACACCCAGAACTCCACCACCTCAAGTCACCACTCCGGTGCTTGACGACGACAACTACATGGTGCAGAGCTCTCCATCACCATATGCGTCGCCCGCATTCCGCAGGCTTCACAACGGCCCCAGGCCACAGGTCACCATGTCGAGCATTCCGGAAAGGGAAGTGCACCATAGCTCAGTAGCACGTCAAGTGTTTCCTGAAGTGACCCCTACCGCGAATGTCTCTGAGTCTAAAGCTAAAGCTGCTGAAGACATTCCAGCTGCATCAGCCGATGAAGATCGAGAAGAAAGAGTTGCCACACCCCTTGCTATGGATCCAGTCATTCTCAAGGAGAATGTGATTGTGCCCAACCCTCCTATTATTGAACAAACGGAGGTTGAAAACATTGAGGCTGCCAAAAACAACAATGCTGAAGCCAATGACACTGTGATGGCTGAAGACAATGTGGTGCCTGAAGCTCATGAGGAGCCCGAAGCCAATGTGGAAGCTGAAGCCACTGTTCCTCCAAGGCCTCACACCATCGAACAGGCCTATGATCATGGTCAGCTTGTCACAGTCAGGTGGCCTATTATGGTTCCACCCTCGGCTCCCGGACTGCCATATGACTATCATGTGGAGCAGAGACCACAAGTTCAGAAGCCCAAGCCACAGCTACCAAGGCTTCTAGGTGCCACAACAATGCCAGGTTCTTTTAGTGTGCACAGCTTCAGAGCCCACAACACCTTCTTTGACAGTGCCAAGAATCCTTATACGAAGCCAAAGATATCTTCTGGTCGATTCTGGAGCCATCTGCAACACAGCTATTACTCCTGCATTCTATACAATCAAGAGCGAATCTTTCCACACATGCGTTTTTACTGGGAAGCTATTGTCGGGCTGCCCTATCTTGAAGAAGCACTTGACTGTTTCAGGGATGTTGGTCTTCTACCATTTGTGACAGACAAAGAGCACTGGAATGAAGAGTTTCTGCTGCAGTTCTATGCTACACTTCATATTCGCGGCTACAAGAGGGATCCGAAGACATGGATTCTTGAGTGGATGACAGGTGATGTGCATCATGAAGCCAAAGCTCAATACATCATCGAGCTTACTTCCCTGCCCACTCCAGGCGAGTTCTACGAGCCTGGTTGTCAGCGTCATCACGATGAACTGCAGAGTATCTTCCAGAGGCTCGAGCCAAATATGAGTGAGATACTAAGTATGATGAAGCCATTGCGTCATGATGCTGAATACCCCAAAGAGTTCTTCGTCAAGGACCTCGAGTACTTGCCCCACACTGTTTATCATATTCTGAGTCGTACTCTATGGCCGATCAAGGGACACACTTCTGAAGCCAAACTAGAAGGAGCCATGAAGACTTTGGTATTCAACATCATCAATCGCATCAGATTCAGCTCCTAGGATTTCTTCATCAGACAACTTGCTGCATCTGGGATTGATATGTTTGGCCTAAAGTTTTATGCTCCATGGGTAATGCGCCTGATCAACCTCCATTCTACTATTGACTATCAGCCCTCAGCGCGTAACCATATTGTCTTTCTGCCTGAGGTTGATCTGTCCATTGAAGCCGTCTACCCCGAGCCTGCCAAGCAGCCTATACATCTTCAGAATACTGAACACCATAGCTTCTTGCAACCCATTGAGGGAATCCTTGTCCCAAATGCTGCAACTCCTACCTATCCTATGGTTGGGCATATGAGAATGCTGCATCTTGCCACCACTGAAGCCACAGCTAGTACAGTTGCCCAAAGGCCTTGGGAGTGTTCCCATGTCCTCAATGACTGAGAGCTTCTTCTGGCCCTACAAAAAACAGGATAAGCATCATGACTGGCTAAAGCGTCAGATGCAGAGTATCTTGGTGGATGTCAACCACATTCGAAACTTGGCCACCAAGAACTCGTTCGTTGCCCATGAAGCATGTCAGCGGTTGTCCGTGTCAAAACCGGCAGATCTCGGGGTAGGGGGTCCCAAGCTGTGGATTCTCGGATCAATGGTAACAGGAACGAAGGAGATGATGTTTTACCCAGGTTCGGGCCCTCTTGATGGAGGTAAAACCATACGTCCTGCTCTTGTTTATATTGATAGAGTATCAAGTACAGAGTTGATCTACCTCGAGATCATATGTTGTGGTCTAAAACCTGAGGGTATGATGAATAATGTCATAATAATCTAGCGACTAGCCTGGCCTCAGCTTATATAATGTACCGGAGGCCTAGGATAACAAGAGTCCTAGTCGAATACGTTGGTGGAGAGGAGTCCTTGTCTTGATCATCAAGTCTTGTGGAATCTTCCTCGTGTGCGGCATGGGCTGCCCGAAGTGGCCCATGAGTGAACCGCCATGGGGGTCCTCGGCCCGATCCAGCTAGTCGGGAGACGACGTGGTGAGTACCCCCTAGTCCAGGACACCGTCAGTAGCCCCCTGAACCGGTTTTCAAGTTGGGGACACTCCTCGATTCTTCTGAACTGTTCTTCATCTTCGGTCGTCAGTCTTGAAAACCGGTTCAACAAATCTTCTTATCTTCGATCTTAAGGATCGCCAAAGTAAATCCGAAGAGTTTACACGTCGGGTATCATGAGGAGCCCCTTTAAGTTATCGGTCGTTATCAATGCCTTGTTGTTTTTACGCCCACCTCAGGTTTGAAGGGTTTCCCGTGCGACGGTGTCCTCCCGTGTCCGAGCTCCAACACCGGACTACATTCGAGGTATCTTTTGCAGCCGAGCTCCAAGCTCCAAGCTTCAATGCCGGAATGTATCCGAGCTCCAACGCTGGACTGTATCCGAGGTGTCATAGATTACTTGGTCTTGAAAAAGTTTTAGCCGAGCTTAATGCCGGAAATGCCCTCTAAGGAGCCAACCACTTGCATCCGAGCTATATGCCAAATTGCTTCCGAGGTGGCTCAGCACCTCGGTCATGGGCTGATTGTTTGGGATTTTATTTCCGATGCGTATAAATTTATTTGCTGACGAGATGTATGGCCAGTAGCCCTCAAGGTGTATGTCGGCCTAAAATCTGAGATGCACCTGAAGGAAAATATGAAACTGTTGATCCTAGTAGCTTCTGAGACTCAGGTCGTGAAATCGGCATGAGGATCAACTCCTAGCTCGGCAGCATACATTAGAGGAATAGAAACGCAGTGTAATATATTAGAGGTAATAGTGATCGGCGGATGGGCCCTTGAGAGAGGGTTTTGATAAGTTCCCGTAATATATTATCTTGATGCCGGATAAGTCCCAGATGGTACTTATTGTTGTCCGAAGATGCGTTTGCCCATAGTTTGGTCCAGCCAAACACTGAGCACTTTGATTTTTTTGCATTGAATAGGCAATGCAGTAGCCCCCGAGACACTGGTTAGGTGGCAACACCAGATTAGGGGATTGATACGCCCCTTTTAATATTAGTGATGATAAGACCGAAGCCCAGTAGCCCCCGAGCCTTAATGTGGGCACGGGTGGCCGAATTAAGGATCGATATCCCGAGTAAAATCACAAATTATGTGTAATGATTCTACGTATCCAAGCACTTTACATCATTAATGCTCGGATCCGCATTGTACAAAACTTTGTTGACCGACCATTGGCTTCAACCTCCTCGGCCAGAAGCCAGGGAGTGTTTGTCCTACTTTATAAAGCCATTATAAGGGCAAAGATTTATGGAAAACAAGGCAATCCGGCCATACGGTTTTATAAACAAAGGTATGCAGAGAGATATGAAACATCTTCCAAAGAAAATAATCCCACCATCGGTTCCTTTCTTTGGGTTGTCATGCCGATCATGATCATGAAACCTCACCTCCAATCAATGTGGGAGGAAAATATTGAGGATTTAGTTCAGGGAAAGTTCCCGAACTCTATGGTATTAATGAACCAAAATTTTCACTTCCGTCATTGCCGACCAATTATATCCTTTAAGATTGCTAGCTTTCGGCTTCACCGAGTCTGAGGTACTAACTCGGATGACCAGGTAGTAACAATCACAGAGGTGCTCCCTTTACCGCCTAGCTGAACAGTTAGGAACGTAGGGGTAAGCACAGGAGCCAGGCAACCCAGCTTGGCCAAAATATTAAGTCAAATTGATGCATATTTATGGCTTTATAACAATGATTACGGAAGGTAGCCCTCGTATATAAAATACGAACAACGATGATTTATTTATTTTGACTCTGTTGCGACCGTTTATCACTTGAAAGTGGCCCATCGTCGGCTTCCACCCCCTTGTAGATGCTACGCAGGGTGTTTCCGCAATAACAAGACAACCCTTAGCCGACGTCTCGGTGCCCGAAGGCGGTTGTGTTAGTAGAAATGAGGCAATTAGATATGCGGGCTTTATAACTTTCACTTAGTCATATGTGCTTTAAACCGGGGAAGCTAGCTACGAGCCCCCGGTTAGTGTTCGACACCAACCGAAGTCTAGCCGTTATCACTTCGGCCAATGTTATGAAAGGCCCATCGTTTAACATGGGGTAATTGGTATCGAATCTATAGTTTGATACTGTCATCGGATCACTGACCAGTTAACGCCCATTGTGACAGTCAGTCTTCGGCTTTCTCCACTGAGGTGCTTAACCATTTGAGCTGGAAGCACAATCGCAGTGGTTCTCCCTTTGCACACCTAGCCAAACAAAGCGGAACGTAGGAGGCAAGCACAGGAGCCGGGCAACCCAACTATTGACCAAAGACACAATTCGAAACCGATGCATATATAGCAATATCCGAGAATTTTTGTGCCGAATCTCTAAAGGTGTCCAACGCTGCACTACGAGACTTATGCTGGAAACAAACAAATAGTTTAAAGGTGCCATAGGCTTGAAAAACCAAAAAACTGCAGTAAAAACTTTACGCCTGAACTAAATCAAGTCATTTGGAGCCAATCCGAAAATTGGTCTTACTTTTGTGCTTCCATCATGCATTAATATGACACATCCGATCTCAAGACTTCAAGCGGGTCAGCCTACGGCTGCAACCTCCTATC
The DNA here is from genome assembly GCF_056163025.1 of Triticum urartu. Lineage (NCBI taxonomy): Eukaryota > Viridiplantae > Streptophyta > Magnoliopsida > Poales > Poaceae > Triticum > Triticum urartu. The sequence continues at coordinate 595,715,175 of NC_141874.1, forward strand.
CCGAAGGCGGAGTACTGCTCGTTAGACCAGTTTAGCGAACTAAACTCGAGCGGTCACTAGAGAGAAAATGGGCAATCCAGCTATTGACCACACACTCGTGTCGAAAAAGGAGTGATAGAAAAAGATTTTGCAACGACTAGGAAGAGAACACATTTACTATAAAATGGCTCATATTAATTTAAGAGCCCCCAGTAAACTTGGGTAAAAGAATTTTATGTATAATGATTGTATGTACCGAAGTACTTATATCATATTTGTGTTCACCCGAACTGTTAAACGCGTCTTAACCGGCCATCGGCTTCTCCCTCTTCGGTCAAGGGCCGAAAAGTGTTATGTACTCCACCTGTCGACAATATCGATGGTGCTTCCGATAACCAGGCAATCAGGACATAAGGCTGTAACAGACAAAGCGCGCTTAGGGAACTTATGCTATATTACTGACAAAGTGTAAGAAGCATCTTCGAAGAAAATAGTACCCCCACCGATACCTTTCTTCGATTGCTCATTGTTACTTTGAGACTTGTGCAATAGATTTTTGTACTCAGGAGTTCCGTTGTGTGCCGACCATGATTGAAAACAATAAGAGCGCTAGCATTTGGCTTCACCCAGTCTGAGGTCCGAACTCGGATGACCCGATCGTGACAATCGCAGAGGTGCTCCCTTTACTCCCTAGCCGAACAATCGGGAACATAGGGGTAAACACAAGAGCAAGGCAACCCAGCTTGTGGAACACTTAAGTCAACATGGTGCATATTGTGGCGTAATACACAAACAAGGAACGAAGCCATACCAGTATAATCATATGCAAGAGGAGAGGCTTCATAAAGGAAGCCCCCAAGTAAACGGGGCATTTGAATTTGTGTGTCACAAACAAAGTTTTGACAAGGAGGTTTTTCACAAGCAAATTTTTGCCAAAAAAGTATAATGCTTAGTTGAACCGAAAAAAATTGAAAACTAAAAGTTTTTGAGCATGAAAGCGACTTAGCTGGTTAATGTGCTCGGTATTGATGACGTGGTCCGAGCTTACGGCGGGATGAGCTCCCAGCCCCCAAGCCGGTCCCAAGGTGGCAGAGCAAAGAGCTCGACGCTCCGAAGTGGCGACATAGCACGGCTGATGTAGGCCGGCTGTGTGACGCCGAAGTACCCGGCGTGGGTTAATGAAGTGATGACGAAGCCCTCGGTCCAGCCGAGGTGACGTGGTATGTTGATACGCCGAGGTGACAGCGCTGCCCAGTCCGGATCATTTACCTATGCACAGAAGATAGTGCAAGCCGGAGATAATAGTAATAATAATAATATTTTTTTAAAAAAGATGCATGATTAATAATTTAATCAAAGTGAGTAATAAAATAAATATGGCATGTGTGCCAAACACTCGATGAGGTAGAGCTCCCTCAGCGATGCCGAAGTCCCGAGGCAACCAAACATGTCGGTATGGCAATTCGACCAACAAGGTGATCACGTGAGCCGATTTAGGCCGATTGGGACGATGACGTCAGCTTGCCGAAGTGACCGCATGACGCAGTCAAAGTCGATTACCTACACATGTAAAATAGTGTAGTCCAACAATAATAATAAAATATAAAAATCCTCGCGTAATTAATTTACGCAAAATAATTTATTTAAAGATATGTGGCCTGGCGCCGAAGTCAATGTCGATGCAGGGCGTCGGCGTGATGCGGTAAAGGCGTGGCAAAGCCAAACCGCCACGCGACCGTCGTTAATGCGACCATCATTTGATAGACCTGTGTACAGATGATGGAACAAACTAGAGTAATAAATCCTCGGGAAAAATAAACCCAAACAAGCAAGAATTACTAGGATTAATAGCACCTGGTTTATTTGTTGTAGCAATCCGAAGAAGGGTGACTCCCAATATTGGGACTCAATCCGCACACCCATTGCCTGATGGGCGATAAAGCGATGACATGACGATGCTGGCAAAGGTTGGCTCGCCGAGGCAAAGCCCCCAGTCCAGGTAACGTGACAAAGTTGGTCGGCTGGTGAGGCCGGAGTCACCGGAGTATGTTGATGAATAAATAGCAAAGTCCCCGATCCGGCCGAGGTGTCGAAGCCTCCATGTCAGCCGATGAGTCGAAGCAGGTCGACTGGTGATGCTGAAGTCACCGGAGTAGGTTTGATGAAGGTATGGTGAAGGCCCCGGTCCAGCTGAGGCGATGAAGCGGGTCGGTAAGGAGACGTTGCAACTGCCGTGTTAGACGAGGTGTTGAAGTAGTTCGGTGTGATGGACATCGGTTTGAAGAAGCAACAATGTGGCCATGCCGACGCGGGTCATAACTTGTGACACGGTCAATGCTGGCTTGATGAAGTGACCATGTGGCGATGCCGGTGTGCCCGCTCCATGTGATCCGTAGGGTGGCAATGTTGCTGATGATTTATCCTTTGTGATTACGAACTCTTTGTTCGGCTCGCTGAGATGATGACCCGAAGAAGTTGAGCTCGGCTCAACAAAGCGACGACGTGTCTAATGCAGTCAGCAGCCGTGAAGCAATATTGCCGGACTGGTTTGACACCAGCATAATGGTGGAGATTACCTTCGAAAAGGAGAAAAATTCGTGAGCATGTGTTCGGAAACAAAACACAATACCCCAGAAAGAGATTCTTCCAAAAAGGTTGTCCAATATCCCGTTCATGAAGAGAGATGATCTTAGGTCAGATTCGTATTCGCGCAGAAAACAAATCTGAAAAGTGATGCACTAATCGGAAGGTTCCCGGAGTTTGAAAAGTCGGATCGAGCTGTAATTTTGAAAGGTGGTAGATATGGAAATTCCTCAGCAGATAAACGGTTGGATCTTCCAAATAACCTCCGAGCTGGGCTCTGGAGACCACGCCCTAAACTCGTCCTGATTCCCGTCCAGACTCGACAGGGCTCCGGTATATCTGATATCGGCGGAGATTGCTCCATCGGAACGCGACAAAAGTTTACAGGGTTGTTGTAGAATCAATTCCACACAATTCCACTGAAGGAATCGTCAAAGCGATGCTCGAGGAGGTGGTGGCAGCGGATACAAGTTTGCTATCCGGAAGAACAGCACGGTCGCCCGAGGGTAATGTTGACGTTGAGCCCCCAAGCTCCAAGGATGATTCCTCCATGGTCATGATAGAGATCGGAGTTGATGTTTGATGAAGACCCTCGTCCAGACATGACGATTGGAGGCGGGGCACAGTCCTTGGTCAACCAAGGTGACCAGTCGAGCCACCGACGAAGACGCCGATGTCACAGTTGATCTGCAGGCGAGCTATTGATCCTTTGTCGATCTCACAACGAAACTCTCAATGAAAATACCATTGTCAATGTCAAAACCGGCAGATCTCGGGGTAGGGGGTCCCGAGCTGTGGATTCTCGGATCAATGGAACAGGAACGAAGGAGACGATGTTTTACCCAGGCTCGGGCCCTCTTGATGGAGGTAAAACCTTACGTCCTGCTCTTGTTTATATTGATGGAGTATCAAGGACAGAGTTAATCTACCTCGAGATCATATGTTGTGGTCTAAAACCTGAGGGTATGATGAATAATGTCATAATAATCTAGCGACTAGCCTGGCCCCAGCTTATATAATGTACTGGAGGCCTAGGATAACAAGAGTCCTAGTCGAATACGTTGGTGGAGAGGAGTCCTTGTCTTGATCGTCAAGTCTTGTGAAATCTTCCTCGTATGTGGCATGGGCTGCCCAAAGTGGCCCATGAGTGAACCGCCATGGGGGTCCTCGGCCCGATCCAGCTAGTCGGGAGATGACGTGGTGAGTATCCCCTAGTCCAGGACACCGTCAGCGGTCCTAGAAGAGTCTCACACTGCTATGTCCTGAAGACAATCTCCGCGAAGATGGCTTCACCGAGGGCTTCAAGTTTGATTCCAGGCCTCCACAAAATACAAGCTGGTGTCGCACTCCCTCAATTGAAGATTCTGAGCGTTCATCTTCGGCTGCAACTGTTGTTGCGAGAGTCATCGATGAAGAAGACGACGCCACTTTACCAACCATGGCTACACTAAATCTCGACACTGCACCAAGCCCATGTGCACCACCGAGCTCCAATGTCGACCCTGCTCCTTCATCTACCCCTGATGGGAACGAGTAGATACTCTATGTATTCAAACCTTTTTGGTCATCTATACCAACATAAAATGACCCAAAGGGGCAGATCCAATTAATCTCGGCCATCAAATCATGTCAATCCAATGACCTAGAGTACTTCAATGTCGAGCACTCAACATGTTTTGCAGTTAATTTCATGCCAAATATAATGTTAATCACATAATAACATGCAAATAATATCATACTTAATATTTGCATGTACTTAATATACTTCCAAATTAACGTGCATTGCACGTACACATTGACTAGTTACTGACAAAAGGGGGAGAAGCATATGAGTTGATAGTCTTCAAGCGGGTCCTTATGGGTGGCTGCATTATTTTTGCCAAGTATTTACAACTCTCGTCTTTTGATACATTTGGTTCCTTGAGTTGTAACACTTAAACTCGATGGTCATCTGCTACTTTGTGATGCGATGATAAATCCCTCATGAAGCCATTCCGCAGACGTCCATTTTTCATTATGCATGTCATTATCTTCGTTATCTCTTTATACGCATGATGAATTGTCTTCATAAGTTGAAGAGGATCTCCACGAAGTAAAACCTGCCATGTGCATTTGCATTCCAAAGCAAACTACTTATATGCACATCTTCACGGGGAGCCTTTGCTACTTATGAAGACAATGCCTTAATTCTTAAACTTTCACATACTTTTATCCCCGTTGAAAACTTCAACCGATTTGTCATCAATCACCAAAAGGGGGAGATTGTAAGTGCATCTAGTGCCACCCTTAGTTGGTTTTGGAGTATTGACGACAAACTCGGTTGAGGGACTACTGTGTTTGTGAGAATTGCAGGATAACACAGGTAGTAGTCCCATATTGATTCGGTTTACCTACCAGAGATGACCTCTAAAAATGTGTGAAGACATTGAAGAAAATGGTGGTCTGTGAAGATATTCACAGTGAAGATTATGACATGAGAAGACATTCATGTGAAGACTACGGAGTGCGAAGACATAGTTGTTTCGTAGTTCCTTTTCTTCTTTGTTGAGTCATAAGAACCACCGTACTGTTAAGTGGGATCCAAGTGAACAAAGTCAGAGTGACTAAAGTGATGCTCAACCAAATCCAATGTCTTCGAGCGAAGACAATGAGAGCAAATCTTATCCAGAGTTGGATGAGTCAGATTTACTTGTAGCCCAAGTCAAGCTGCCGCAAGTGTTTGAAATCTGACCGTTGGACGCGTGTCAGTTCCTTAGTGACCCAGGGTCATTTCGGACAAATCAGGTCGGGTTGCCTCTGTTGGGGACACAGTAATTTCTAAAAAAAATCCTACGCACAAGCAAGATCCATCTAGGTGATGCATAGCAATGAGAGGGGATAGAGTGTTGTCTATGTACCCTCGTAGACTGTAAGCGGAAGCGTTATGACAACGCGGTTGATGTAGTCGTACGTCTTCACGATCCGACCGATCCTAGCACTGAAAGTATGGCACCTCCGCGATCTGCACACGTTCAGCTCGGTGACATCCCATGAACTCTAGATCCAGCTGACTATCGAGGGAGATCTTCGTCAGCATGATGGCGTGATGACGGTGATGATGAAGTTACCGACTCAGGGCTTCGCCTAAGCACTACAACGATATGACCAAGGTGGAAATCTGTGGAGGGGGGCACCGCACATGGCTAAGAGATCAACTTGTGTGTCTATGGGGTGCCCCCTTCCCCCGTATATAAAGGAGTGGAGGAGGGGAGGGCCGTCCCTCTCTATGGCGCACCCTAGGGGGAGTCCTACACCCACCGGGAGTAGGATTGCCCCCGTTCCCTAGTTGGAGTAGGAGAGGAAGGAAGGAGGAAAGAGGAAGAAGGAAAGGGGGGCGCCGCCCCCTTCCCTCGTCCAATTGGGACCCAAGGGGGAGGGGGAACGCGGCCTGCCCTAGATTCCCCTCTCTCTTTCCACTAAGGCCCAATAAGGCCCATATACTCACCGTGTGGTTCCGGTAACCTCCCGGTACTCCTGTAAATGCCCGAACTCACCCAGAACCATTCCGATGTCCAAACATAGGCTTACAATATATCGATCTTTATGTCTCGACCATTTAGATACTCCTCGTCATGCCCGTGATCACATCCGGGACTCTGAACAACCTTCGGTACATCAAAACACATAAACTCATAATACCGATTGTCACCGAACGTTAAGCGTGCGGACCCTACGGGTTCGAGAACTATGTACACATGACCAAGACTCATCTCCGGTTAATATCCAATAGTGGAACCTAGATGCTCATATTGGTTCCTACATATTCTACGAAGATCTTTATCGGTCAAACCGCATAACAACATACATTGTTCCCTTTGTCATCGGTATGTTACTTGTCCGAGATTCGATCGTCAGTATCTCAATACCTAGTTCAATCTCATTACCGGCAAGTCTCTTTACTCCTTCCGTAATGCAACATCTCGTAACTAACTTATTAGTCACATTGCTTGCAAGGCTTATAATGATGTGCATTACCGAGAGGGCCCAGAGATACCTCTCCGATACACGGAGTGACAAATCCTAATCTCGATCTATGCCAACTCAACAAACACCATCGGAGACACCTGTAGAGAAGCTTTATAGTCACCTGATTATGTTATGACATTTGATAGCACACTAAGTGTTCCTACGGTATTCGGGAGTTGCATAATCTCATAGTCATAGGAACATGTATAAGTTATGAAGAAAGCAATAGCAAAAAACTAAATGATCATCGTGCTAAGCTAACAGATGGGTCGAGTCAATCATATCATTCTCTAATGATGTGATCTCTTTAATGAAATGACAACTCATGTCTATGGTTAGGAAACTTAACCATCTTTGATTAACGAGCTAGTCAAGTAGAGGCATACAAGTGACACTTTGTTTGTCTATGTATTCACACATGTACTAAGTTTCCAGTTAATACAATTCTAGCATGAATAATAAACATTTATCATGATATAAGGAAATATAAATAACAACTTTATTATTGCCTCTAGGTCATATTTCCTTCATTCTCCCACTTGCACTAGAGTCAATAATCTAGTTCACATCATCATGTGATTTAACACCAATAGTTCACATCTTTATGTGATTAGTTTACATCTCCATGTGACTAACACCCAAAGGGTTTACTAGAGTCCATAATCTAGTTCACATCGCTATGTGATTAACACCCAAAGAGTGATCATGTTTTGCTTGTGAGAGAAATTTAGTCAACGGGTCTGCCACATTCACAGCCGTACGTATTTTTGCAATTTTTCTATGTCTACAATGCTTTGCACGGAGCTACTCTAGCTAATTGCTCCCACTTTTAATATGTATATAGATCAAGACTTAGAGTCATCCAGATCGATGTCAAAGCTTGCATCGATGTAACTCTTTACAATGAACTCTTTGTTACCTCCATAACCGAGAAACATTTCCTTATTCCACTAAGGATATTTTGACCACTGTCCAGTGATCCACTCATGGATCACTATTGTACCCTCTTGCCAAACTTATGGTGAGGTACACAATAGGTCTGGTACACAGCATAACATACTTTATAGAACCTATGACTGAGGCATAGGGAATGACTTTTCACTCTCTTTCTATTTTCTGCCGTGGTCGGGTTTTGAGTCTTTACTCAACTTCACACCTTGTAACACAAGCAAGAACTCCTTCTTCGACTGTTCCATTTTGAACTACTTCAAAATTTTGTCAAGGTATGTACTCATTGAAAATATATCAAGCGTCTTGATCTATCTCTATAGATTTTGATGCTCAATATGTAAGTAGCTTCACCGAGGTATTTCTTTGAAAAACTCCTTTCAAACACTCCTTTATGCTTTCCAAAAAATTCTACATTATTTCCAATCAACAATATACCATTCACATATACTTATCAGAAATGTTGTAGTGCTCCCACTCACTTTCTTGGAAATACAAGCTTCACCGCAAGTCTGTATAAAACCATATGCTTTGATCACTTTATCAAAGCATATATTCCAACTCCGAGATGCTTGCACCAGTCCATAGATGGATCGCTGGAGCTTGCTCACTTTGTTAGCACCTTTAGGGTCGACAAAACCTTCTGGTTGCATCATATACAACTCGTCTTTAAGAAATCCATTAAGGAATGTAGTTTTGACATCCATTTGCCAGATTTCATTAAATGCGGCAACTGCTAACATGATTCGGATAGACTTTTAAGCATCGATACAAGTGAGAAAATCTCATCGTAGTCAACACTTTGAACTTGTCGAAAACATTTTGCGACAATTCAAGCTTTGTAGATAGTAACACTACTATCAGCGTTTGTCTTCCTCTTGAAGATCCATTTATTCTGTATGGCGTGTCGATCATCGGGCAAGTCAACCAAAGTCCATACTTTGTTTTTATACATGGATCCCATCTCAGATTTCATGGCCTCAAGCAATTTTGCGGAATCTGGGCTCATCATCGCTTCCTCATAGTTCGTAGGTTCGTCATGGTCTAGTAACATGACTTCCAGAACATGATTACCATACCACTCTGGTGCGGACTGTACTTTGGTTGACCTACGAGGTTTGGTAGTAACTTGATCTGAAGTTTCATGATCATCATCATTAGCCTCCTCACTAATTGGTGTAGGAATCACTGGAACTGATTTCTGTGATGAACTACTTTCCAATTCGGGAGAAGGTACAATTACCTCATAAAGTTCTACTTTCCTCCCACTCACTTCTTTCGAGAGAAACTCCTTTTCTAGAAAGGATCCATTCTTAGCAACAAAATATCTTGCCTTCGGATCTGTGATAGAAGGTGTACCCAACAGTCTCCTTTGGGTATCCTATGAAGACACATTTCTCCAATTTGGGTTTAAGATTATCAGGCTGAAACTTTTTCACATAAGCATTGCAACCCCAAACTTTAAGAAACGACAGCTTAGGTTTCTAGCTAAATCACAGTTCATACGGTGTCATCTCAACAGATTTTTAGATGGTGCCCTATTTACCGTGAATGCAGCTGTCTCTTATGCATAACCACAAAAGCGATAGTGGTAAATCGGTAAGAGACATCATAGATCGCACCATATCTAATAAAGTATGGTTACGATGTGCAGACACACCATTACGCTGTGGTGTTCTAGGTGGCGTCAGTTGCGAAACTATTCCACATTGTTTCAAATGAAGACCAAACTCGTAACTCAAATATTCTCCTCCATGATTAGATCATAGAAACTTGATTTTCTTGTTACGATGATTTTCCACTTCACTCTAAAATTCTTTGAATTTTTCAAATGTTTCAGACTTATGTTTCATCAAGTAGATATACCAATATCTGCTCAAATCATCTGTGAAGGTAAGAAAATAACGATACCTGCCGCGAGCATCTACACTCATCGGACCGCATACATCAGTATGTATTATTTCCAACAAGTATGTTGGTCGCTCCATTGTTCCGGAGAACGGAGTCTTGGTCATATTGCCCATGAGGCATGGTTCGCAAGCATCAAGTGATTCATAATCAAGTGATTCCAAAAGCCCATCAGCATGGAGTTTCTTCATGCGCTTTACACCAATATGACCTAAACGACAGTGCCACATATAAGTTGAATTATCATCATTAACTTTGCATCTTTTGGCTTCAATATTATGAATATGTGTATCACTACGATCGAGATTCAATAAACCAGTCACCTTGGGTGTATGACCACAGAAGGTTTTATTCATGTAAATAGAATAACAATTATTCTTTGATTTAAATAAATAACCGTATTGCAATAAACATGATCCAATCATATTATGCTCAACGCAAACACCAAATAACATTTATTTTAGGTTCAACACTAATCCCGAAGGTAAAGGGAGTGTGTGATGGTGATCTTATCAACCTTGGAATCACTTCCAACACACATCATCACTTCACCCTTAACTAGTCTCTGTTTATTTTTGCAACTCCCGTTTCAAGTTACTACTCTTAGCAACTAAACCAATATCAAATACCGAGGGGTTGCTATAAACACTAGTAAAGTACACATCAAATAACATCTATATCAAATATACCTTTGTTCACTTTTCCATCCTTCTTATCCGCCAAGTATCTTGGGCAGTTCCACTTCCAGTGACCATTTCCTTTGCAGTAGAAGCACTCAGTTTCAGGCTTGGGTCTAGCTTTGGGCTTCTTCATGGAAGTGGCAACTTGCTTGCCATTCTTCTTGAAGTTCCCTTTCTTTCCCTTGCCCTTTTACTTGAAACTAGTGGTCTTGTCAACCATCAACACTTGATGCTTTTCTTGATTTCTACCTTCACTGATTTCAGCATCGCGAAGAGATCGGGGAATCGTTTTCGGCATCCCTTGCATATTATAGTTCATCACGAAGTTCCAGTAGCTTGGTGATAGTGACTAGAGAACTCTGTCAATCACTATTTTATCTGGAAGATTAACTCCCACTTGATTCAAGAGATTGTAGTACTCAAACAATCTGAACACTTGCTCACTGATTGAGCTATTCTCCTCCATCTTGTAGGCAAAGTACTTGTCAGACGTCTCGTACCTCTCGACTCGGGCATGAGTCTGAAATACCAATTTCAGCTCTTGGAACAACTTATATGCTCCGTGGTGTTCAAAATGTTTTTGATGTCCCAGTTATAAGCCATAAAGCATGGCACACTAAACTATCAAGTAATTATCATACCGAGCTTGCCAAACATTCATAACGTCTGTATCTGCTCCTGCAATAGGTCCATCACCTAGTCCGCATCACTGCTACTATCATCTTTCAACATAGTTTTTCTCTAGGAATGTATCAAAAATAAACGGGGAGCTACATCGTGAGCTATTGATCTACAACATAGTTATGCAAATACTATCAAGACTAAGTCCATGATAAATTAAAGTTCAATTAATCATATTACTTAAGAACTCCCACTTAGATAGACATCTCTCTAATCATCTAAGTGATCATGTGATCCATATCAACTAAACCATGTCCGATCATCACGTCAGATGGAGAAGTTTTCAATGGTGAACATCACTATGTTGATCATATCTACTATATGATTCACGCTTGACCTTTTGGTCTTAGTGTTCTGAGGCCATATCTGCATATTCTAGGCTCGTCAAGTTTAACCCGAGTATTCTGCATATGCAAAACTGGCTTGCACCCGTTGTATGTGAACGTAGAGCTTATCACACCCGATCATCACGTGGTGTCTCGGCATGATGAACTTTCGCAATGGTGCATACTCAGGGAGAACACTTGTACCTTGAAATTTAGTGAGAGATCATCTTATAATGCTACCATCGAATTAAGCAAAATAACATGCATAAAGAATAAACATCACATGCAATCAATATAAGTGATATGATATGGCCATCATCATCTTGTGCCTTTGATCTCCATCTCCAAAGCACCGTCATGATCACCATCGTCACCGGCTTGACACCTTGATCTCCATCGAAGCATCATTGTCGTCTCGCCAACTATTGCTTCTACGACTATCTCTACCGCTTAGTGACAAAGTAAAGCAATTACACGGTGATTGCATTTCATACAATAAAGCGACAACCATATGGCTCCTGCCAGTTGCCGATAACTCTGTTACAAACATGATCATATCATACAATAAAATTTAGCATCATGTCTTCACCATATCACATCACAACATGCCCTGCAAAAACAAGTTAGATGTCCTCTACTTTGTTGTTGAAAGTTTTACGTGGCTGCTACGAGCTGAGCAAGAACCGTTCTTACCTATGCATCAAAAACCACAACACGGTATAATGATTGCTTTTTTATCTTCAGAAAGAACCTTGTTCATTGAATCCGATTAAACTAAAGTTGGAGAAACTGACACACACTAGCCACCTGTGTGCGAAGCACGTCGGTAGAACCAGTCTCACGTAAGTGTACGCGTAATGTCGGTCTGAGCCACTTCATCCAACAATACCGCTGAATCAAGAATCAACTAGTGACGGCAAGCAATATGTATATACCCATGCCCACAACTCCTTTGTGTTCTACTTGTGCATATAACATCTATGCATAGACCTGGCTCTGATGCCACTATTGGGGATGCAGTAATTTCAAAAAAAATCCTACGCACACACAAGATCCATCTAGGTGATGCATAGCAATGAGAGGGGATGGAGTGTTGTCTACGTACCATCAGACTATAAGAGGAAGCGTTATGACAACACGGTTGATGTAGTCATACGTCTTCATGATCCGACCGATCCTAGCACCGAAAGTACGGCACCTCCGCGATCTGCACACGTTCAGCTCGGTGACGTCCCACGAACTCTAGATCTAGCTGAGTGTCGACGGAGAGCTTCGTCAGCATGATGGCATGATGATGGTGATGAAGAAGTTACCGACGCAGGGCTTCGCCTAAGCACTACAACGATATGACCGAGGTGGAACTCTGTGGAGGGGGCACCACACACGGCTAAGAGATCAACTTGTGTGTCTATGGGGTGCCCCTTCCCCCGTATATAAAGGAGTGGAAGAGGGGAGGGCCGACCCTCTCTATGGCGCGCCCTAGGGGGAGTCCTACTCCCACCGGGGGTAGGATTCCCCCTTTCCCTAGTTGGAGTAGGAGAGGAAGTAAGGAGGAAAGAGGGAGAAGGGAAGGGGGCGCCGCCCCCTTCCCTAGTCCAATTCGGACCCAAGGGGGAGGGGGCGCGCGGCCTGCCCTCGCTTCCCCTCTCTCTTTCCACTAAGGCCCAATAAGGCCCATATCTCTCCGAGGGGTTCCGGTAACCTCCCGGTACTCCAGTAAATGCCTGAACTCACCCGGAACCATTCTGATTTCCAAACATAGGCTTCCAATATATCGATCTTTATGTCTCGACCATTTCGAGACTCCTCGTCATGACCGTGATCACATCCGGGACTCCGAACATCCTTCGGTACATCAAAACACATAAACTCATAATACCGATCGTGACCGAACGTTAAGCGTGCGGACCCTACGGGTTTGAGAACTATGTAGACATGAACAAGACTCATCTCCGGTCAATAACCAATAGCGGAACCTGGATGCGCATATTGGTTCCTACATATTCTACGAAGATCTTTATCGGTCAAACCTCATAACAACATATGTTGTTTCCTTTGTTATCGGTATGTTACTTGCCCGAGATTCGATCGTCGGTATCTCAATACCTAGTTCAATCTTGTTACCGGCAAGTCTCTTTACTCGTTCTGTAATGCAACATCTCGTAACTAACTTATTAGTCGCATTACTTGCAAGGATTATAGTGATGTGAATTACCGAGAGGGCCCAGAGATACCCCTCCGATACACGGAGTGACAAATCATAATCTCGATCTATGCCAACTCAACAAACACCATCGGAGACACCTGTAGAGCATCTTTATAGTCACCCAGTTATGTTGTGACGTTTGATAGCACACTAAGTGTTCCTTCGGTATTCGGGAGTTGCATAATATCATAGTCATAGGAACATGTATAAGTTATGAAGAAAGCAATAGCAACAAACTAAACGATCATCGTGCTAAGCTAATGGATGGGTCAATTCAATCACATCATTCTCTAATGATGTGATCCCGTTAATCAAATGACAACTCATGTATATGGTTAGGAAACTTAACCATCTTTGATTAACGAGCTAGTCAAGTAGAGGCATACTAGTGACACTCTGTTTGTCTATGTATTCACACATGTACTAAGTTTCCAGTTAATACAATTCTAGCATGAATAATAAACATTTATCATGATATAAGGAAATATAAATAACAACTTTATTATTGCCTCTTGGGCATATTTCCTTCAGCCTCCTGGCTATAAATAGCCCACCCTCTACACCATAAATTGGTGGCTGCTCAGAGTTAGTGCACAACTTTTGCCGTTTAAGAGCAACCGACCTCCGAAGCATTTGAGAGAGAGATCCTTGCGAGGACAAAGCCCTATACACCCAGAGGCAAAGAGTGATAGGCATCATTGAAGTCTTTTTATCCGCGTGATTTGAAGACTTGTTACACTTGAGGACTGTGAATCCTCCAGCCAGTAAGGTGTCGCATTCTGAGCATCCAAGAGTCATTGTGGATTGCCGGTGAACAAAGTCTGTGAAGGTTTGGAAGTATACCTTGAAGACTTACCAGAGTGATTGGGCGAGGACTTTGTGTCCTTAGCTCAAGTTGAATAAGGTGAAGATGCAGTCTTCTGAGTTCAATCTAACCCTCCCTAACCAGACGTACAATTGTCACAGCAACTGGAACTGGTCTAGCAAATCCTTGTCTTCACCAAGCTACTGGTTCTATCCTTCACCTCCCTTTACGTTACAGTTTGTCTCCGTGAAGTCATTGCTTGCCTGTATGATCTGATTGACTTCACTGACTAAAGACAATTTACCGTTTGGCTTCATACTGTCTTCCATCCTGATCCACACTACCTAGCTGCTGATAGTCTTCGTGCTTTTACTTCATTGCTTACTTGACTATGGATTGCCTAGTGTAGTCTACCTTCCGCTGCATATCAATAGGATCATTTCTACTGTTTGTCTTCAAAGCCCCCGTGTTTCGAAGACTTCCATAAAAATTGCCTATTCACCCCCCTCTAGTCAATAACTAGCACTTTCAAAGCATACAATGCCTCCCGCTCCTCCCACTTGTGCCTGCGTATCGATAGCTCCATCTGTATTGATCTTGACCCAACCAGGATCCGGCGGGCACCAACACTGCCCCATTTGACCAACACGATGAATATTTGGTACTTCTAGCAAGGCTAGATCATCTCTCGCCCGCTTAATTGCTTGCACCGGGTTATATCCATCCTCATCATTGGTCCAGCAATTATGTGAATTCCAGATTGAATGCATAATAGTGATGATCTTGTATCTATCTGGTTCGGTGAATGAATTGTCCACCACAAGATCCCTTGTCCATGTCTGTGGGTGTAGACAAGGAAGCTTCAAGCCCAAGATTTCCTTCGAAGCATTCCAAAAGCTTTTGGCATGAGAACAATGGACGAGATCATGCATCAAATCCTCCTCGACAGCCTTATATAGGTCACACAAGGATGATGTTCTTATATGTCTGTAGCGCATGCATCAAGTCAGGAAGAATCCCTCGCAACACTCGCCACCAAAAAACCCGAACTCTCGGAATGACCTTGAGCTTCCATAAGGCGGTCCATACCTATTTTCCGGACAACGAAGTTCCCACTACCATCCCTTCCCTTAGAGCAGGATGCTCGTTCCGGGTCACAAGAGCGCGATAGGCTGATTTCACAGAGTACTCGCCCGACCTTTCTAGAGCCCAAGCCAGAAAGTCGTCACCACCACCTACCCGAATTGGTATATTCAGTATGGCCTCAGCATCGGGTGCAAAAAAGTTCCTTCGTACCAACTCATTGTCCCATGTTCTTGTATGATCATCGATGAGGTCGGAGACCATCTCAAGCTGATCGGTCCCCTGTCTGCCCATGGGCTTGAGCAACGATGTAGTAGGTATCCAGCAGTCGTTCCATATGGAGACCATCTGGCCACTACCAACACGTTTAATGAGACCCTTCTCCAGTGTCGTGCGCCCTGCGATAATAGCTTTCCAAGTTGCCGATGCCGATGAAGGAGCATGCGCTTGCATAAAATCCCCATCAGGGAAGTATTTATCTCTAAATACTTGAGAACATAAAGAGTCCGGCCGAGTCAAGAATCGCCAACCATGTTTGCCCAACAGAGCTACATTAAAATTTCCGAACTCTCTGAATCTCATCCCTCCTTGTTCCTTCGGTGCGGACAGCCTCTCCCATGACATCCAATGCAAGGATCTTCTGTCAATCGAACTGCTCTACCAAAAACATGCCATAGAGGACGTGAGTTGCTTGCAAACTTTCTTTGTAAGCTCAAAACAAGACATGCTGTAGGTGGGGATGGCCTGTATGACTGATTTTAACCAGATTTCCCTCCCTGCACATGCAAGAAAATGTTCTGCCCAACCCTGCATACTTCCTCGACTCCTCTCGCCAATATGATCAAAAGAACCACTAGTGATCCAGCCAACTGCCATTGGCAAGCCAAGGTATCGCTCCGTGAATGCTTCAATAAATATGCCCAATTCTTGCTTCGTAGCATCACGTACTGGTTGGGTGGCATTGGGGCTGAAATAAATAGAGCTTTTCTCCTTGTTCACAGCTTGCCCCGAGCATTCAACGTAAATGTGTAATATTTCATTCAACCTGCCCACACTTGCCAGCTGCGCACCGAGAAAGATGAGAATATCATCCGCAAAAAGCAGGTGATTTACCCAAGGGGATCTGACACTCACACAAATCCCACGATCAACTTGAGCACCACCAAAACTGTTCATCAGTGCAGTAAACCCTTCGGCACAGATTAAGAAAAGGAACGGAGACACCGAATCCCCCTGCCGAATGCCTTTGGAAGGTGTGAAAAAAGGAAGTAGATTGCCATTCACGTTGATGGAAAACTGTACTGATGAAACACACTTCATGATCAAGCGTACAAACTTATCACAGAAGCCCAGCTTGATCATCATGGCTTCAAGATAGTGCGATTCGACGCGGTCATAAGCTTTGAGCATATCAAGTTTCACCGTGCAAATAGCCTTCTTACATTTCCTTCGCTTTTTCATTGCATGTATACTCTCATATGCCACCAAGACGTTATCTGTAATTAAGCGTCCCGGTACAAATGCCCTTTGCTCAGCCCCTATTATCTCATCCATAAGACCGTGAAGTCTGTTGGTAATTGCCTTAGCTGCAATTTTGTATAGAACCGTGCATAGAGAAATAGGGCGATACTGAGAAAGCTTTTGTGGGTTCCGTACCTTGGGTCTGAGGGTAATGGATGTATCATTCAGACCCATAGGGAGTTCCCCACCGTTCAAAAAGTCCAAAATGGCCATCGTAATATCATTGCCAAGTATATTCCAGTGGCGTTGGAAGAACCCAGCCGTGAAGCCATCAACTCCCGGAACCTTCGACGGGGCCATTTGGAAGAGTGCAACTTTAACCTCCTCGGCGGTAAAATCTTTCTCAAGTGAGCCATTCATCTCCTTTGTTAGCCGAGTAGGAACAAACTGTAGAAGTACTGACATGTCTCTGTAGCCTTGGGAAAGGTACAGACTCTGGTAGAACTCAAGTATCTCTGACTTCACTTCCTCCGGATCATCACATATCTGCATGTCATTCAACTGAAGGGAAGTGATTCTGTTCATTCTGCGTCGCTGCGTCGCACGGGCATGAAAAAATTGCGTGTTCCTATCGCCAACGCGAACGTAAGTAATCCTGGACCGTTGCTTCATCCAGATCTCCTCCTGCCGCAACGCCTCTGTAAGATGAGATGTGACAGAAAGTTCCTCATTCGAAGGCCCCCTGCCAATCGACTGTGCCCTCAAACACTCAAGATTTTTTGAAGTTTCTGAACTTTTTTTTGCCATATTTCCAAACTCATGATCGCCCCACGATCCAAGCTTGTTCTGGACAGAGGTTAGTGCTTCCATTACTCCATACAGACCATTGTGTCCATCCCCTGTATGCCATGAATCTTTCACCAGTTGATCATACTTCGAGTGGGACTGCCAAACATTTTCGTACCTAAAGGGGTGCCTACTGGAAGGCCACCTGTTAGGTGCATCTGACCTCAACTCCGCAAGGACGTAACAGTGATCCAAAGCGGTAGAACTAATGTGTTTCACACATGATTACTCAAACAGCTGCATGAACTCATTATTTGCTAGTGCTCTATCAAGGCGAGCTTTTACATTTGAAGCACCCTATTGTCTATTATCCCATGTAAACGGGACTCCTCTCCAACGTAGGTCTTGTAAGGAACACAAATCGATAACCTCACAAAAAGCTTGCATCTGACGTGCAGGGCGCGCGTGAACACTAAAGTGCTCTTCCGCATACATTGTCTCATTAAAATCCCCCATGCAGATCCATCCATCGTGAGGTATCCCATGCAGCGTATGCAGAAAATCCCAACTCTGAAATCTATTCTCAGAGCGAGGTTCTCTGTAAAAACCCGTGAATCGCCAAGAGGTCTGATCATGCTCTTTCCTCCTGGCTCTCACATCAATGTGAGCTTTGCTGCAATTCTTCAGTTCGACATGAACATCCTATGACAAAAAAACCAATGCCACCACTCAATCCATCGCTATCAACAGCAAAACTACTGGCAAACCCCAAGAGGGGCTGCAAACTTTCCACTCGTTTCCCCCTAATCTTCGTTTCCATCACGAAGAGAAGGGCGAGACCTTCATGCTTCACAATCTTGCGAAGCTCGCGAACTGTCTCAGGGTTCCCAAGCCCTCGACGGTTCCAGCTCATGCAATTCATTGGGACGGACAGGGCTGCTCCGCAGCCGCTGCCGACGTTCCAGAATTCTCTGGTGTAGGTTTCCTCTTCTTGCTATCCCTTTCCAGAATACCATCATCCTCATCAAGAGTCTTGTTTCCTTGTGTCTCCTATCTATCTCGAATAACAAGTTGCATCTCTCCCCCATTTGCAACTGTGCTAGTTAACATGGGGGTTTCAACTTCTCTATAAATTTGCTTTGGGACCCCATCACCTCCCTTACGCTTGTGTGAATTTTTCTTCACCGGAGAGTTAACTTCAGTCCCCTTATCCTTTGCGGTACTCGACTGTGTTGTATTTTGTTTTGAAGCTTTGGCAGAAAACTACTCCTTGTTCGAGCCCTTACTGGATGTAGCACGCTTACACTCTTCCAGCGGCCGGAGGCCCTTACCAAAGGGAAGATCCCCATTGGTGTCTCGTGCCCCCGGGGTCAAACATAGTAGATTAGAGTGACCTAACCGGCCACAAGTGAAGCAAAAGTGCGGGATATTTTCATACTGAATAGCATATTGATCCGTGCTCCCCCGCCTTGCTGACTCAATAAAGATCCACCACCTCAAGGTTTTGGTGATATCTAGCGTGACCCTAGCCCTTAGGAACCCTCCCTCGTGATCAAACTTGATGGCCGAAGCTTGTTTGTCAATCTGCTTAGGAATTGCTTTACCCCAAACATCATCACGAAGGTTGAACGGTAAGTTAACAACTCTTACCCAGACTTGGAGTCGATTGAATTGGAGTTCAGACGGCCTCATGCATTCATCGAACTCTGATAATATAATAGCATGCTTACTAACATGCCATGGTGAACCATCCCACACGCGACCATGATCCCGTTGGGTAGCAAATTCTGCCACAAACGTGTTTGTACCAACATATCTGAAAGCTAGCCCTTTAGGGTTCCCCCATGCTGGTCGTAAGGCATTGGAGATGGTATGCATATGAAGAGTGTTGTGTAAGACCTGCCCCGCCAATGCCCACTTTGGTTTCTCGCTCTCGGGGCGATCGTCGATCACCAGAGGCGTGGCCTCTTCCTCAGAGATCTCCAATTTCCCGAGGGATTCTGCCAGTCGAGCTCTTGCCGTTTGTGGTGACATGGAGTCGACGTCCTTCTACCCACTGTTCGTGGACATGGAAGCCATCCTTTCCCGGCGGCGAAGATTGCCCGTCGATGAGATCATCATGCGCCGTCAAGGTTCCACGCGATAACCCTAATCGCCTCCAGGAGGTTTTCTGGGTTTTTCGCTGGAAAACTGTATCGAACCCCGAGTCTATTAGATCAGCCGTGAGATTCCAGTACTATTCTTAAACCACACAAGCAAATCGTGAGGAGGCGATGCCGCGATGGTAAACTTATACTCGAGGTTTCTCTCTCCTGCATACACATAGTTAAACAACTACAAGCAAGGTGTATATTTCCACTCCAAATTATTATCGTGATGTACCTTTCGTTCTTGATTTTTTATGGATCTTCCAAAAAAAAATTTCTATGTAAACATGACCCTTAGTTTTCATTGTCGTTTTAAGTTTTCATCCCCCACAAAGTCACAATGGTCAACAATGGCTGAAACTGTTTTTGTGCAATATATGAGCCGTTCTTTCCTATCCAAACTCTAGAGAGGCAATTTTCCAGGCGCTCCCTATTGATACCCTTCCTCCCTTGCAGGTCGCCCCCTCCCTCCATCGCCGACGTATGAGCGTGAGGAGGCTACAATAATCCAGATGAAATTGTAGTTTTCCTTGCTTTAGGGCTTTTAGTAGGGGTTTGTGGCCACGACATCGATTTGGCAAATATTTTTTTCTCAAGCTTCCCCGTCTCAACTATGTCGGTTGTAGCGGTGTAGATGTTTTATTGGCGTACATTTCTTCTGATCTTTTTGTTCGATAAGCTTAGGGTATGCGTGGATTGTCAGTGTGTCGTCGGCAATGACTTTCCTTTACAGTTTGGTCCACCAGCCTCCTGCTCGTCATGTTGATGCGGGCTCCAGTGTTTGGCATGGGACTTGTGAGTTTCTTTGGAGGCCGGGACCTTGGATCAGTGGATCTTCGGGCGACGACGACTTTGACGGTTTCTTCACTAGGGCACTGATCTGACAAGATCGTGGCGTTGATGACTTCCTGTCTGCGATCAACAACAACTGGCTAAATGTGATGATGGAGAGGCAGTAACGACGGTACACTCGACCTGTTTCGGAGGAAGAAGACATCCAGCCACACAGAGACCTCGATCTATTTACTTTATTTTCCACAGGTGTATGCACTACTAGTTTGATTAATTGTCATGAGACCTTTTTCCACAAGAAAACTTTTTTGCTAATGTGGTCTTATTTTGATGGCATTTGGCCAATAAACAAGCCAAGGTGGCAATGTGCAATTTTCTTACCAAGTACATTTTTCTGGCAAAAGACTGTACATGCATTTTACAAAATCTGGAGCATAAGGGACCAACATGGTGCCGCACCGGTGTGTGCAAAGATGAATAGGAAGTGGGGTGAGAGGAAAACCATGATGATGGTGGTGTGTGGTGTGTTTGTGGCATACAAGTAGGGGAGGGGGAAGAGAGAGAGAGATGAATGTGTTTGGGTGGACACGATGATAGGACGATACGGTGGAAATGCATAACGGAAATACGACAAAAACTAGTATGTATTTGCACAAAACATGAAAATTCATGGTATTGAAATTTAAAGATCAAGTAGTCAATCAAATTATACTTTATAAAAAAACATGAAAACCACACTATCGCAAACAATCGAGGAAGAATGATATACCCATCTTTTTTTAGAGTAAGATACACTTAGAAAATCTTTCTTTTAGAACAGTAGGATACATTCATCTAAAAAATGTGAACAATTTTTGAAATCTTGATTATTTTTTAAAGTGCTAATAAGTTTTGAAAATTCCGAACATTTTTTGGAAACTTGAATATTTTTTGAAATCTCACAAAAAAATGAAAAATCAAAGATAATTCGGAAAAAACATAAAACATTTGAAAACATATTTTTTTTGTAAAATTGATCAAATATTCAAGTTTTTGATACATTTTTCTAAAAATTAGGAACAATTTATTTAGATTACATACAAGTTTTGGAAAGTCGAGAACATTTTTCGAATTTGTGAACAAACTTCGGAATCGTGAATTTTATAAAGTTCTGAACAAAAACATTCAAAAACATGAATATTTATTGAAATTTTGATTTTTTTTTCTCCTGTACAAAGCGTAAACAGCCGCCAGAATGGGCCAGCCTAGCGTTAACCATATGCCTTTAGCGCTCCTTTCCAAAAAAATTGCATTCGTTTTTTTGCTTCATTTTCTTTACATTTGCTTATATGTTGAAATATTCTAAATATATCTATTATAGAAAACACTTTACATATAAATTTCAAATAACTTAATCATGAATTTGAAAATTATTAAGAAAATGTTTATAATGTAGATGAAAACTGTAGAGTGTGTATGAAACAAATTAGGCAAACATATATATATATATATATATATATATATATATATATATATATATATATAGTGTTACTATTCATCACCTGGGGTGCAGAATAAGTTATTTTTCATCCGAGGTAATCTTACGATCATTTCATAATTAAATTATGTTTGGAATTTAAATAGTAACATTTTTATTGATTCACTACGTAAATTTTGACATAAGAAAATAAAAAATATAGGTCATAAGACAAGAAAATTTGCAGTTTATGTGCATTTTAGACTATGTTTTTACTTTTGTAATTTTATATAACATAAAATATTTTTTACGGCGATTATATATTTTTTTACGCTCCCTTTTTATGTCGGAAATAAGACAAAACTTACGGAACGTAAAATTACGGTGCATTGATGGTAAAATAGAGGGGGTGAAGAATAACTATTCCTCACCCAGAGTGACGAATAACGTGACCCTATATATACATATATAATATTATTGTGTTAAAAAATGTTAAAAACTGAACTAAAATGTTTCTGATGTATACAAAAAATGTACGAAGAGTATGAAAAAACGTAGACATCAAAAAAATATAATATTAAAAAATTATCCTTGTATTTGTAAAATGTTAAACATTTATATAAAAAACGTTCCTGATTTGTACAAAAAATGTAAAATTTATATGGATAAAATAGGCATAAAAATATGTTTAAAAAAACTATAATCATGTGATTTAAAAAATGCTAAACACATGTACGAAATATGTTCCCGGTGTATACATAATATATATAATGTTTATGGAAATAAATTGACATCAAAATATATGTCTGAAAAAATGGTAATCATGTTTTTGAATAATCATTCTACGTATACAGAAAATGTTTATTTATTTAGGGGTAAAATGTTTATGCAATGTAAAAGAATCCTCATGTGGGTTAAAAAATATTTACTGTAATTAAAAAAGGTGTGTGTCAATTTAAATATTTATTCACATGTCTTCGAAAAATTTCCATGAAATTTAGAAAATATTTGTGGTGTTAAAAAAGTGTGCATAGTTTAGAAGAATGTTTATCTCCATTAAAAAATATTCAATGTGTATTTTTAAAGTGTTGACCATGTATTCTTTTTTTAAACCACATATTAAAAGGAAAACGTTCATCGTGTATTTAAAACATATTTAACGTGTATCAAGAAAAGTTCCACATCTACACAAAGAATGTGGATGGTGTACTAAAAAAAGTTGATTTGTGTTAAAAAATTAAAAACCGACAATAGAAACAAAAATAAAATCAAAGAAAAAAGAAAAAAATGGAAAATGCAGTGAAGACCAAGAAAAAACGAAGAAAATCAGTGAAAACATAGAAAAATAATGAAAAGAATAAAACCAATGCAACCGAGAAAGAAATGAAAAAACCCGGTGAAAAAGCAAAGAAAACAGAAAAACCGGAGAAACAAGCGAGGAAACAAAGAAAACCAGAAAGAAAGCAAAAAAGAAAGAAAGAAAGGAACGAAAAACCCTAAAAAAACGAGCCAAAACTAGTACAGCGACTGAACAAAAGAACAAGTGTCTCCACCAAAACCCAACGAATGAAAAAAACGACGAAAAATTGGCCGGCCCAATATGGGATAGTCCTTCAGGTGAGACGGGCGCTATAGTCTCTATATAAGGGAGATACAGTCTTCGCGATATACAAGCATCTACCAAGAAAGGAGTAACAAAAAGGCAGTACAAATACGGTATGGAAGAAACTGTGGAATTGAAAGGTATCGGCAAGAATCAAAAATTTCTTATGGCGACGCTTGCATAATTCCATCCCATGCTCTAGTGTACTAGCAAATCGCCATGGGAAATATATCACAGTGCCCAATTTGTCAGGTTAAAGAAAGTTTGGTACTCGCTTGGGATTTAGCGGATGTTTCTTTTGCCACTATGACTAATAGGTCTGGAGCAGCTATGCTGGAGTTTATATTGTATCAGCGAACATACACTGGACCGGTCGAATTACCAGAACTTGTAGTAACGGTCTGTTGGTAGTATCTTTTATAGCAAAGAAGGCAGCTAGTCAGACGTGAGGATGTACAAACTGCAGAAAGAATAGCTTCTGCTGTTATTGGGTTGGCCCTTAACTATGCCCGTGCAACATGGACAAGCAAGGTCATTCCAAAAATCAATAATAAGTGGTCGGTTTTCCAAGCAGGACAACAGGTGTTGAATGTCGATGCATCTTTTTCTGAGGGCGAGTATATCAGTGCATGTGGAGCAGTTATCCGTGATCACAGGGGAACTTTCATAAGAGGTTCAGCGGCAAGGTTGGAACATGTAGCTGATGTCGTCTCAGCCGAGGCAGCGGCGCTACTCGGGGGCTCAAGTTAGCTCATAATACTGGATGCTCTAGTTTTATGGTGAGAATGGACAATATTACGATGGTGGATGCTCTTAATCAAAATGAAGGACATTCCATGGTGGCAACGCCGGTGCTAGAAGATTGTTGTACTATCTTAGTAGACTTTGGGAAAGTTAATATTGAGCATTGTATTACAGAGTTGAATTATGTAGCTCATGAGTTAGTTAGATGGGGACGGGCGAATGACCCTTTTGTTTGGGATGACACTCCTCCAAACTTTATCATGAAATTGTTAGCGGACGATGTAACTGTTATTTGATGAATAAAGTATGCATTCCCCAGAAAAACAAACAGGAAGTACAAGGCCTTTCTTGTTCTAGAAAAAGGTAGTACGAGGCAGTATAAGTTCTTTGTAGGGTAAGGAGACAGGATAATCAACGTGATGAGGGTGAAACGAGACAGTCACCACCATCGCATCCTCTCCTCCTAAATCAAGCTTTCGCATGCATGCTTGGACGAAGTCTGAGCGGCGCAGAGGCCGCCCGGCCCCTATGTTCGCTCCGGAACCCTCGTTCCGTGCCCCGTAGCCATCGCTCCGGCGCTTCCTCCATAGCTATTTTACCTATCGCCCCGTCGGAGAGGAAGCGATTGGAAATAAGGAGAGGCTAGGCGCGCGCGCAGTGCTACGTACGTGCCAGGCCGGCGTCGCCGTCGTCGTCGTACGTCACCGACAACATGTCTTTCACCGGCACGCAGGACAAGTGCTTTGCGTGCGAAAAGACGGTCCATTTCATCGACCTCCTCACGGCGGACGGCGTCATCTACCACAAGACCTGCTTCAAATGCAGCCACTGCAAAGGGATCCTCTCGGTACGTACGTTCCTTGATTACATCTTCTGATACAATCAATCCTCCATGCATTCATGCATCGTGCATATGTGCATGCACTTCCTTGAACGACTGAGATCGAGCATGTATAACAGCCTTGTAAATTGTATGCGTTGGTGCATGGCCTCTAGATGTGCAGCTATTCTTCCATGGACGGTGTCCTCTACTGCAAGACGCACTTCGAGCAGCTCTTCAAGGAGACAGGGAGCTTCTCAAAGAAGTTCACACCGGGTAATGTACAATTCACAACGTACATATGGTTAACGTAATTAGGATATATATCCTGAGAGTTCTGTTGTGTGACGCAGGTAACAAATCTGGCGACAAGAATGAACTGGTACGTACAGCCCAGCCCCACAAACCTAGTCTTCATGCATGAGCCAAGCTTATCGTGTTTAGCGTTCCTTTTCTTTCGTAATGCAAGCTGTGCTAACTGGATATATGTCTCTGCAATGCAAATCCGAATGCCCCTGACTACAGTCAAGGGTCCCAAGCAAGCTATCCGCTGCCTTCTCCGGTACTCAGGATAAGTGTGCAGCCTGCACGAAAACAGTGTATCCACTCGAAAAGGTACAGAAAAAATATGAGATGGTTTGATAAACATTGATTTCATTCTTCGGTTAGGATGTCAGATTGCAATCACACTGCTCAACTTGACGACTGATCGTGCCATTCAGATGACTCTGGAGGGCGACGCATACCACAAGAGCTGCTTCAAGTGCTCCCACGGGGGCTGCATCCTAACCACCTCCTCCTACGCCGCCCTCAACGGTGTCTTGTACTGCAAGATCCATTTCCAGCAACTCTTCATGGAGAAAGGAAGCTACAGCCACATGAAGAAGAAGAGCCCCTCGCAGGAGGTGTTGCCCGATTTGGTGGCGGCAGCCGAAGAGCAACCGGCCGCAGAGGCGGCACCGCCGCAAGATGAAGAATAGAGAGCAAAATTAGGAAAACACGAAACTTATATACGCAGCACAACCTGGAATCCATGCTTGTTATTTTTACAAATTGGTTCTTTATGCCCCAACCCCGTCCCCCTTATTTTTTCGGTTCCTCTGAGCTTGGTTTGTCAAGCTGTAAGTAATGTACTAATACCTTCCTTTCATATGAGACTGCGGACAACTGTGGCAATCAACTAGTAAGCCTCATGGGGAAAATTGTATTAATTTTCTAAGCAAAAATAGCTACTCCCAATTTTGTAAATAATGCCTGGTCTCTGATGGTTGTCTTGGTTAGTCAGAACTCAGAAGGACAACCATGGTTAGCCAATACAGTGTATGTTTCTGTTTCTTAATTTCAGCAGAACCTTTACTGACATATACTAATATTAGATGAATCATATCAATCATCGTCGAACACTTGGGGTTGTCAGATGGCCCCTTCCTTGCAACGATGACCTTGTTGATGTTGTCGGACAAGCCCTGATCTGCTCCTTATATGTGCGGGCTTGTCAGTGATTCCACATAAGAGTGTGTACCTGTACAACCGTCAAGGTGTGATGATCTGGCTTACAATAGCGACTCCTTCATTCAAAATGGGGGTTGTAGTACATGGTGATTTAAGTTTGGTGATGCTCTCTAAGTACATGTTCTCGAGTTTTGGAGTGAAAACTCAGGTGAACAGGTCGAACCTAGCAATGGTAGTGTTCCACAACATTCCCTTGTTGGAGGTAGTGTCTAGAGTTTGGTAGTGATTCCTCTTTAGGGTGAAAACCCAACATCTAGCCTCTGTGAGTAGATCTGATGATAGTAGCGCCGCAAATAGTTCTCTTCTTGAAGACATCGTTGTTGAAGCACTTTCTCACAGTCCGGATGTGATAATGTTGCACTTACAGATAGATTCATAAGGATTTGCCTTATACACGTATGTTATTGGTGTTTTGCTTCGACGAAGCTTTTGGAGGTCGAGTTCTTCCCCTTTCTTTATGTGTTGGTTGTGTGCATGCTAATTATGCAAAGATCGGGTGTGTGCTCATTCTACTTGATGCAACATTGTAAGTCAATAAAAACATCCTTCATAAAAAAATAACAATGGAACCTCATTCAAACTTTAGGGAAACATCTTTGAAACACAATTAAACCTCATTAAAACTTGATTTGGTGTAGGTGGCACTACCACAAGACGTAGAATAGAGGGGCAAATCGGGGAAACATGAAATTTAACATACATCGCACATCATATAATCAATGTTTATTATTGATTACACATCGGTCCCCATCCCCTTCCCTCTTTTTTGGTTCCTCTGCGAGCTTGGTTTGTCAAGTGGTAAGTAATGCACTAATACCTTCCTTTCATATGAGACTTGTGACAACTTTGGCAATCAACTAGTAAGCCTCGTGGGGGGGGGGATGTATTAATTTTCTAAGCAAACATAGCTACTCGCAATTTGGTAAATCGTGCCTGGTCTCTAATGGTTGTCTTGGTTAGTCATAAGTCAGAAGGACAACCATGGTCAGCCAATATGGCATATGTTTGTGTTTGTTAACTTCGAATTGAACCCTTACTGGCATATACAGGATGAACCATATCAATCACCATCGAACACTTGGGGCTGTCAGATGACCCCTTCAGTGGGTTGTTCTTGTCGTGGATGCTGGGGGACAAGACATGATCCGCTCCTTATATACGTGGGCTTGTCGGTGATGTCCACATCAGAGTGTGTACCTATAAAACCCTCAAGGTGTGATGTTCTGGCTTACAATAGCGACTCCTTCATTGGAAATGGGGGCGGCAGTACATGGTGATTTAAGTTTGGTGGTGCTCTCTAAGTACATGATCTCGAGCTCTGGAGTGAAAACTCTAGTTGAGTTGATTTAACCTGGGAATGGTAGTGCTCCACAACATTCCTTTGTTGGTGGTAATGTTTGGAGTTCTCTAGTGATTCCTCTTTAGGGTGAAAACCCAATATCTAGCCTTTGTCAGTAGATCTGACGACAGTAGCGCTGCGCATAGTTCTCTACTTGAAAACATCACTGTTGAAGCACTTTCTCACAGTTCGGGTGCAATAATGATGCGTGCACATATAGATTCATAAGGATTTGCTTTATATACTATGTTATCGGTGGTTTGCTTCAATGGGACTTTTGGAGGTCGAGTTTTGCTTTCTTTGTGTGTTGGTTGTGTGCATACTAATTATGTAGAGATTAGGTGTGTGCTCATTCTTCTTGATGCAAATAAAAACATCCTTTATAACAAAAAAATGGAACCTCATTCAAAGTTTGTGGAAAACATCTTCGAAGCACAATTAAACCTCATTCAAACTTGATGCAATGGAGGTGGCACTGTTGCAAGACGTAGAATAGAGAGAGAAAATATGGGGACACGAAATTTAACACATGGGTTCTTTATCCTACAATTCATGTTTGCTGTTGTTTATGCATCGGTTCTTTACCCCCCCCCCCTATATCTTGGTTCCTCTGTGAGCTTGGTTTGTCACGTTGTACGTAATTTACTAATAGCTTCCTTAAATATGATACTCATGACAAGTGTGGCAATCAACTAGTAAAGTAGTAGACCTCATGCGTGATGAGTAATCTGTTTTGGTATTGTGTGAGTGGTGGGGTGGATCCATCGGCAACATATCCCTCCAACTCATGCTCGCATGTGTGATCATCGCCTCGCTTGACGCGGTGCTAAGCGAGAGGAACCTCTCACCATCCGAGTCGTGGCTCCAGTGATGGCTTAAGGGCACCTACCTCGGGCTGGCCTACATATAGCGAACTATGGTGCAACAAAGAGAGCGTATTGTGTGCATCAAAGATGAATAGACCAACAAGTTCTTTCATCTTCATGCACCACATCATAAGCAGATGAACCTCACCCACTAGCTTACTATTGCTCAGTGCATCGTGGCTGATGAGGCCGTCATGACTAGGCAGATTTCAGTCACTTCTCTTGCCTCGTTGGGACTATGGACGTACGGGAGTGCCCACTTCTACTCCAATAACTCGAGAACAGGGTCTTTGAGCTTGAGGATCTAGAGTGCTCATTCGGTTAGAAGGAGATCTTGGGTGCCATTCAACAACTACCCATGGACAAGGCCTCGCACCCGAATGGTTAAGCTAATGAGTTCCTCCATAGATATTGGGAGATCATTAAGAAGGACTTCTGTGACGCTTTTGAGAAGTTCTATGATATGAACCGAGAGAGGATTATATAGGTCTTTCCTTGCAAAGCCAAGTGTGCCCGCTACAATTTATGCTCTGCTGGTTTGGACAATACAAAACAGCCGCCCACGCCATGTTTATGAGTTGTCCCGAGGTAGATTCCATAAGATATTTGAGATAACGTTTGGACCAATTTGTGAAGATTATTATATCATCTGCAACTAGATATGCTCACAATGAGGGATTGGGATTGACAGGACCTATTCTCAAGGAACTTCCGCGTCCTTGGCCAGTCCACCTTATTCAGGATAGTTCGGTAGGAATGATACTACTTTTAGTATTAATACTAATAATTCTATCATGGTAGTAATTACCCTAGTACTGTTAGGAGAATGGCCAATAGCCCTTGACCATGGAAGGAAAGATACAAAAAATATTCAATTTGATTATTAGGAGTAGAAGCACTTTTCGATAGTAAGACGATGGACATGGGCTTCATCAGGCTTTGATCGCCTTTCTCTCCAAGCAACCTGAGGCTTCTAACGTATTTGATTACCAGCCTTATTCACCTATTCCTTCATCTCATCATGAAGGTGCCCCCCTTCGTTTCACACGAAAGCTCTCCCTGCTTGCCTCCGCCAACCAAAGTGTGTTCATTGTGGGAAGGTATATTCACCACAATTTTCTCCTAATCTTAAGGTTGACACGGCCAAAGCTTTCGACTCTGTGTCCTGGGTCTATCTCCTAGAGGTCCTCCACCACCTTGTTTCTATCCGCGCTAGCGGGAGTGGGTCTCTATTCTCCTCACCATGGCTACTACTCTGGTGCTTGTCAATGGTCCCCATGGGCACCCTACTTGTTACTCCTTCCGATCCATAATAAGTGTCAGAGTTTGAACTAATCTTGGTTCAAAATTGCGACACTTATTTTGGATCGGAGGGAGTACTTTTTTACATTGCTTCCTTTTCCCCTCTATCTTTTGGTTCCTCTGTGAGCTTAATTTGTCGAGCTGTAAGTACTGCACTAATACCTTCCTTCCGTATGACACTCATAACAGATTTGGCGATCAACTAGTAAACCTGATGGGAAAAACTGTAATTTTGTAACAAAAATAGCTACTCCCAATGTGCTATACCATGTCTCGGATGGTTGCCTTGGTTTTTCTTGACACCCTGATGGTTTTCTTTTTTAGGAAAGATGGTTGTCTTGGTTAATCATAAGGAAAACCATGCTAAGCCAATATATGATATATTTGCGTTTGCTGACTTCAACAAAACCCTTATTAACATAAAATGAGCTCAACATAAAATACATATGAATATATTTCCACTAAAAGTACATACTCCCTCCATCCATAAATATATATATATGACTATTGGTAAGAATAATAGTATATGATATGTATAATATGAAAATTATCATTAGAAGCTCCTTTCATGTACGAATTTGATGGTATGCTTTGTGTGACTTGCATGTCATATATTATTGCTCTAATATGTTGTCAAAGTTACTCTCAGAAAACGCATTAGGCTCTATATATATGGATAGAGGGAGTATGAAGAGAGCCCCAAAGAAATTGCCTTACACGTCAAGTGAACAAAATAACATCTCACATAGAAAGAAAATAAGATATACACCCAAATATTACAAGAACCAGATAGATCTTGTATATCCAAAATAAAATGACGGGATATGGAATTATACATTAAAAATATTCTCAAACTGGATTTGGTGCTTAGTTCATATTTTGTTCAAGGTAGGGGGAGTTCTTTTGTAGGGCTGTTGTAGTAGCCATATTGCGTATTATCTAGACATGTGTGTTTAAGATCTACATTGTTGGAACATTCAAATGTGCATTTTTCATGGTAGGATCAAATTTTAGTATTTGGAACCAAAGATCTATGAATCATCACTAATACATAGTGAAAATCCATTGACCTCTCTTACACCTCGCTAAAACCAAATGAAACCTCGGTACAACAAAGAAACACCAATTAAACATTTCAAAATCTTAGTTGAGCATTTGTCAAACAGCGTGCATGAGCTTTTTGTAACCTCACGAGATCCCAATGTAACATCATTGAAACTTTAGTGAAACACCTTGATGTCTACTACGCAACTTTATTCTTGTAGACTCTATTGGGTCTCCGAGCGCAGAGTTTAATAGGACAGTAGAAAATTTCCCTCAAGTGGATGACCTAAGGTTTATCCATCTTTGGGAGGCGTAGGATGAACGTGACCTCTCTCAAACAACCCTGCAATCAAATACAAGAAATCTCTTTTGTCCCAACACACCCAATACATTGGTAAATTGTATAGGTGCACTAGTTCGGCGAAGAGATTGTGATACAAGTATAGTATGGATAGTAGATATACATTTTTGTAATCTGAAATAATAAAAATAACAAGGTAGCAAGTAGCAAAAGTTAGCACAAATGGTATTGCAATGCTTGGAAACAAGGCTACGGTTCATACTTTCACTAGTGTAATCTCCCAACAGTGCTAACATATTTGAATCATATAACAATCCCTCAACGTGTGACAAAGAATTACTCCAAAAAATTTATCAGAGAACATAGTACGAAAACACGTATCAACCGATGTGCCTAGATTACCCTATTGTCACCAGGGAATCCGTAAGTTGATTACCAAAACATATATCAAGTGACTCAATAGAATACCCCATTGTCACCGCGGGTATCCACATGCAAGACATACATCAAGTGATCTTAAATCTAATATTCAATCCAACATAACCAAACCTCAAAGAGCAAGACTCAATTCATCACAACAAGATAGAGAGAGGAAAAAGTAACAAGGCCCATGGTTACATCAAGATCGTGACGGATCAAGAACATGAGAGAGAGAGAGAGCGACAACGGTCAAACACATAGCTGCTAGTACATACCCTCTGCCCAGAGGGTGAACTACTCCCTTCTCATCATGGATGCCGCCGGGATGACAAAGATGGCCTCCGACAATGATTTCCCCCGCCGGCAAGGTGCCGAAAAAGTCCTCCAAATGAGATCACTTCGGTATAGAGGCTTGCGGCGATGGCGTGGGAGTTCTAGGTTTTTTCGGAGGTTTCTATATTATTAAGAATTTCCGACGTCAGTTTCACGTCAGGGGGCCCACGAGGGACCGATGAGCTCAGCCCACGCACCCTGGGGGGAGGCTCGCCCCCTGAGCTCGTCGCTCCCATGGACTTCGTCTGGTCCACCTCCCAGGCTTTGGGGGTCTCTTCTTGCCCATAAAAAAGCACCGTAAATTTTCAGCCCAATCCGAGAACTTTTATTTCTGCACAAAAATAACACCATGGTAGTTCTGCTGAAAATAGCATCAGTCCGGATTAGTTTCATTCAAATCATATAAAAGTGCACCAAAACCATATAAATTGTTGTAAACATGGCATGAATACTTCATAAATTATAGATACGTTGGAGACGTATCACATCTTTCAACACAGTTAAACTTTTGTGAAAAGAAGGCCATCATGCACCTTGCGTCTGTGCCCATTCATACCATGATCTGCTACCCACTGCTACTTGTGAACTGCGTTGGGATTTCCCTGAAGAAGAGAGGATGATGCAGTACAGTAGAGATAAGTATTTCGCTTAGTTAAGAACCAAGTTTATCAATCCAGTAGAAGAACCACACAACACCTCGTTAGCAGCACCTGCACACAAATAACAAATTCTTACAACCCAACGCGAACAAGGAGTTGTCAATCCCTCGGCGGTTACCCGCAAGATTAAATTGTGTAGTAATTAATAGATAGATTG
The DNA here is from genome assembly GCF_056163025.1 of Triticum urartu. Lineage (NCBI taxonomy): Eukaryota > Viridiplantae > Streptophyta > Magnoliopsida > Poales > Poaceae > Triticum > Triticum urartu. The sequence continues at coordinate 595,748,121 of NC_141874.1, forward strand.
AACAAAAATACAAAATAAAATAAATAAAGTAAAATTACGGCAAGGTATTTTTAGGATTTTTAATATATGATAAAAGTATACCTAGGGGGCATAGTTTTCACTAGAGGCTTCTCTCTTGAAAATAGTATATGGTGGGTAAACAAATTACTGTTGGGAAATCGATGAAAAGCAAATAATCATGAAGATATCCAACACAATGATCATGTATATAGGCATCACGTCCAAGACAAGTAGACCAAAACGATTCTACATCTACTACTATTACTTCACACATCGACCGCTATCCAGCATGCATCTAGAGTATTAAGTTCATATAGAACGGAGTAACACCTTAAGCAAGATGACATGATGTAGACAAAGAAAACTCACGCATAAATAAACCCCATCTTTTTATCCTTAATCACAATGATACATATATGTGTCATGTCCCTTTCTGTCACTGGGATTGAGCACTGCAAGATCGAACCCATCACAAAGCACCTCTCTCATTGCAAGAAAAATCAATCTAGTTGGCGAAACCAAATCAATAGATCGGAGAGAAACACGAAGCTATAATAATCATGCATGAAAGAGTTCACAGAAAACTTAAGTAATATCCATGGATAATTTGATCATAAACTCAAAATTCATCGGATCCCAACAAACACACCGCAAAAAGTGATTATATTGAATAGAACTCCAAGAACATCGAGGAGAACATTGATACGTCCATTTTCAATCATGCTTTTATATCGATATTTATAGCATTATGGGCTGCTATTACACATTATGTCACAATACTTATGCCTATTCTCTCTTATATTACAAGGTTTGCATGAAGAGGGAGAATGTCGGCACCTGGAATTCTGGGCTGGAAAAGGAGCAAATATTAGAGACCTATTCTGCACAACTCCAGAAGTTCTGAAACTTCATAGGAGCAAGTTTCAGAATATATAAAAAATATTGGGGAAAGAAGTACCAGAGGGGGGCCACCCACCATCCACGAGGGTGGGGGCGCGCCCTACCCCCCTGGGCGTGCCCCCTGCCTCGTGGGCACCCAGGCAGCCCTCTGATGTCCATCTTCTGCTATATGAGGTCTTTCGTCGAGGAAAAAATCATAATCTAGCTCATGGGATGAAACTCCGCCGCCACGAGGCGGAACCAATCTAGGGCTCCGGCGGAGCTGTTCTGCCGGGGAAACTTCCCTCTGGGAAAGGGAAATCATCAACATCGTCATCACCATCGATCCTCTCATCGGGAGGGGGTCAATCTCCATCAACATCTTCACCAGCACCATCTCATCTCAAACCCTAGTTCATCTCTTGTATCCAATCTTTGTCCCAAAGCCTCAGATTGGTACCTGTGGGTTGCTAGTAGTGTGGATTACTCCTTGTAGTTGATGCTAGTTGGTTTATTCGGTGGAGATCATATGTTCAGATACTTTATGCATATTTATACCCCTCTGATTATGAACATGAATATGATTTGTGATTAGTTACGTTTGTTCCTGAGGACATGGGAGAAGTCTTGCTATAAGTAGTCATGTGGATTTGGAATTCGTTCGATATTTTGATGAGATGTATGTTGTCTTTCCTCTAGTGGTGTCATGTGAACGTCAACTACATGACACTTCACCATTGTTTGGGCCTAGAGGAAGGCATTGGGAAGTAATAAGTAGATGATGGGTTGCTAGAGTGACAGAAGCTTAAACCCTAGTTTACGCGTTGCTTCGTAAGGGGCTGATTTGGATCCATATGTTTCATGCCATGGTTAGGTTTACCTTAATACTTCTTTTGTAGTTGCGGATGCTTGCAATAGGGGTTAATCATAAGTGGGATGCTTTTCCAAGGAAGGAAAATACCCAAGCACCGGTCCACCCACATATCAAATTATCAAAGTACAGAACGCGAATCATATGAGTGTGATGAAAACTAGCTTGACGATAATCCCATGTGTCCTCGGGAGCGTTTTCCTTTATATAAGAGTTTGTTCAGGGTTGTCCTTTGTTACAAAAAGGATTGGGCCATCTTGCTGCACACTATTTACTTTCATTACTTGTTACTCGTTATAAATTACCTTATCACAAGACTATCTGTTACCGATAATTTCAGTGCTTGCAGAGAATACCTTGCTGAAAACTGCTTATCATTTCCTTCTGCTCCTCGTTGGGTTCGACACTCTTACTTATCGAAAGGACTATGATAGATCCCCTATACTTGTGGGTCATCAAGACTCTTTTCTAGCGCCGTTGCCAGGGAATGAAGCGCCTTTGGTAGGTGGAATTTGGTAAGGAAAAATTTATATAGTGTGCTGAAATTTACTGTCACTTGTTACTATGGAACATAATCCTTTGAGGGGCTTGTTCGGGGTATCTTCACCCCGACCAGTAGAGCAAAGAGTTTCTCCTCAACCTAATGAACCTACTGAAAATGTTTACTTTGAAATCCCTTCGGGTATGATAGAGAAACTGCTAACTAATCCTTTTACAGGAGATGGAACATTGCATCCCGATTTGCACCTAATCTATGTGGATGAAGTTTGTGGATAATTTAAGCTTGCAGGTATGCCCGAGGATGTTATCAATAAGAAGGTCTTCCCTTTATCTTTGAAGGGAAAGGCATTGACATGGTTTAGGCTATGTGATGATATGGGATCATGGAACTACAACCGATTGAAATTGGAATTTCATCAGAAGTTTTATCATATGCATCTTGTTCATCGTGATCGTAATTATATATATAATTTTTGGCCTCACGAAGGAGAAAGCATTGCTCAAGCTTGGGGGAGGCTTAAGTCAATGTTATATTCATGCGCCAATCATGAGCTCTCAAGAGAAATTATTATTCAAAAAAATTATGCTCGACTTTCTCTCGATAATCGCTCCATGCTCGATACTTCTTGTACTGGCTCTTTTATGATGACGGCTATTGAATTCAAATGGGATTTATTAGAAAGAATTAAACACAACTTTAAATATTGGGATCTCGACGAAGGTAACGAGTCAGGTATAACACCTAAGTTTGATTGTGTTAAATCTTTTATGGATACCGATGCTTTCCGTGAATTTAGCACTAAATATGGACTTGACTCTGAGATAGTAGCTTCTTTCTGTGAATCTTTTGCTACTCATGTTTATCTCCCTAAGGAGAAGTGGTTTAAATATAATCCTCCCATTGAAGTAAAAGTAGTTGCACCTATTAAAGTTGAAGAAAAGACTATCACTTATAATGATCTTGTTGTTCCTACTGCTTATATTGAGAAACCACCTTTCCCTGTTAGAATAAAGGATCATGCTAAAGCTTCAATTGTGGTTCGTAAGAGTAATACTAGAACACCTAAACCCTCTGAGCAAATTAAAGTTGAACCTAGTGTTGCTATGGTTAAAGATCTCTTGGCCGGTAATATTGATGGGCATGTTATTTACTTCTGTGATGAATCTGCTAGAATTGCTAGACCCGATACTAAAAATAAACATAGACATGTTGTAGGCATGCCTGTTATTTCAGTTAAAATAGGAGATCATTGCTTTCATGGCTTATGTGATATGGGTGCTAGTGCAAGTGCAATACCTCATTCCTTATATAAAGAAATTATGCATGATATTGCACCTGCTGAGATAGAGGAAATTGATGTTACAATTAAACTTGCTAATAGAGACACTATTTCACCAGTTGGGATTGTTAAAGATGTTAAAGTCTTGTGTGGGAAAGTTAAATATCCTGCTGATTTTCTTGTTCTTGGTTCCCCGCAAGATAATTTTTGTCCCATTATATTTGGTAGACCCTTCTTGAATACTGTTAATGCTAAGATAGACGGCAATAAGGATATTGTTTCTGTTGGTTTAGGGGATATGTCTCATGAATTTAACTTTGCTAAATTTCGTAGACAACCCCATGATAAACAATTTCCTAGTAAAGATGAAATTATTGGTCTTGCTTCTATTGCCGTGCCTCCTAATGATCCTTTAGAACAATATTTGCTAGACCATGAAAATGATATGTTTATGAATGAAAGAAGTGAAATAGATGAAGTATTCTTTAAACAAGGACCTATTTTGAAACATAATTTGCCTGTTGAAATCCTAGGGGGTCCTCCTCCACCCAAGGGTGATCCCATGTTTGAGCTTAAACCTTTACCTGATACTCTTAAATATGCTTATCTTGATGAGAAAGAGATATATCCTGTTATTATTAGTGCTAACCTTTCAGAGCATGAGGAAAATAAATTATTGAAAACTCTAAAGAAGCACCGTGCTGCTATTGGATATACTCCTGATGATCTTAAGGGCATTGGTCCCACTCTATGCCAGCACAAAATAAAATTGGAGAAAGACGCGAAACCGGTTGTTGGTCACTAATGATGGTTAAATCCTAAGATGAAAGAATTGATCAGAAAAGAAATACTAAAGCTTCTTGAGACAGGTATAATTTATCCCGTTGCTAATAGTCAGTGGGTAAGTCATGTCCATTGTGTCCCTAAGAAGGGAGGTATTACTGTTGTTCCTAATGATAAACATGAATTGATCCCACAAAGAATAGTTACAGGTTATAGAATGGTAATTGATTTCCGCAAATTAAATAAAGCTACTAAAAAGGATCATTACCCGTTACCTTTTATTTATCAAATGCTAGAAAGATTATCCAAACATACACATTTTTGCTTTCTAGATGGTTATTCTGATTTCTCTCAAATACATGTGTCAAAAGAGGATCAAGAAAAGACAACTTTTACTTGCCCTTTTGGTACCTTTGCTTATATATGTATGCCTTTTGGTTTATGCAATGCACCTGCTTCCTTTCAAAGATGTATTATTGCTATATTCTCTGACTTCTGTGAAAAGATTGTTGAGGTTTTCATGGATGATTTCTCCATATATGGAACTTCTTTTGATGATTTCTTAAGCAACCTTGATCGAGTTTTGCAGAGATGTGAAGAAACTAATCTTGTCTTGAATTGGGAGAAGTGCCACTTTATGGTTAATGAAGGTATTGTCTTGGGGCATAAAATTTCTGAAAGAGGTATTGAAGTTGATAAAGCTAAAGTTGATTCTATTGAAAAGATGTTGTGTCCTAAGGACATCAAAGGTATAAGAAGTTTCCTTGGTCATGGCGGTTTTTATAGGAGGTTCATTAAGGACTTCTCTAAAATTTCCCGGCCTCTGACTAATCTATTACAAAAAGATGTTCCTTTTGTTTTTGATGATGATTGTGTAGAAGCATTTGAAATACTTAAGAAAGCTTTGATTTCTGCACCTATTATTCAGCCTCCTGATTGGAATTTACCATTTGAAATCACGTGTGATGCTAGTGATTATGTTGTAGTGGCTGTTCTAGGACAAAGAGTTGATAAGAAATTAAATGTTATCCAATATGCTAGTAAGACTCTGGACAGTGCCCAGAGAAATTATGCTACTACTGAAAAAGAATTTTTAGTAGTTGCATTTTCTTGTGATAAGTTTAGACCTTACATTGTTGATTCTAAAGTAACTGTTCACACTGATCATGCTGCTATTAAATATCTTATGGAAAAGAAAGATGCTAAACCTAGACTTATTAGATGGGTTCTCTTGCTACAAGAATTTGATTTGCTTATTATCGATAGAAAGGGAGCTGAGAACCCCGTTGCAGACAACTTGTCTAGGTTAGAGAATGTTCTTGATGACCCACTACCTATTGATGATAGCTTTCCTGATGAACAATTAGCTGTCATAAATGCTTCTCGTACTACTCCATGGTATGCTGATTATGCTAATTATATTGTTGCTAAATTTATACCACCTAGTTTCACATACCAGCAAAAGAAAATTTCTTCTATGACTTAAGAAATTACTTTTGGGATGACCCACACCTTTATAAAGAAGGAGTAGATGGTGTCATTAGACATTGTGTACCTGAGCATGAACAGGAACAGATCCTACGCAAGTGTCACTCTAAGGCTTATGGAGGACACCACGCTGGAGATAGAACTGCACATAAGGTATTGCAATCCGGTTTTTATTGGCCTACTCTCTTCGAAGATGCACGTAAGTTTGTCTTGTCTTGTGATGAATGTCAAAGAATTGGTAATATTAGTAGAAGTCAAGAAATGCCAATGAATTATTCACTTGTTATTGAACCATTTGATGTCTGGGTCTTTGATTATATGGGACGTTTCCTTCCTCTAATGGGTATACACATATTTTAGTTGATGTTGATTACGTTACTAAGTGGGTCGAAGCTATTCCAACTAGTAGTGCTGATCATAACACCTCTATTAAGATGCTTAAAGAAGTTTTTTTTCCGAGGTTTGGAGTCCCTAGATACTTAATGACTGATGGTGGTTCACATTTTATTCATGGTGCTTTTCGTAAAATGATTGCTAAGTATGATGTTAACCATAGAATTGCATCTCCATACCACACACAATCTAGTGGCCAGGTAGAATTGAGTAATAGAGAGCTGAAATTAATTTTGCAAAAGATTGTTAATAGATCTAGAAAGAATTGGTCCAAGAAACTCGATGATGCATTATGGGCTTATAGAACTACATATAAAAATCCTATGGGTATGTCTCCGTATAAGATGGTTTATGGAAAGGCATGTCACTTACCTCTCGAACTAGAACATAAGGCATATTGGGCCATTAAAGAGCTCAATTATGATTTCAAACTTGCCAGTGAGAAGAGGTTATTTGACATTAGTTCACTTGATGAATGGAGAACCCAGGCTTATGAGAATGCCAAACTGTTTAAGGAAAAGGTTAAAAGATGACAAAAAGGATACAAAAACATGAGTTTAATGTAGGTGATTATGTATTGTTATACAACTCTCATTTAAGATTTTTTGTAGGAAAACTCCTCTCTAAATGGGAATGTCCTTACATTATCGAGGAGGTCTATCGTTCCGGTGCCATAAAAATCAACAACTTCGAAGGCACAAATCCGTGGGTGGTTTCTACCTCTTGAGCACTGCGTTGGATTTCCCCGAAGAGGAGAGGATGATGCAGCAAAGTAGCGTAAGTATTTCCCTCAGTTTTTGAGAACCAAGGTATCAATCCAGTAGGAGGCTACACGTGAGTCCCTCGTACCTACACAAAAACAATAGCTCAGCGCAACCAACGCGCTTACGGGTTGTCAATCCCTTCACGGTCACTTACGAAAGTGAGATCTGATAGAGATGATAAATAATATTTTTGGTATTTTTGGTATAGAGATGCAAAGTAAAAGAAAAGTAAAAGCAAAGCAATAATAAAGTGATGGAGATTGATATGATGAGAAAGAGACCCGGGGGCCATAGGTTTCACTAGTGGCTTCTCTCAAGAGCATAAGTATTCTACAGTGGGTGAACAAATTACTGTTGAGCAATTGACGAAATTGAGCATAGTTATGAGAATATCTAGGTATGATCATGTATATAGGCATCACGTCCGAGACAAGTTGACCGACTCCTGCCTGCATCTACTACTATTACTCCACTCATCGACCGCTATCCAGCATGCATCTAGATTATTAAGTTAAAAACAGAGTAACACCTTAAGCAAGATGACATGATGTAAAGGGATAGTTTCATGCAATATGATAAAAACCCCATCTTGTTATCCTCGATGGCAACGATACAGTACGTGCCTTGCTGCCCCTTCTGTCACTGGGAAAGGACACCGCAAGATCGAACCCAAAGCTAAGCACTTCTCCCATGGCAAGAAAAACCAATCTAGTAGGCCAAACCAAACTGATAATTCGAAGAGACTTGCAAAGATAACCAATCATACATAAAAGAATTCAGAGAAGATTCAAATATTATTCATAAATAGAGTTGATCATAAACCCACAATTCATCGGTCTCAACAAACACACCGCAAAAAGAAGATTACATCGAATAGATCTCCATGAGAGAGGGGGGAACATTGTATTGAGATCCAAAAAGAGAGAAGAAGCCATCTAGTTACTAACTATGGACCCGTAGGTCTGAAGTAAACTACCCACACTTCATCGGAGGGGCTTGGATGATGATGTAGAAGCCCTCCGTGATCGATGCCCCCTCCGGCGGAGCTCTGAAACAGGCCCCAAGATGGGATCTCGTGGATACAGAAAGTTGCGGCAGTGGAATTAGGTTTTTGGCTCCGTCCCCGATTGTTTGGGGGTACATAGGTATATATAGGAGGAAGAAGTACGTCGGCGGAGCTTCGAGGGGCCCATGAGGCAGGGGACGCGCCCTAGGGGGGCGCGTCCTCCACCCTCGTGACCGCCTCATGGCTTTCTTGACGGAGGGTCCAAGTCTCCTGGATCTTATCTGATGAGAAAATCACGTTTCCGAAGGTTTCATTCCGTTTGGACTCCGTTTGATATTCCTTTTCTTCGAAACCCTAAAACAGGCAAAAACAACAATTCTGGGCTGGGCCTCCGGTTAATAGGTTAGTCCCAAAAATAATATAAAAGTGGAAAATAAATCCCAATATAGTCCAAAACAGTAGATAATATAGCATGGAGCAATCAAAAATTATAGATACGTTGGAGACGTATCAAGCATCCCCAAGCTTAATTCCTGCTCGTCCTCGAGTAGGTAAATGATAAAAGAGAATTTTTGATGTGGAGTGCTACTTGGCATAATTTTAATGTAATTCTTCTTAATTGTGGTATGAATATTCAGATCCGAAAGATTCAAGACAAAAGTTCATATTGACATAAAAATGATAATACTTCAAGCATACTAACTAAGCAATTATGTCTTCTCAAAATAACATGGCCAAAGAAAGTTCATCCCTACAAAATCATATAGTTTTGTTATGTTTCATTTTCGTCACACAAGAATGCTCTCATCATGCACAACCGCGATGATAAGCCAAGCAATTGTTTCATACTTTAGTAATCTCAAACCTATAACTTTCACGCAATATATGAGCGCGAGCCATGGACATAGCACTATGGGTGGAACAGAATATAATGAGGGGGTTATGTGGAGAAGACAAAAAGGGAGAAAGTCTCACATCAACGAGGCTAACCAATGGGCTATGGAGATGCCCACCGATTGATGTTAATGCAAGGAGTAGGGATTACATGCAACGGATGCACTAGAGCTATAAATGTATGAAAGCTCAACAAAAGAAACTAGTGGGTGTGCATCCAACTTGCTTGCTCATGAAGACCTAGGGCACTTGAGGAGGCCTATTGTTGGAATATACAAGCCAAGTTCTATAATGAAAAATTCCCACTAGTATATGAAAGTGATAACATGAGAGACTCTCTACTATGAAGATCATGGTGCTACTTTGAAGCACAAGTGTGGTAAAAGGATAGTAACATTGTCCCTTCTCTCTTTTTATCTCATTTTTTTGGCCTTCTCTTTTTTTTATATGGCCTTTTTTGGTCCTTCTCTTTTTTATGGCCTTTTTTTATTCCTCACTTGGGACAATGCTCTAATAATGATGATCATCACACTTCTATTTATTTACAACTCAATGATTACAACTCGATACTAGAACAAAGATGACTCTATATGAATGCCTCCGGCGGTGTACCGGGATATGCAATGAACCAAGAGTGACATGTATGAAAGAATTATGAACGGTGGCTTTGCCACAAATACTATGTGAACTACATGATCATGCTAAGCAATATGACAATGATGAATGTGTCATGATGAACGGAATGATGGAAAGTTGCATGGAAATATATCTCGGAATGGCTATGGAAATGCCATAATAGGTAGGTATGGTGGCTGTTTTGAGGAATATATAAGGAGGTTTATGTGTGAAAGAGCGTACCATATCACGGGGTTTCTGTTGGGGAACGTAGCAGAAAACAAAAATTTTCCTACGGTTTCACCAAGATCCATCTAGGAGTTCATCTAGCAACGAGTGATTAGATGCATCTACGTACCTTGTAGATCGCAAGCGGAAGCGTTCAAAGAACGGGGATGAGGTAGTCGTACTCGACGTGATTCGAATCACCGAAGATCTTAGCACCGAACGGACGATGCCTCTGCGTTCAACACACGTACAGAACAGCCACATCTCCTCCTTCTTGATCCAGCAAGGGGAGAGGAGAGGTTGAGGGAGATGGCACCAGCAGCAGCACGATGGCGTGGTGATGATGGAGCTGCAGTGCTCCGTCAGGGCTTCGCCAAGCGCTATGGAGGACGAGGAAGTGTTGGAGAGGGAGAAGGAGGCAACCAAAGGCGTGTGAGAAAAGCCCTCCTTCCCTCACTATATATAGGAGGGCCAAGGGGGGGCTCCGGCCCTAGGGGATCCAATCTCCTAGGGTGGGGCGGCGGCCAAGGGGGGTTTCCCTCCCCCCCAAGGCACCTAGGAGGTGCCTTCCCCTCCTAGGACTCTATCCCCTTATGACCCTAGGCGCATGGGCCTCTTTGGGGCTGGTGCCCTTGGCCCATGTAGGCCAAGGCGCACCCCTTAGAGCCCATGTGGCCCCCCGGGACAGGTGGCCCCACCTGGTGGGCCCCCGGGACCCTTCCGGTGGTCCCGGTACAATACCGATAACCCCGAAACTTGTCCCGATGCCCGAAACAGGACTTCCCATATATAAATCTTTACCTCCGGACCATTCCGGAACTCCTCGTGACGTCCGGGATCTCATCCGGGACTCCGAACAACATTCGGGTTACTGCATATACATATCCCTACAACCCTAGCGTCACCGAACCTTAAGTGTGTAGACCCTACGGGTTCGGGAGATATGCAGACATGACCGAGACGACTCTCCGGTCAATAACCAACAGCGGGATCTGGATACCCATGTTGGCTCCCACATACTCCACGATGATCTCATCGGATGAACCACGATGTCGAGGATTTAAGCAACCCCGTATGCAATTCCCTTTGTCAATCGGTATGTTACTTGCCCGAGATTCGATCGTCGGTATCCCAATACCTTGTTCAATCTCGTTACCGGCAAGTCACTTTACTCGTACCGTAATGCATGATCCCGTGACCAGACACTTGGTCACTTTGAGCTCATTATGATGATGCATTACCGAGTGGGCCCAGTGATACCTCTCCGTCATATGGAGTGACAAATCCCAGTCTCGATCCGTGTCAACCCAACAGACACTTTCGGAGATACCTGTAGTGCACCTTTATAGTCACCCAGTTACGTTGTGACGTTTGGTACACCCAAAGCACTCATACGGTATCCGGGAGTTACACGATCTCATGGTCAAAGGAAAAGATACTTGACATTGGAAAAGCTCTAGCAAACGAACTACACGATCTTTGTGCTATGCTTAGGATTGGGTCTTGTCCATCACATCATTCTCCTAATGATGTGATCCCGTTATCAATGACATCCAATGTCCATAGCCAGGAAACCATGACTATCTGTTGATCAACGAGCTAGTCAACTAGAGGCTTACTAGGGACATATTATGGTCTATGTATTCACACGTGTATTACGATTTCCGGATAATACAGTTATAGCATGAATAAAGACAATTATCATGAACAAAGAAATATAATAATAATGCTTTTATTATTGCCTCTAGGGCATATTTCCAACAGTCTCCCACTTGCACTAGAGTCAATAATCTAGTTACATTGTGATGAATCGAACACCCATGGAATTCTGGTGTTGATCATGTTTTGCCCTAGGGAGAGGTTTAGTCAACGGATCTGCTACATTCAGGTCCGTATGTACTTTACAAATCTCTATGTCTCCATTTTGAACATTTTCACGAATGGAGTTGAAGCGACGCTTGATGTGCCTTGTCTTCTTGTGAAACCTGGGCTCCTTGGTAAGTGCAATAGCTCCAGTGTTGTCACAAAAGAGTTTGATTGGCCCCGACGCATTGGGTATGACTCCTAGCTCGGTGATGAACTCCTTCACCCATATTGCTTCATGTGCTGCCTCCGAGGCTGCCATGTACTCCGCTTCACATGTAGATCCCGCCACGACGCTCTGCTTGCAGCTGCACCAGCTCACTGCTCCTCCATTGAACATATACACGTATCCGGTTTGTGACTTAGAGTCATCCAGATATGTGTCGAAGCTAGCGTCGACGTAACCCTTTACGACGAGCTCTTCGTCACCTCCATAAACGAGAAACATGTCCTTTGTCCTTTTCAGGTACTTCAGGATATTCTTGACCGCTGTCTAGTGTTCCTTGCCGGGATTACTTTGGTACCTTCCTACCAAACTTACGGCAAGTTTACATCAGGTCTGGTACACAGCATGGCATACATAATAGATCCTATGGCTGAAGCATAGGGGATGACACTCATCTCTTCTTTATCTTTTGCCGTGGTCGGGCATTGAGCCGAGCTCAATCTCACACCTTGCAAAACAGGCAAGAACCCTTTCTTGGACTGATCCATTTTGAACTTCTTCAAAATCTTATCAAGGTATGTGCTTTGTGAAAGACCTATGAGGCGTCTTTATCTATCTCTATAGATCTTGATGCCTAATATATAACCAGCTTCTCCAAGGTCCTTCATTGAAAAACTTTTATTCAAGTAGGCCTTGATGCTGTCCAAGAGTTCTATATCACTTCCCATCAAAAGTATGTCATCTACATATAGTATGAGAAATGCTACAGAGCTCCCACTCACTTTCTTGTAAACGCAGGCTTCTCCATAAGTCTGCGTAAACCCAAACGCTTTGATCATCTCATCAAAGCGAATGTTCCAACTCCGAGATGCTTGCACCAGCCCATAAATCGAGCGTTGGAGCTTGCACACCTTGTCAGCATTCTTAGGATCGACAAAACCTTCCGGCTGCATAATATACAACTCTTCCTTAAGGAAACCATTAAGGAATGCCGTTTTGACGTCCATTTGCCATATCTCATAATCATAGAATGCGGCAATTACTAACATGATTCGGACGGACTTTAGCTTCGCTACCGGTGAGAAAGTCTCATCATAGTCAATTCCTTGAACTTGTCGATAACCCTTAGCGACAAGCCGAGCTTTATAGATGGTCACATTACCATCCGCGTCTGTCTTCTTCTTGAAGATTCATTTATTTTCTATGGCTCGCCGTTCAACGGGCAAGTCAGTCAAAGTCCGTACTTCGTTTTCATACATGGATCCTATCTTGGATTTCATGGCTTCTAGCCATTTGTCGGAATCCGGGCCCGCCATCGCTTCTTCATAGTTCGAAGGTTCACTGTTGTCTAACAACATGATTTCCAAGACAGGGTTGCCGTACCACTCTGGTGCGGAACGTGTCCTTGTGGACCTTCGAATTTCAGTAGGAGCTTGATCAGAAGTATCTTGATCATCATTAATAACTTCCTCTCTAGTCGGTGCAGGCGCCTCAGGAACATTTTCTTGAGTTGCGCCATTTTCCGGTTCAAGAGGTAATACTTCATCAAGTTCCACTTTCCTCCCACTTACTTCTTTCGAGAGAAACTCTTTCTCTAGAAAGGATCCATTCTTGGCAACAAAGATCTTGCCTTCGGATCTGAGGTAGAAGATATACCCAATGGTTTCTTTAGGGTATCCTATGAAGACGCATTTTTCCGATTTGGGTTCGAGCTTTTCAGGTTGAAGTTTCCTGACATAAGCATCGCATCCCCAAACTTTTAGAAACGACAGCTTAGGTTTCTTCCCAAACCATAATTCAAACGGTGTCGTCTCAACGGATTTCGACGGTGCCCTATTTAAAGTGAATGTGGCAGTCTCTAAAGCATAGCCCCAAAAAGATAGTGGTAAATCGGCAAGAGACATCATAGATCGCACCATATCTAATAGAGTGCGATTACGACGTTCGGACACACCATTACGCTGAGGTGTTCTAGGCGGCGTGAGTTGTGAAACTATTCCGCATTTTCTTAAGTGTGTGCCAAATTCGTGACTCAAGTATTCTCCTCCACGATCTGATCGTAGAAACTTGATTTTCCTGTCACGTTGATTCTCAACTTCACTCTGAAATTCCTTGAACTTTTCAAAGGTTTCAGACTTGTGTTTCATTAAGTAGACATACCCATATCTACTTAAGTCATCAGTGAGGGTGAGAACATAACGATAGCCACCGCGAGCCTCAACACTCATTGGACCGCACACATCAGTATGTATGATTTCCAATAAGTTGGTTGCTCGCTCCATTGTTCCTGAGAACGGAGTCTTGGTCATTTTACCCATGAGGCATGGTTCACACGTGTCAAATGATTCATAATCAAGAGACTCTAAAAGTCCATCTGCATGGAGCTTCTTCATGCGTTTGACACCTATGTGACCAAGGCGGCAGTGCCACAAGTATGTGGGACTATCGTTATCAACTTTACATCTTTTGGTATTCACACTATGAATATGTGTAATATTACGTTCGAGATTCATTAAAAATAAACCATTGACCATCGGAGCATGACCATAAAACATATCTCTCATATAAATAGAACAACCATTATTCTCAGATTTAAATGAGTAGCCATCTCGCATTAAACGAGATCCTGATACAATGTTCATGCTCAAACTTGGCACTAAATAACAATTATTGAGGTTTATAACTAATCCCGTAGGTAAATGTAGAGGTAGCATGCCGACGGCGATCACATCGACCTTGGAACCATTCCCGACGCGCATCGTCACCTTGTCCTTCGCCAGTCTCTGTTTATTCTGCAGCTCCTGCTGTGAGTTACAAATACGAGCAACGGCACCGGTATCAAATACCCAGGAGTTACTACGAGTACTGGTAAGGTACACATCAATTACATGTATATCACATATACCTTTTGTTTTGCCGGCCTTCTTGTCCGCTAAGTATTTGGGGCAGTTCCGCTTCCAGTGACCCTTCCCTTTGCAATAAAAGCACTCTGTCTCAGGCTTGGGTCCATACTTTGACTTCTTCTTCCCAGCAGCTTGCTTGCCGGGCACGGCAACTTCCTTGCCGTCCTTCTCAAAGTTCTTTTTACCCTTGCCCTTTTTGAACTTAGTGGTTTTATTGACCATCAACACTTGATGTTCCTTCTTGACTTCTACCTCTGCTGATTTCAGCATTGCAAATACTTCAGGAATGGTCTTTTCCATCCCCTGCATATTGAAGTTCATCACAAAGCTCTTGTAGCTTGGTGGAAGCGACTGGAGGATTCTGTCAATGACCGCATCATCCGGGAGATTAACTCCCAGCTGAGTCAAGTGGTTATGTAACCCAGACATAGTGAGTATGTGCTCACTGACAGAACTATTTTCCTCCATCTTACAGCTGAAGAATTTGTCGGAGACTTCATATCTCTCGACCCGGGCATGAGCTTGGAAAACCATTTTCAGCTCTTCGAACATCTCATATGCTCCATGTCTCTCAAAACGCTTTTGGAGCCCCGGCTCTAGGCTGTAAAGCATGCCGCACTGAACGAGGGAGTAGTCATCGGCACGTGTCTGCCAAGCGTTCATAACGTCTTGGTTCTGTGGGACGGGTGGATCACCTAGCGGTGCTTGTAGGACATAATCTTTCTTGGCAGCTATGAGGATGATCCTCAGGTTCTGGACCCAGTCCGTATAGTTGCTGCCATCGTCTTTCAGCTTGGTTTTCTCTAGGAACGCGTTAAAGTTGAGGACTACGTTGGCCATTTGATCTACAAGACATATTGTAAATATTTTAGACTAAGTTCATGATAATTAAGTTTATCTAATCAAATTATAATGAACTCCCACTTAGATAGACATCCCTCTTCTAGTCATCTAAGTATAACATGATCCGAGTTGGCTAGGCCGTGTCCGATCATCACGTGAGACGGACTAGTCAACGTCGGTGAACATCTTCATGTTGATCGTATCTTCTATACGACTCATGCTCGACCTTTCGGTCTTCTGTGTTCCGAGGCCATGTCTATGCACATGCTAGGCTCGTCAAGTCAACCTAAGTGTATTGCGTGTGTAAATCTGTCTTACACCCGTTGTATGTGAACGTAAGGATCTATCACACCCGATCATCACGTGGTGCTTCGAAACGACGAACTGTAGCAACGGTGCACAGTTAGGGGGAACACTTTCTTGAAATTATTATGAGGGATCATCTTATTTACTACCGTCGTTCTAAGCAAACAAGATGCAAAACATGATAAACATCACATGCAATCAAATAATAATAGTGACATGATATGGCCAATATCACATAGCTCCTTTGATCTCCATCTTGGGGCTCCATGATCATCCTGTCACCGTCATACTCATCGACATGTAAGTTGTGATTCCTATTACAATAGCATGAACATCTCATACATCACATATAGATCATTCATCATTCATCACAACTTTGGCCATATCATATCACAAAGCACTTGCTGCAAAAACAAGTTAGACGTCCTCTAATTGTTGTTGCAGGTTTTACGTGGCTGAAGTAGGGTTCTAACAAGAACGTTTTCTTACCTACGTGAAAGCCACAACGTGATTTGTCAACTTCTATTTACCCTTCATAAGGACCCTGTTCATCGAATCCGCTCCAACTAAAGTAGGAGAGACAGACACCCGCCAGCCACCTTATGCAACTTGTGCATGTTAGTCGGTGGAACCGGTCTCACGTAAGCGTACGTGTAAGGTTGGTCCGGGCCGCTTCATCCCACAATACCGTTGAAGCAAGATAAGACTAGTAGCGGCAAGAAAGTTGACAACATCTACGCCCACAACAAATTGTGTTCTACTCGTGCAAGAGAACTTCGCATAGACCTAGCTCATGATGCCACTGTTGGGGAACGTAGCAGAAAACAAAAATGTTCCTACGGTTTCACCAAGATCCATCTAGGAGTTCATCTAGCAACGAGTGATTAGATGCATCTACGTACCTTGTAGATCGCAAGCGGAAGCGTTCAAAGAACGGGGATGAGGTAGTCGTACTCGACGTGATTCGAATCACCGAAGATCTTAGCACCGAACGGACGATGCCTCCGCGTTCAACACACGTACAGAACAGCCACGTCTCCTCCTTCTTGATCCAGCAAGGGGAGAGGAGAGGTTGAGGGAGATGGCACCAGCAGCAGCACGACGGCGTGGTGATGATGGAGCTGCAGTACTCCGTCAGGGCTTCGCCAAGCACTATGGAGGAGGAGGAAGTGTTGGAGAGGGAGAAGGAGGCAACCAAAGGCGTGTGAGAAAAGCCCTCCTTCCCTCACTATATATAGGAGGGCCAAGGGGGGCGCCGGCCCTAGGAGATCCAATCTCCTAGGGTGGGGCGGCGGCCAAGGGGGGTTTCCCTCCCCCCCAAGGCACCTAGGAGGTGCCTTCCCCTCCTAGGACTCTATCCCCTTGTAACCCTAGGCACATGGGCCTCTTTGGGGCTGGTGCCCTTGGCCCATGTAGGCCAAGGCGCACCCCTTAGAGCCCATGTGGCCCCCCGGGACAGGTGGCCCCACCTGGTGGGCCCCCGGGACCCTTCCGGTGGTCCCGGTACAATACCGATAACCCCGAAACTTGTCCCGATGCCCGAAACAGGACTTCCCATATATAAATCTTTACCTCCGGACCATTCCGGAACTCCTCGTGACGTCCGGGATCTCATCCGGGACTCCGAACAACATTCGGGTTACTGCATATACATATCCCTACAACCCTGGCGTCACCGAACCTTAAGTGTGTAGACCCTACGGGTTCGGGAGATATGCAGACATGACCGAGACGACTCTCCGGTCAATAACCAACAGCGGGATCTGGATACCCATGTTGGCTCCCACATACTCCACGATGATCTCATCGGATGAACCACGATGTCGAGGATTTAAGCAACCCCGTATGCAATTCCCTTTGTCAATCGGTATGTTACTTGCCCGAGATTCGATCGTCGGTATCCCAATACCTTGTTCAATCTCGTTACCGGCAAGTCACTTTACTCGTACCGTAATGCATGATCCCGTGACCAGACACTTGGTCACTTTGAGCTCATTATGATGATGCATTACCGAGTGGGCCCAGTGATACCTCTCCGTCATATGGAGTGACAAATCCCAGTCTCGATCCGTGTCAACCCAACAGACACTTTCGGAGATACCTGTAATGCACCTTTATAGTCACCCAGTTACGTTGTGACGTTTGGTACACCCAAAGCACTCATACGGTATCCGGGATTTACACGATCTCATGGTCAAAGGAAAAGATACTTGACATTGGAAAAGCTCTAGCAAACGAACTACACGATCTTTGTGCTATGCTTAGGATTGGGTCTTGTCCATCACATCATTCTCCTAATGATGTGATCCCGTTATCAATGACATCCAATGTCCATAGCCAGGAAACCATGACTATCTGTTGATCAACGAGCTAGTCAACTAGAGGCTTACTAGGGACATATTATGGTCTATGTATTCACACGTGTATTACGATTTCCGGATAATACAGTTATAGCATGAATAAAGACAATTATCATGAACAAAGAAATATAATAATAATGCTTTTATTATTGCCTCTAGGGCATATTTCCAACAGGATGCACCGGCGAAGTTTGCGTCAACTCTCAATGTGAGAAAGGGCAATGCACGGTACCGAAGAGGCTAGCAAGGATGGAAGGGTGAAAGTGCGTATAATCCATGGACTCAACATTAGTCATAAAGAACTCACATACTTATTGCAAAAATCTACAAGTCATCAAAAACCTCGGCACTACGCACATGCTCCTAGGGGGATAGATTGGTAGGAAAAGACCATCGCTTGTCCCCGACCGCCACTCATAAGGAAGACAATCAAATAACACCTCATGTTTCAAATTTGTTGCATAACGTTTATCATACGTGCATGCTACGAGACTTGCAAACCTCAACACAAGTATTTCTCAATTTCACAACTACTCAACTAGCATGACTTTGATATTATTACCTCCATATCTCAAAATAATCATCAAGCATCAAACTTTTCTTAGTATTCAACACACTCATACGAAAGTTTTATTATTAATCTTGCATACCAAGCATATTAGGATTTTAAGAAAATTACCATGCTATTAAGACTCTCAAAATAATCTAAGTGAAGCATGAGAGATCAATAGTTTCTATAAAACAAATCCACCACCGTGCTCTAAAAGATATAAGTGAAGCACTAGAGCAAAACTATAAAGCTCAAAAGATATAAGTGAAGCACATAGAGTATTCTATCAAATTCCTTGTTCCATAATCCATCAAATGTTTACCCAAAACTTGAAAACTTCACAACACAAAACTTAAGGTAGAAAATCTCGTGAGCTCCGTTAGCGAACGAAAACAAAAGACCACTTCAAGGTACTGTAATGAACTCATTATTTATTTATATTGGTGTTAAAACTACTGTATTCCAACTTCCCTATGGTTTATAAACTATTTTACTAGCCACAGATTCATCAAAATAAGCAAACAACACACGAAAAACAGAATCTGTCAAAAACAGAACATTCTGTAGTAATCTGTAGCTAGCGCAAGATATGGAACCCAAAAATTCTAAAATAAATTTCTGGACGTGAGGAATTTATCTATTAATCATCTTCAAAAAGAATTAACTAAATATCACTTTCCAAATAAAAATGACAGCAGTTCTCGTGAGCGCTAAAGTTTCTGTTTTTTACAGCAAGTTCAACAAGACTTTCCCCAAGTCTTCCCAACGGTTCTACTTGGCACAAACACTAATTAAACACAAAAAACGCAACCAAAACAGAGGCTAAATAATTTATTTATTACTAAACAGGAGAAAAAAGCAAGGAATAAAAATAAAATTGGGTTGCCTCCCAACAAGCGCTATCGTTTAACGCCCCTAGCTAGGCATAACAAGCAAGAATAGATCTAGGTATTGCCATCTTTGGTAGGCAATCCATAAGTGGCTATCATGATAGATTCATATGGTAATTTTTCTTTCTAGGAAAGTGTTCCATACCCTTTTTAATGGAAATTGAAATATAATATTCCCTTCCTTCATATCAATAATTGCACCAACCTTTCTAAGGAAAGGTCTACCGAGAATAATAGGGCAAGAAGGATTGCAATCTATATCAAGAACGATAAAATCTACGGGCACATAATTCCTATTTGCAACAATAATAACATCATTAATTCTTCCCGTAGGTTTCTTAATAGTGGAATCTGCAAGATGCAAGTTTAGAGAGCAATCATCAAAATCACGGAAATCTAGCAAATCACACAAAGTTTTGGGAATAGTAGAGACACTAGCACCCAAATCACACAAAGCATAAAACTCATAATTTTTAATTTTAATTTTAATTTTAGTAGTAGGTTCCCACTCATCATAAAGTTTTCTAGGGATAGAAACTTCCAATTCAAATTTTTCTTCATAAGATTGCATCAAGGCATCAATGATATGTTTAGTAAATGCTTTATTTTGACTATAAGCATGAGGAGAGTTTAGCAAGGATTGCAACAAGGAAATACAATCAATCAAAGAGCAATTTTCATAGTTAAATTCCTTGAAATCCATAATAGTGGGTTTAGCAACATCTAGGGTTTTAATTTCTTCAATCCCACTTTAATCAAATTTAGCATCAAGATCAAAAGATTCAGAATTATTGGAACGCCTTCTAGGTAAAGGTGGATCATATTTAGTCCCATCATTATCAAGATTCATATTGCAAAACAAAGATTTAATAGGGGACACATCAATAACTTTTAGATCTTCATCATTATTTTCATAGGAATCCGGTTTAGCGTCCATCTTATTGACTAAGGTAGCTTGCATATCCGAAATTTCAGCAGTTAATTTTTCAAGATGGGCAATTTGGGATCTTATACCATCAAATTCTTTAGACATATCATCGAGCTCTTTATTCATATAATTCATGAAACTTTTTTGTTCCTTAAGCTCATTTCTAAAGAAATTATTATGCTCAAATTGCAAAACCATAAACTTCCTGACGTTATTTTCGATCTCCTCTAACCTTTTAAGGTGAAGATCACCAAATCTAGGTAGAGCCATCGCGACAAACAAGCAATCCAACACACGAGCAAACAAAAAGCAAATGGGCAAAAGAGGCGAATAGAGAGAGAGAGAGGAAGGATAGAGAGAGAGCGCGAATAAAATAGCAAGGGTGAAGTGGGGGAGAGGAAAACGAGAAGCAAATGGCAAATAATGTAATGCGGGAGATAGGGATTGTGATGGGTACTTGGTATGTTGACAACGGCGCCAGAAATTCTTCTTGCTACCTCTTGAGCACTGCGTTGGATTTCCCCGAAGAGGAGAGGATGATGCAGCAAAGTAGCGTAAGTATTTCCCTCAGTTTTTGAGAACCAAGGTATCAATCCAGTAGGAGGCTACACGCGAGTCCCTCGTTCCTACACAAAAACAATAGCTCAACGCAACCAACGCGCTTAGGGGTTGTCAATCCCTTCACGTTCACTTACGAAAGTGAGATCTGATAGAGATGATAAATAATATTTTTTGGTATTTTTGGTATAGAGATGCAAAGTAAAAAGTAAAAGCAAAGCAATAATAAAGTGATGGAGATTGATATGATGAAAAAGAGACGCGGGGGCCATAGGTTTCACTAGTGGCTTCTCTCAAGAGCATAAATATTCTACGGTGGGTGAACAAATTACTGTTGAGCAATTGACGGAATTGAGCATAGTTATGAGAATATCTAGGTATGATCATGTATATAGGCATCACGTCCGAGAAAAGTAGACCGACTCCTGCCTGCATCTACTACTATTACTCCACTCATCGACCGCTATCCAGCATGCATCTAGAGTATTAAGTTAAAAACAGAGTAACGCCTTAAGCAAGATGACATGATGTAGAGGGATAGTTTCATGCAATATGATAAAAACCCCATCTTGTTATCCTCGATGGCAACGATACAATACGTGCCTTGCTGCCCCTTCTGTCACTGGGAAAGGACACCGCAAGATCGAACCCAAAGCTAAGTACTTCTCCCATGGCAAGAAAAACCAATCTAGTAGGCCAAACCAAACTGATAATTCGAAGAGACTTGCAAAGATAACCAATCATACATAAAAGAATTCAGAGAAGATTCAAATATTATTCATAGATAGACTTGATCATAAACCCACAATTCATCGGTCTCAACGAACACACCGCAAAAAGAAGATTACATCAAATAGATCTCCACGAGAGAGGGGGAGAACGTTGTATTGAGATCCAAAAAGAGAGAAGAAGTCATCTAGCTACTAACTATGGACCCGTAGGTCTGAAGTAAACTACTCACACTTCATCGGAGGGGCTTGGATGATGATGTAGAAGCCCTCCGTGATCGATGCCCCCTCCGGCGGAGCTCCGGAACAGGCCCCAAGATGGGATCTCGTGGATACAGAAAGTTGCAGCGGTGGAATTAGGTTTTTGGCTCCATCCCCGATCGTTTGGGGGTACGTAGGTATATATAGGAGGAAGAAGTACGTCGCTGGAGCTTCGAGGGGCCCACGAGGCGGGGGGCGCGCCCTCCACCCTCGTGACCGCCTCGTGGCTTTCTTGACGGAGGGTCCAAGTCTCCTGGATCTTATCTGATGAGAAAATCACGTTTCCGAAGGTTTCATTCCGTTTGGACTCCGTTTGATATTCCTTTTCTTCGAAACCCTAAAACAGGCAAAAACAGAAATTCTGGGCTGGGCCTCCGGTTAATAGGTTAGTCCCAAAAATAATATAAAAGTGGAAAATAAAGCCCAATATAGTCCAAAACAGTAGATAATATAGCATGGAGCAATCAAAAATTATAGATACGTTGGAGATGTATCAGTGGTGAACGGTCAAAGAATCAAACATTATATCTCAGATGATCCTATAAATGTTGAAACTAATGTTATCGAAACCGTAACCCCAGAGGAATACATAAAGGACACTTTCTAGAACGTTTCAGACTCCGAAAAGGATAGGTATGAGGTACGGTAAGTAAACCGACTCCAAAACAGTTCTAATAGCATTTTTTCTATGTTTTGGAATATTTAAGAAAATAGGAAAATAAGAAGCAGTCCGGGAAGGACACGAGGCGTCCACGAGGGGTGGAGGGCATGCCCTACCCCCCTGGGCGCGCCCCCTTGCCTCGTGGGCACCTCGTGTGCTCTCTGGACTCCGTTTTCTTGCACGATACTTCTTTCGGTCGTCAAAAAATCATTATATAATCTCCCAAAGGTTTTGACCACCGTATCACGTAAATATCTGCTGTCTTTGTTTTGAGCTGTTTTTCTGACAGATCTAGGTCGCCATGGCGTCTTCAAGTGCCCCCAAGGACAAGTTCTTCGAGAAGGTCATCAACCCCTACCTCGCGGAGGTGCTACAACACCCTCAAACCATTGAGATGCGTGAGGGGTTTCTGCACATCCGCGATGTTGAGGGACCAAGGAGGACCGGAAGCATGGAGACAAGACTCGAAGCAATGGAGCAACAAGTTTTCAAGTGCCAGGAGATGGTGGAACATGGACTCGACTCTAATCACATAATGATCGCGGAGTTCACCAACAACCACAAGCTAGACGACAAGAACATTGGGGAGGCCATCTTCAAGATTCACGAGAAAATTGAGCGCCTCCAAGCCCAGATCTATGACCTGCAAAACCAAAACTGTGAGTATGAATATAGATTCAAGAGGATGAGTTTAGCTGCAGATTTGAGGATCCCGGAGACTCGATCATCCTTCTATGATGGTGAGCCTATGCCTTGGAAGATGGACGACAAGCCTACATCATCACCACCTCCGAGGAAGGAGACATAAGCATATGGGTATGGGCACTCCCCTTGGCAACTGCCAAGCTTGGGGGAGTGCCCCCGTATCGTATCACCATCACACTTTTACCTTTTCCGGTTTTCTTAGTTCGATCCTTTTGGTAATATCTTGATCTAGTAGAATAAAGTTTTAGTATGATCTAGCTTTGAGTTTTTGCTTTTTGAACCTTCTATATAATCGAGTTCGTGAGCTATATATAATAAAGATTAGTGTTGATTCAAGGGCTTGATTATCTTGCTATGATCTTGAGGGAATAAAATAAAAGAGAAAGAATAAAAAAGAAATAAAGAGATCGTATGAATCTTATGGAGAGTAATGACTTCACATATAAAGAGTATGATGAATAAAAGTTGTTGAGAGTTGACAAACATAGTTTTCGTCATCGTTGTAATTAATAGGAAGTAATAAAGAAAGAGAGTTTTCACATATAAATATACTATCTTGGATATCTTTTATGATTGTGAGCACTCATTAAAATATGACATGCTAAAGAGTTGACGTTGGACAAGGAAGACAACGTAATGGGTTATGTTTTCTTACATCTGAAATAAATTATATTGTCATGGATTATCCAACATGTTGAGCTTGCCTTTCCCTCTCATGCTAGCCAAATTCTTTGCACCAAGTAGAGATACTACTTGTGCTTCCAAGTATCCTTAAACCCAGTTTTGCCATAAGAGTCCACCATATCTACCTATGGATTGAGTAAAATCCTTCAAGTAAGTTGTCATTGTTGCAAGCAATAAAAAATGCTCTCTAAATATGTATGACTTATTAGTGTGGAGAAAATAAGCTTTATACGATCTTGTGATGTGGAAGAAATAAAAGCAACGGACTGCATAATAAAGGTCCATATCACAAGTGGCAATATAAAGTGACATTCTTTCGTATTAAGATTTTGTGCATCCAACCATAAAAGCACATGACAACCTCTGCTTCCCTCTGTGAAGGGCCTATCTTTTATTCTTGTCTTATACTTCATGCAAAGAGTCGCAGTGATCTTCACCTTTCCTTTTTACATTTTATCCTTTGGCAAGCACAATATGAAAGATCCAGATATATATAGCTAATTGGATGTGATTTTTCATGAACTATTATTGTTGACATTACCCTTGAGGTAAAAGGTTGGGAGGCAAAACTATAAGCCCCTATCTTTCTCTGTGTCCGACTAAAACTTCATAACCATAAATATCGCGTGAGTGTTTGCAATTGTGAAAGACTAAATGATGGTTGAGTATGTGGACTTGCTGAAAATCTCTTATTGACTCTTTCCTATGTTATGATAAATTGCAATTGCCTCAATGACTGAGATTATAGTTTGTTGGTTCTAAATGAAGTTCATGATTCATACTTGAAACTGTGAATGAATTGTTACTTTAGCATAAGAGATCATATGGCAATATATATATATATATATATATATATATATATATATCTGTGTGTGTGTTGCTGTTCTAAGAATGATCATGATGCTCTCATGTTCGTATTTTATTTTTATCGACACCTCTATCTCTAAACATTTAGACATAATTTTAGATTTCGGCTTCCGCTTGAGGACAAGCGAGGTCTAAGCTTGGGGGAGTTGATACGTCCATTTTTCATCATGCTTTTATATCGATATTTATTGCATTATGGGCTGCTATTACACATTATGTCACAATACTTATGCCTATTCTCTCTAATTTTACAAGGTTTACATGAAGAGGGAGAATGCCAGCGGCTGGAATTCTGGGCTGGAAAAGGAGCAAATATTAGAGACCTATTCTGCACAACTCCAAAAGTCCTGAAACTTCACGGGAGCAAGTTTCAGAATATATTAAAAATATTGGGCGAAAGAAGTACCAGAAGGGGCCACCCACCATCCACGAGGGTGGGGGCGCGCCCCCTGCCTCATGGGCCCCCTGGCAGCCCTCTGATGTCCATCTTCTGCTATAGGAGGTCTTTCGTCGAGGAAAAAATCATAAGCTAGCTTACGAGATGAAACACCGCCGCCACGAGGCGGAACCTTAGCGAAACCAATCTAGGGCTCCGGCGGAGCTGTTTTGCCAGGGAAACTTCCCTCCGGGAGGGGGAAATCATCACCATCGATTCTCTCGTCGGGAGGGGGTCAATCTCCATCAACATCTTCACCAGCACCATCTCATCTCAAACCCTAGTTCATCTCTTGTATCCAATCTTTGTCCCAAAGCCTCAGATATTGGTACCTATGGGTTGCTAGTAGTGTTGATTACTCCTTGTAGTTGATGCTAGTTGGTTTATTTTATGAAAGATCATATGTTCAGATCCTTATGCATATTTATACCCCTCTGATTATGAACATGAATATTATTTGTGAGTACTTACGTTTGTTCCTGAGGACATGGGAGAAGTCTTGCTATAACTAGTCATGTGAATTTGGTATTCGTTCGATATTTTGATGAGATGTATGTTGTCTTTCCTCTAGTGGTGTCATGTGAACGTCGACTAAATGACACTTCACCATTGTTTGGGCCTAGGGGAAGGCATTGGGAAGTAATAAGTAGATGATGGGTTGCTAGAGTGACAAAAGCTTAAACCCTAGTTTATGCGTTGCTTCGTAAGGGGCTGATTTGGATCCATATGTTTCATGCCATGGTTAGGTTTACCTTAATACTTATTTTGTAGTTGCAGATGCTTGCAATAGGGGTTAATCATAAGTGGGATGCTTGTCCAAGGAAGGACAGTACCCAAGCACCGGTCCACCCACATATCAAATTATCAAAGTACCGAACGCGAATCATATGAGCGTGATGAAAACTAACTTGACGATAATTCCCATGTGTCCTCGGGAGCGTTTTCCTTTATATAAGAGTTTGTCTAGGCTTATCCTTTGTTACAAAAAGGATTGGGCCATCTTGCTGCACCCTATTTACTTTCATTACTTGTTACTCGTTACAAATTACCTTATCACAAAACTATCTGTTACCGATAATTTCAGTGCTTGCAGAGAATACCTTACTGAAAACTGCTTATCATTTTCTTCTGCTCCTCGTTGGATTCGACACTCTTAATTATCGAAAGGACTACGATAGACCCCCTATACTTGTGGGTCATCAAACATTGTATTGAAGATTAGAGAGAGAGTGAGAAAGAGAGAGAGATCTAGATACTAACTATGGACCCGTAGGTCTATGGTAAACTGCTCACACATCATCGAAAGGGCAACAAGGTTGATGTAGAGGCCCTCCGTGATTGATTCCCCCTCCGACAGAGTGCCGGAAAAGGCCTGCAGACGGGATCTCGCGAGAACGGGAACTTGTGGCGGCGGAAAAAGTATTTTGGCTAGCTCCCTGTTGGTTTCCAGATTTTAGAGAATTTATAGAGACAGAGTTAGATCAAACGGAGCCACATGGGCCCCATGAGCCACCAGGGCGCCCCCATCCCTTGGGCGCGCCCTCGTGCCTCATGGGCCACTGCTCCATCTTCTCATCCTCTCCCGAAGCTTCCAGGGTTTCTTATGTCCAGAAAAAAATCTCCAAAAAGTTTCATGGCATTTGGATTTCGTTTGGTACTGATATTTCGAAAAACCAAAAACAGGCAAAAAAACAGAAACTGGCACTGGGCACTAAGTTAATAGGTTAGTCCCAAAAACCGATATATATAATTGCTTGTAAATGCATATGAAACATCAAGGATTGATACTATAATAGCATGGAACAATTAAGAATTATAGATACGTTGGAGACGTATCACTCACGTGATCCACCTATTCAACCTTTGACTCTCCGTGACTCCCGTCCTAGCGACTAAGTCTTCAATGCCCCATAAGCCCCGTTCGGATCTTTGTCCTGGCACGGTGATGTCCCAACCATCTTAACTCCCGAAGTCATCACGGAATCACGCCATCATTGATTCTGTAATTCACATCCCACCATGCCATCGTGGAGGTAAACTCTTTGCCACTGTAGCTCATCTAGGTGTTGTTGTTATTGTGAAGACTCAGTAGCGACATTTATGATGATAATTATTAAGCAATAAGTTGTTCTACACTCATTTCTCCACAATTGAATTTTAGGGCCTCATTTTGCATCTCACCTCTCGGCCCCAAATTCCTAGAGAAGGCACTGACAAGTCAATGATAATTTTGGGGTTGAATTACACATTCGTATCCATATTGCACACTGAAAAGGAAAATGGTACACTAACTTTTGTACATGGTTTTTGCAAGTGATGCTATTACAAAGTACAAGCAAGTTCTTATGTAGATGGTAGATGAAAAAATTAGAAACTTTAGATGCGTGTTTTGTTATCTCGTGCTATTTCAATTCAAAGTTAAATTACACATGAGACCCTACAAAAAAATGGTTAGCCCATGAACAAAAAGACATATGTGGCAATGATTGAACCAATGAATAAGTGTTGTGGCAGAAAACAACACATGGTAGAGGATGTATGATGGCTACATGATAGGCACAAAAAAGAAAATACTATAAGAAATTTATATAGTTCAGCCCTATGAAAACATGGGGGCATACTCTTGTTGTTGTGGAGATCGGGGTAATTTGTCAAGAAGTTTGACGATAATTTCGCTAAGGTTCTCGATTGCCTTGAAAAGACATGTGAGAAAGACTTCTACTAAGAGAAAAAGCTCTTAACACCCACTTGAGATGAAATATTTATTCACATTAGTGAGATTCATTGTAAGCGGCCCATGTAGGGTTTATACCCATGGTGGGAAGGGAGCGAAAGGGTATGTGCGTGAAACTAGCATATATTACCACGAACATGATTGGTTGGAAGGCCATAGGTTAAAAGGGCAATGTTTGGCTTGTCACTAGATAATCAGCTTGGTGGTCATGAATATGGTCCATCATCCACGCATTTCTTTGATGATTTTATGTTTCATTTGCTATGTGATTCTTTTGCATGGACAATCATTTGATCGATATTGGTTTGTCCTCTTCTATTTTAATGTGATGACACGAGGCTTTTCTTTGCAGAGTAGTCTGTGTATTAGTAGTCCAGATGACACTGGAATGTCTTCTTAAATAGGTAAATAAATTACCTTGCAACATCGAGTAACGCCATCATTTCAAGGAAAATTTTCTCTTTCACAACTAAAATGTCCTAGAATTTTCTACTTGTACCTAAAAATATACAATCATGGATGTTGGAAACCTCCGTCAAGATATTTATTAGATTATACATTTTCTTGATATATGACAAGGTATTAAGGATATTTAATAGACATGAACACATACATATACCTACAATTTGTCTACGAGTCACAAGTTAGCCATGAATACATATACCTACTATTCATCACCCAGGGTGCAGAATAAGCTATTCTTCACCCGAGGTAATCTTACGATCATTTTATAATTAAATTACGTTTGGAATTGAAATAGTTACATTTCTATTGATTCACTACGTAAAATTTGATATAAGAAAATAAAAATATAGGTCATAAGATAAGAAAATTTGCAGTTTATGTGTATTTTAGACTATGTTTTTACGTTTGTAATTTTAATAACATAAAATATTTTTTACGGCGATTATATATTTTCCTACGGTCTCTTTTTACATCAGAAATAAGACAAAACTTACGGAACGTAAAATTACGGTTTATTGATGGTAAAATAGAGAGGGGTGGAGAATAAGCTATTCTACATTCATGCTTAGAATAGTGTACCCTTAGGGAAGCACATATTATTTTTCATTTTTTGAGAAGCACAAATGTCCTTCCCGCGTAAGTAAATCTGTGCTTCCACAAGAAGCAAAATTATTTTTAGAAGCACAAATAAAAAATATTTTCCTAAAAAACACAGTTTGTGATTCAAAGTAATAATAATAATAATAATAATAATAATAATAATAACAAAAATAATTGCGTTAAAATGCAGGGAATACCATGCAAAAATCAAAAAGCCCAAAAACCATCTAAAACCTGAAAACACATATAGAAATATAAAAAATAAAATGTAGAAGGAGCGACTAGCACGCGATATGTGGCGGCGGCTCAACGCACCACATGGGGGCTCACATGGCAACAAAGTGCCTCTTGGAGGACAAGGGGTAAACCCTTGAAAAGTTGCTCCCGATAATTCCTATATATCGCCTGGTGCGATAAAGTGTCAAGCAATCGCACTGGCGACCGCGAGGATGGGCTGGCCCAACTCAACGTGAGCGGTAGCGTTTTTCTTCTTTTGTCGGTGTCTTTTATCTTTTATGGGTTTCTTCCATTTTTTTCTCTCTTCTTATTCTAAATTCCAAAGCCCAGAAGCCCAGTTGCGGTTTTTCCCTTTGTAAGAAGAAAAAAATGTCTTTCCCTTTTGACGAAAGCAATTCTGTACTTCTATTACGAAGCGAAACTATGCTTCTTTTGAAAGCACAGATTTTTTTTTCCTTTCTGAGAAGCACTCACGGAATCAAATTTGTATTTCCACGAGAACCAATTATGCTTTTCATGGAAGCACATATTATTTTTCATTTTTTGTTAAGCACAAATGTCGATCCCGCGTAAGAAAATCTGTGCTTCCACGAAGCACAATTGTTTTTGGAAGCACAAATAAAAAATATTTTCCTAAAAAATGTTTGAGATTCAAAATAATAATAATAATAATTGCAGCAAAATGTAGGGAATACCATGCAAAAACCAAAAAGCCTAAAACCATCTAAAACCTGAAAACGCATATAGAAAAATAAAAAACAAAATCTAGAAGGAGCCGATAGCACGCGATATGTGGCGGCGGCTCAACGCACCACATGGGGCGCTCACATGGCAACAAAGTGGCCCTTGGAGGACAAGGGGTAAACCCTTGAAAAGTTGCTCCCGGTAATTCTTATATATCGCCTGGTGCGATAAAGTGTCAAGCAATCCCACTGGATCTGGGTGCAGAAATGCCACGTCCCTCACAGGGTCTTTATTGCATCAACAAAACATAGATGCTTGCCATGGAGAGCTACACATCGGTTCATGTACACTAATCACGAGTTCAAATGTATAATAAATCTGTTGAAAGCTTGTTCTGCAACAATTGCGAACCCGAATCCTAAAGCAGCTAAAGAAGATGGATTTAATTTCCATCAGGCTCTGCCGAAAGTGAGTCTTCAATTTTGGCAGTCAAAGAGTTACACGAATGGTGAAACTTCACTACGGTAGAAGAACACGCCTGTTGGTCCTCCTGCCGGTAAGAGGGCCACCATGACAATGCTACCGGCACCTTCCTCCGCCGTCAGTTCTCCAGTGTCGTAGTTGATGTCAGTCATGCAATAGCCAGGGTGCACGGAGTTGGCGCGCAACGCCGGGAAATTCTTTGCCATTATCCTCGTGTAGCCATTGATCAGAGCCTTGGACACCTTGTAGGCCAAGTACTCTGAATCAGCAGGCCATCCTTGAGATTTCAGTAGGCCATTCTTGTAGCCATTCAGGAACAATCTTGACATCTCATCTAGCCTCTCTATCGTCAGGTTTTCGATGTTGTTCAGCTCCTGCTTGAGGTCCTCGCCGCTGAAATACTGGAGCAGAAGAAGCAAAGAACATGATTTTCAACATGTGCAACATGAGTTAGCCCTTATAAACTGATGACAAGCGTACTAGTTGAAGATAAGTTTACTCGGAGTAATCCGTAGTTTGACGACACGTTGACAAGTCTTCCGCCAGAGGAGGCCTGAAGGAGAGGGAGGAGTGCTTCCGTGACGTACTTGGTGCCGAAGTAGTTTATTCTCAAGCATTCTTCAGCTTCGTCGTAGGTCTCCGTGGAGTGCTCTAGTAACCACTGGAGCCTCTCCGTTGCATTCCTGCCTACAAGCTAGTAGTATTTGATTCAGCCACATAGCCTAGTCATTCACTTAGCTCCAGTAAAGAAACGAAGAAAAAGGAAAGTGCAAACATGAAACTTTTTCTTTTCTTCAAATTGCGTTGCTCACACGAACTACTGTTAAATTTTCTTCTGAAGAATACAGGATCTACAAAATATTTAGTGTGAAGTGTTGAACAATCAAAATGGGCGTACAACATCCTGAAGTGGTGCCGTGGTGTCAATCTCTGCGGTTGCACCTATAACTCCTGCGTTGTTGATCTGCAAAGCTTTCAAAGTGCACATGAGAACTTAGTGCAAAGAAGATATCAATACTTAGTCAAGAGACAAATGGGCGTACCGGCGTACCAATAAATCTAGCTTGCCGAACTTGTTCTTCACAAAGTCAGCCAGGCGGGCAGCGCTGGATGGATCACTGACATCGAGCTTGTGATACACCACATCGGATAGCCCGGACGCGTGCAGCCGGCGCGCCGCTTCATTACCCCTCGTCTCGTCTCTCGCCGTCAGGACGACGGCGACGCCCTTGGAGGCCAGCTGCCTGCATACCTCCAGCCCAATTCCTTTGTTCCCTCCGGTAACAACAGCGACCCTGGAAAGAAACACAGATCTACACAAGTTCAACTCTGAACGGTGAACACTGAACTGCACGCATGAACAAGTTAAGTATGGTCTGATCCGGGTGCCTTTTCTCGGAGGGGTTGGAGACGGCGCGCATCTCCATTTACAAGAGCGTTTGCTGCAACGCAAGAGTCTGGAGGCGAGACCGAAGTGTGCTACTTTAACTCGGCTCTAATCGCTCAAGGTGTGCTGCTTCTAACGCGACTACGTGTATGTATGCCATCGTTATCACTGAATGAGTCAAAACTTGCCGTGTTGCACTCGTCGCCGCCGGCCGATTTCTCTATGGCCGCGTCCACCTCGTCTCCTTTCAAAGTTCACCCCATCTTCTCAGGTGCTTTTTTTTTTAGCATCAGTACAGACACAAACGCTCATATACACGCGCATACATTCACCCCTATGAACGCACACACGCACACCCTACCCCTATGAGCACCTTCGAGAGACTGAGCCGGCATATCATTTTGAGATTTACGAAGTCACCGTGGGCGCCTCGTCGTCGACGGGAACGTCTCCTCCCACTGAAAGCGCATCGCCGGAAATTCTGAAATAAATCCATGAATAATGCGAGCACCAGGATTTGAACCCTGATGGGTTGGGGATACCACTGTCCACCTAACCAACTCAACCACAGGTTGATTCGCTCCATCTTCTCAGGTGCTGACAGGTCATGCATGTATGTCACTTATTGTGACCTGGTTGTTTTCTTTTTTTCCATAGAATTCGTTTGATTAAAATATTTTATCGCTTAAACTATGTGTCCAAATCTCGAACCGGTTTCACCATTTAATATCTCGCGTTGAGGTCTTCGAAACAAGATCTTGGGGTAATATGTTCGACAAACTTTTTTCACGAAATACCCACACAAAAAAAGATCGGAAACAAAAATATAAGAAAAATAAAATCAGGTAACCAAAAAAAAGTAACCAAAGAAAAAAAGAATAACAAACAAGGAAGAAAAAACTGAAACCCAGAAGCACGGTTGCGGTTTTTTCCTTTTCGAGAAGAACAAATGTTTTTTCTTTTCTCGTAAAAGCAAATCCGTACTTCTATGAGAAGCAAAACCGTGCTTCTCCTGAAAGCATTGATTTTTTTTCTTTTCCGGGAAGCACTCGCGGAATCAAATTTGTACTTTCATGAGAAGCAAAATTGTGCTTTTCGTAAAAGCACGGATTATTTTTCATTTTTCGAGAAGCGTAACTGCCCTTCTCGCGTAAGCAAATATGTGCTTCCATGATAAGCAAATATGTGCTTCTCGTGGAAGCATAATTTTTTTTCGAAGCACAACAAAAAAAATATTTTCCAAAAAGCATAGTTTGTGATTTATGAAGATAATAATAATAAATGCACTAGAATGTCAGGAATACCACGCAAAAACCAAAAAGCCCAAAAAACCATCTAAAAACTGAAAACGCATACAGAAAAATAAAAAACCGAAATCTAGAGGGAGCGGACAGCACGTGCTATGTAGAGGCGGCCCGACGCACCACATGGGACTCTCACATGGCAATAAAGTGACCCTCGCAGGAGCCGCATAAGTGGTAGCCCTTGAATAGTTGCTCCCGGTAATTCCTATTTGTTGCCTAGTGCGATAAAGTGTCAAGCAATCGCAATGGCGACCGCGAGGATGGGTCGGGCCAACATAACATGAGCGGTAGTGTTTTTCTTCTTTTCTCGGCAGCTTTTATCTTTTACGGTTTTCTTCCATTTATTTCTCTTCTTATTTTTCAAATTTTATTTTAATTTTTGTTTTTGTGCTTGTCCATGGAATTTTGAATTACTTCCAACAACTTACGATGCACCCTTAAAATTGGTTCACATGTCTCATAGACCGTGGCACATATTCAAAATAGTATTATTTGTATGGACATTTTTATTTCTCATGAAAATTACTAGGGGTTGCATGAACTATTTAAACCGCATCAAAATTTTATTTTATATGCTATAATATTCATTGGAGCACATTTCTTCATACCAAAATATAGGTTTATTTTTTTAACAAATGCTAGAAGTTGTGTGAACATTTTATTTGAAAATGTAACATGCACGAATATTGTTCATAACCACTGATACATATTTTGGAAAAAAAACATCTACACATTCAAAATATTTTATTAATAAACATGGTCTATTAAAAAATATTATTATTACTAATAAAGATGATTTCATTAGATCATGGAAACAAACACTAATCGCCTGTCCGAATTAACTGTCTCAAGCTAGGAGCCGAAATGCAAAGCCCACAAATATGGCGGATATATGACAGGTATGAGCGGGTACTTTGCCCCCATTTTTTGTCCCCAGTTACGGACCACGCAGCCACGACCAACGAGGATGGCAAGCCCACAAAGCAGAGTGGTACTAGTACTAGTTCGCAAGCCCGTGAGGTAAGTGTAGCTCTGATTTAAAAACTTTGTGGGATGGACTCCTCATATCTTGGATTGTTTTTTTTTGGGGGGGGGGGGGGGGGGGGGGCATTAGATCACGCTCCCGTGACGCTCCCCGCAGCGGCCCGGGAGAACCCTAGATCGCCGCCGCCACCACCCCCTCTCCTCGCTCTCGCCTCCTCGGTGCCTCCGGAGGGCGCCGTCGGGCAAAGCCCGCGCGGCGTCGGCCGGGGGGGGGGGGGGGGGGGGAGGGGGCTAGCTCCATCTTCGCAAGGGCCTCGAGCGGCGCGGAGGCGGCTCGCCTTAGGAGGTGCTGGGCTCGGCTTGGCGCGGTCGGGCCTGGGCGGCGGGTGGGCGACGCGGTCGTTGGGGGGGGGGCGCTGAGGCGGCTCGCCTTAGGAGGTGCTGGGCTCGGCTTGGCACGGTCGGGCCTGGGCGGCGGGTGGGCGACGCGGTCGTCGGGGGGGGGGGGGGGCGCTGAGGCGGAGGAGGGAGGCGGCGTCGCCAGCGCGGTGCTGCGCGAGAGCTGGCGAGGCGCTGAGTTGCGCGTGCGCGTGCGTGCGCTGGCGCGAGGCGGGCGAGAGGAAGTCAGGGGTCGGGGCCTGTTGTTGGGCTGCCGACTGGCTTGCTTCTCGGCGCGTTGGGGGCTTCCCAGGTGCGGATCTACCGGGGAGGCTAGCCTGCGACCTTAGGGGCGCGGCTCGAGATGCCTCCAGATCTATCGGGGTAGCTGGCCGGCGACCTCCTAGGCGCGGCCGAGATGTGAACTGTGCTTGTGCGCCTTGGAATTGGTATGCAGGAAGAGCTGGCTAGGCCACAGGCTTGGGTGGGTGTGGCTGCCGGTGAAAGCCGCACTCCGGTTGTGGCCGGAGCAATCAATGGCGGCGCCTATGGGCGTCGTCCCCTTGTTGGAGGCATCGATTGTGCAGCCCCTCCCTTCCCTTGCCTGACATTCTTCAGGGGGGAACTCTAGATCCGGTCTATCGGATCAGACGATGACGATGCTATCGGCTTTGCTCGGTGTCATGTCTCCTCTTGAGGACATCGTCTTGAAGATAGACTCAGTCAGAGGGACTCAGTGCTCTTGTAGGTGGTTGGCGACGGCTCGTGTAGCATCTCCGTGAGAGCAGCAGAAGCACCCTCCACATGCAGAGTGTGTCAGGCGAGTTATGTCAGCCAAGTTCGCGGGATCGAAGCGGCATATGTTTGCTCTATCGGACATAGTGTTCCTTTTTGATGTCGTCAAGTTTTGCGGATATGCTAGTGGCAGCCCGGATTGATACAACGGTTTGTGGTGTGTACTTTGGTAGCGGCGTGAGTGCTCGAGTGCCGGACAGGGTGTGTTGTGGGGTGTTGGCCTTCTGACGTGTTGTAGGTGTTGTGGTGCTTTAAGCCTAGTCTTATCAGGCGCTGTTTAGGTTTTTGCTCGGTTTTCCTTGATAAATTGAGCAACCCCTTTTCATTTTTTCTTTTTCAGCATTCGTCTTATGCGGTGTATTCCTCTTTGGGGTGTTACTTGTAATGCCTGAATTTGGCAGCTCTCCTGCCAACATTTCAAAAAAATTATTTTGGATTGGTTTTCATTGTACTTTGACTACCTATTGCTAAAATTATGCGCCAGCCACTGGTCACAGGTGCTTCCCCAGAGCAACAGTTTTCACATCACAATTAGGCGGTGACATCCATCTCCCGTCACATGCGAAGTCCAAACAAACGTAAACTTTATTCCTTTTTTTGAACTCAACATAGCCTTATTCTTGACTTGGCAGATAAGCGCAACAAAACAGTAGTACTACTACGGATGCTTTTTTCACACGAAGGATGCCTCCTCGCCTTCGGAGAAGTACCTGCCGGTGGGCCCGCCTTCCGGCAGCAGCGCAACGCTGGTGATGTTGCGCGCGCCCTCCTCCGGCGTCAGGATCCCGGAGTTCCTGGTGATGTCCGTCTTCACGTAGCCGGGGTGCGCGCAGTTGACGCGCAGCTCCGGGTGCCTCCTGGCCAGGATCCTCGAGTAGGCGTTCATGGCGGCCTTGGCCACCTTGTACGCCGAGAACTCGGCCGGCCACCCGCGCGCCTCCGCCCCGCCGCTCTCGAAGTCCCTGAGGAACTCGGCCAGCAGCTCGTCCAGCCTCTCCTCCGTCAGTCTGTCGACGCCGTTCAGCTCCTGCTTCAGCTCCTCGCTCCTGAAAAACTGCGGCCGAAAAGGAAGAAAGTTGGCGTCGGATCATGACCTCTTTTCTGTTGCCGTTGGAGGAACTTATTTGATCGACGTATGATGCTTACGCTGAGCAATCCGAAGTTGGAGGAGACGTTGACGATCCTTCCGTCGGACGAGGATCGGAGCAGGGGCAGGAGAGCCTCTGTCACCCGCTTCGTGCCGTAGTAGTTCGTCTGCAGGCCCTGTTTCGCGGTCTCGTACGTCTGCCGGCAGCTGGTCCACATCCAATCGATCCTCTGGCCCGCGTCCATGCCATTGAACTGTTGTGGTATGAACCCATGGAGGAAAATGACATGCATTCAGCGTCGTTTGTACCAGCTGGTGCTTAAGGATAATCTTGAATAGATGACACCGCACTGATTAGTTAAGCAACCGCGTGGCAAGCGTGGTAGGCAACCCCGAATCTTTATATCAATAATAGTCGACTAGTT
The DNA here is from genome assembly GCF_056163025.1 of Triticum urartu. Classification (NCBI taxonomy): domain Eukaryota; kingdom Viridiplantae; phylum Streptophyta; class Magnoliopsida; order Poales; family Poaceae; genus Triticum; species Triticum urartu. Next base: position 595,785,095 of record NC_141874.1, read on the forward strand.
ATGTGCATGATATGACATGTTGATGGGTCAGCGATAATCTTATATGCTCCTGAAACTAAATTGCGCATATGTTTAAAATTGCACGGTTGGCAATACTCTGAAAATGGCCATCTTTTTTTTTCATTTTGGGGGAGAGCAATGAAACAGTAGTTTTTTTTTTCTATAAAAATAGAAGACAACTGAAACAGTTTGATCTACCAACAAGCTAAACACTCGAAAATAAACGTCAAGATGGCGTTGTTACCGCTTCATCACCGGGAGTTAAACCATAAACTGGATCAATGACATGCTCAATCCCATCAGTCGCGGCGTTATTCACCTGTGAATCACACTTGTTATCAATAACTTGTCATACCAAGGTTTAGTCAAAATATTATTTCATTATTTTGCAACTTATTTTCTTCTAAATCAGAGACAGTTAATATAGATCGGAGGGAGTATAATACCGCAGTCTACTAAACAAGCTATTCTCCGGAATAGTATGACAGCGACGGATAAAATGCCCAAAATAGGAAAAAAAATACCAGGATGTCAAGCTTCCCGAAACGGGTCTTGAGGAAATCTGCGAGTCGAGCGATGCTGGAAGCATCCGTGATGTCCAGCTGATGAAAGATGACATGTGCGTGCCCCAGCCGCTTGATCTGCTCGACCGCCGCCGCCCCCCTCGTCTCGTCCCTGGCCGTCAGAACAACCGTGATGGCGCCGCCGCCTGCCAGCTGCTTGCACGCCTCCAGCCCGATCCCTTTGCTCCCGCCGGTGACCACAGCAATCCTGCCAACGCCAGCACATAGCGGCGGAGTTCAGATTTTAGCGACACTGATCGGCGAGAAGAAATACATGGAGATACGGCATGTAGCATGTACCTTGTGTTCAAGGGAGTGGCTCCTTCCATGATCAAGCTTCCGATTCGGAATAGCACTGCGGAGTTGCAGATCGAACCTGAACTTGGATCCAAAAGCGTGAGCTCTCACAGATGAGATCAAACCCTGATGGAAGGAGGAGTCGGCGAGGCCGTGCGCGTCTAGCACTAGCAGGTAGCAGCCGAGGTGGTCAGGTCTCAGGTGGCGTGGCGAGCTGGAAGGGTGTGGGGAAGCGCGGTGGTCGGGCCGCAGCTTTTGTAGAGTGAGAACTGAGAAGAGATGAAATGTGGCGAGAGGGGAATAGGGGCCGGGCCGTTGACCATTACCGATTCCACCTACTGCGGTGCGGCAACAAGTATACTACTCCAAAGCGGCGCGTCGTTTTACATATGCAGAACAATCACGAGGCTGAGGCTACAATTATCGGTAGAATGAGGCGCATGATCTTGGCCTTGATATGACCGTTCTCGACGTGGATGGTGTCTTTGTCCGTGTCCGGGTGTCGGTGGTTCCGTCTTCTGTGTCGTCACCGTACCACCAACAAGGATGGCACCCGATGGCCTCTCCCTGGGAGTCGTCTTTGCTTCGCCAATGTATCCCACCTGCGCCCCATGCCGAGGGTGTGATTCCCAGTGAGAAGGACCGCTGTCACGATGCAATGAACTTCACACCTTTCCTTTTCTACCGTTCACGCATGCCCGTACTGTTACCTAGGGCAGAAAGCATGCATATAGAGATTATATTAAATATATGTATAGAAGTTATGATGATGGACTAAGATAATTTTGAGATTATTTTATGAGTATCACTGAGATTCATGGCATTTTTTGACAGTATAGTGCGAACATGATAGAGACTGATCAAATAAATGACACTTGATTTCATCTACTTATATTCTTCAGGGTCACATGAGGCCCATGACTGAGGTACCATTCACTCATGCCATGTATTGATCATGAAAACTGGAGGGGTGCAGGTACGCAAGCGGCGCATGGAAGCTGATACTTGCAATCTGTTTGCGGAATCCGGCAGCGTGCGGTCCGAGAATGAGAATCATGTGATTGCTGGTAAGTGCTAAATGCATGCGCGTAGCATGATGAATCATTGTCCAGTCCAGGTGCGTAATTTGTTTTAGGACATCTTGGACCCCCCCCCCCCCCCCCCCCCTCTCTCTCTCTCTCTCTCTCTCTTTTTCTGCTTCCTGTCCTGTTCTTCACAAGTCCCATTTGGCAATACATCAGATTATTCTCTTGACGTAGCTTGTTTAGGCATCGACGTCTCTACTACTATATGGGATTAAAAGGCAGCTTGAAAAACTAAAGCACTAATGGCGAAACAAGTGGAAGAACAATTAAGAAATAAGTAGTTTGTTCTGTATACTAGATTGGACAATGCTTTCCCCCTGGAAGTCCATTGCTGAATCTTAAATCAAGAGAAGTTTTCTTCTTAAGGATCCGAGAAGTTTCGCGAAGTCGCTACAGTGGGCGAGAGATCAGCTAAGACATTTGAGGTAACACAGCAGGCCTGGATTAACATGGCAACTCTCTTGTGATTTGCCTACAGTTAGATGAGTTTACCATTAGTTTACATAGTGTACATAATATATAGACAAGTCAGGTTGCCACAGAAATTTAATCTACCACGAGCATTGTCATCGTTGTTGCATATAAGGTACTTGAAATAAAGCCCATGAGATATGGTTTGAAGAGCACAGTGAAGCGCTCTTTGTATAAATTAGAGAAATCCATGCAATCTTTATTTTAGTTATGTCTCTAGGTATGCCAAAAATTCATGGAGTAGCTCACATATGTCATTATGGTTGTAAATTTAATCATCCGTTCAAGTGCATCAATCTCTAATCTTTATAGGCTTACTGAAGTACTATTTGACATTCTGGCAATTCATTCATTTATATGTGCAGCTGACCATCTCCACATCACAAAAGGACCGTGTAATGACTTATAAGTATTGATATGTTGTCTTGTTTCAATGAGACTATGTTGTGTTTTCCGCATTATTGGTCAAGAAGCTTGAGCTCTACCTTGTAATTATGTGCCATCATGTTTCAGGACGGCTTCAAGAGGTGATAAATAGATATTTCAGATTTTAATTTCTAACTTTTCTTTAAGCATGGTTTACCTATTCAAAAACATTGTTAGTTGCTTTCACTTTGATGCATAGCGGATTCACTTGAAGAAAGGACATTATATAATAGAGCAAATTATAATGTTAATTCAGTAAATTCAGTTTAATTGTTCTTGAACTTCCAAAGAACCAATGAACTTTGTTCTGACTTTTTGAAACAAGATAAGGGAGATAATAGTGTGGTATCGAGGAGTGGATCCCTGAATTTCACATTTGTGTAAGGCATGTACTGATGATATTTGACATGCAAATATTTGTAGAAGTTAATGTGACCACTATATTCATGCATCAAAACTTTATTGTTTGGACATACTACTTCCTCTGTAACTTAATAGTATAGGACATTTTTTGACATTGGCACGGACTTTAAAAATGTCTTATAAAAAGTTACAGAGGGAGTAGCATTTATGTTATTTCCAATTAGAATAAACCATATAGCCTTTTTTGGTCCTTTGTAAACACAAAAGAATGATATTTTTTCATCTTGCATGGCCATGACGGACAAGCAACAAAGCAAAGCAGGGGCAGGTGGGGGTAAGAGTAAGTATCACTTGTCATGTTCAACTCATGGCCAACAAAGAGCAAATATCACTTGAAACTCACTATAGGAAGAATACTGTTGTGATGATTATAAACATATATGTTCCACCTAGTTGCTCAGTTAGTATTAATTTCTTATTACTTCCTTCTTCTTGTAGTCTGATACGTCTCCGTCGTAACTACTTTTCCAAACACTTTTGCCCTTGTTTTGGATTCTAACTTGCATGATTTGAATGGAACTAACCCGGACTGACGTTGTTTTTAGCAGAATTGCCATGGTGTTATTCATGTGCAGAAACAAAAATTCTCGGAATGACCTGAAACTCCACGGAGCGTATTTTTGGAAATAATAAAAAATACTAGCAAAAGATCAAGGCCAGGGGGCCCACACCCTAGCCACGAGGGTGGGGGGCGCGTCCCCTACCTCGTGGCCCCCCTGGAGCTCCTCCGACCTCAACTCCAACTCTATATATTCACTTTCGGGAAGAAAAAATTAGAGAGAAGGATTCATCACGTTTTACGATACGGAGACGCCGCCAAGCCCTAAAACCTCTCGGGAGGGCTGATCTGGAGTCCGTTGGGGGCTCCGGAGAGGGGAATCCGTCGCCGTCTTCATCATCAACTATCCTCCATCACCAATTTCATGATGCTCACCGCCGTGCGTGAGTAATTCCATCGTAGGCTTGCTGGACGGTGATGGGTTGGATGAGATTTATCATGTAATCGAGTTATTTTGTTAGGGTTTGATCCCTAGTATCCACTATGTTCTGAGATTGATGTTGCTATGACTTTGCTATGCTTAATGCTTGTCACTAGGGCCCGAGTGCCATGATTTCAGATCTGGACCTATTATGTTTTCATCAATATATGAGAGTTCTTGATCCTATCTTGCAAGTCTATAGTCACCTACTATGTGTTATGATCCGGCAACCCCGAAGTGACAATAATCGGGACCACTCCCGGTGATGACCGTAGTTTGAGGAGTTCATGTATTCACTATGTGTTAATGCTTTGGTCCGGTACTCTATTAAAAGGAGGCCTTAATATCCCTTAGTTTCCGCTAGGACCCCGCTGCCACGGGAGGGTAGGACAAAAGATGTCATGCAAGTTCTTTTCCATAAGCACGTATGACTATATTCGGAATACATGCCTACATTACATTGATGAATTGGAGCTAGTTCTGTGTCACCCTAGGTTATGACTGTTACATGATGAACCGCATCCGGCATAATTCTCTATCACCGATCCATTGCCTACGAGCTTTCCATATATTGTTCTTCGCTTATTTACTTTTCCATTGCTATTGTTACAATCACTATAAAATACCAAAAACATTACTTTTGTTATCATTACCTTTTGCTACCGTTACCACTACTATCATATTACTTTGCTACTAAATACTTTGCTGCAGATATTAAGTTTCCAGGTGTGGTTAAATTGACAACTCAACTGCTAATACTTGAGAATATTCTTTGGCTCCCCTTGTGTTGAATCGATAAATTTGGGTTGAATACTCTACCCTCGAAAACTGTTGCGATCCCCTATACTTGTGGGTTATCAAGACTATTTTCTGGCATCGTTGCCGGGGAGCATAGCTCTATTATTTGAGTCACTTGGGATTTATATCTGCTTATCATTATGAAGAACTTTAAAGATCCAAGAACCAAGATTTATCCCTCAACTACGAGGGGAGGTAAGGAACTGCCATCTAGCTCTGCACTTGATTCACCTTCTGTTTTGAGTAAGCTTGCGACACCTAAACCTGCTTCTGCTATTGATTCTGATATGTCGCATGTTATTGACGATGCCACTTCTGCTATACATGATACTTATGATGAAACTACTTCTATGCTTGATACTACTGTGCCACTTGGTGAATTTTTGCTAGGGCTAGAGAGAATGAAATTATTGAAACTGATAATATTGATGAAAGTGATGATGAAGACTCTCCCCCTAATAAATATGAATTGCATGTTGTTCCCGAGGGTTATGTTATGGATGAAGAAGCTACTAGAGCTATTTTAGCTTGCAATGATAGATATGACCTAAAGAGGTTATTAGCCAAATGGAAGCAGCAATCCCTTAATGCTAGAATGAAACATGACCCTGCTTTTGCTACTTCACCTATCTGTGTTACTGATAAGGATTATGAATTCTCTGTTGATCCTGATATAATTACTTTGGTTGAATCTGATCCTTTTGATGGCTATGAATCTAAAATTGTTGTGGCACATCTTACTAAATTAAATGATATAGCCACCCTGTTCACTAATGATGAGAGAACTCGCTACTTTTATATCCTTAAAATATTCCCGTTCTCATTAAAGGGTGATGCTAAGATATGGTTTAATTCTCTTGATCCTGGTTGTGTGCGTAGTCCCCAGGATATGATTTGTTACTTCTCTGCTAAATATTTCCCTGCTCATAAGAAACAAGCTGCCTTAAGGGATATATATAATTTTGTGCAAATTGAAGAAGAGAGTCTCCCACAAGCTTGGGGGAGGCTTCTCAAATTACTTAATGCTTTGCCTGATCATCCTATTAAGAAAAAATGAAATACTTGATATCTTTTATAATGGACTAACCGATGCTTCCAGAGATTACCTAGATAGTTATGCTCGTTCTGTTTTCAGGGAAAGAACACCGGATGAAGCTGAAATTTTATTGAATAATATGTTGACAAATGAAAATAATTGGACACTTCCTGAGCCAACTCCTGAGCCTATTCCTAAAAAAACTCCGAAGAAAAGAGGTGTTCTATTTCTCAGTCCTGAAGATATGCAAGAGGCAAAGAAATCCATGAAAGAAAAGGGTATTAAAGCTGAAGATGTTAAGAATTTACCTCCTATTGAAGAAATACATGGTCTTAATTTACCGCCTATCGAAGAAATGCATAATTTTAATCCATCTCCTATTGAAGAAATACATGGTCTTGATAACCCGACACAGGTAGTAAAGGTAAATTCTCTCTATAGATATGATAAAGCTGAAATCCCATTTACTAAGTTTGCTGGCCCATGCTTAGATGAGTATGATAAATTTATGGTTAAGCAAGAAGACTTCAATGCTTATTTTGGTAGAGAATTAAAACTCAGTGCTGATATGCTTGAACACTTGGGTGATTATATGGCTAATGTCAAAGGTGAACTTAAACTTATTAGTAAACATGCTTCTATGGTTACCACTCAGTAGAACAAGTACTTAAAGCTCAAAATGATTTGCTCAATGAATTGAATAGTAAGAATAATGATTTTGCTGTTAGAGTGGCTACTAGAACTGGTAAAATGACTCAGGAACCTTTGTATCCTGAAGGCCACCCTAAGAGAATTGAGCAAGATTCCCAGAGAAATAATATAGATGCTCCTAGTCCTTCTAAAAGGAAGAAAAAGAAAAATGATAGGACTTTGTATGCTCCTAGTGAACCTATTGCTGAAACACCTGAGAATCCAAATGATATTTATATTTCTGATGCTGAAACACAATCTGGTAATGAACATGAAACTAGTGATAATGTAAATGATAATGTTCATGTTGATGCTCAACCTAGTAATGATAATGATATAGAAATTGAACCTGCTGTTGATCTTGATAACCCACAATAAAAGAATCAACGTTATGATAAGAAATACTTTGTTGCTAGGAAACATGCTAAAGAAAGAGAACCATGGGTTCAGAAACCCATGCCTTTTCCTCCCAAACCATCCAAGAAAAAGGATGATGAGGATTTTGAGAGTTTTGTTGAAATGATTAGACCTATCATTTTGCGTATGCGATTAACTGATATGCTCAAAATGAATCCTTATGCTAAGTACATGAAAGAAATTGTTACTAATAAAAGAAAGATACCGGAAGCTGAAATTTCCACCATGCTTGCTAATTATTCTTTTAAGGGTGGAATACCTAAGAAGTTAGGAGATCCAGGAGTACCCACTATACCATGCTCCATTAAAAGGAATTATGTTAAAACTGCTTTATGTGATCTCGGAGCCGGTGTTAGTGTTATGCCTCTCTCTTTATATCGTAGACTTGATTTCAATAAGTTGACACCTACTGAAATATCTTTGCAAATGGCTGATAAATCAACTGCTATACTTGTCGATATTTGTGAGGATGTGCCTGTTGTGGTTGCAAACGTTACTATTTTAACGGACTTTGTTATTCTTGATATTCCCGAGGATGATAGTATGTATATTATTTTTGGAAGACCCTTTTGAAATACTGCAGGGTCTGTTATTGATTGCAACAAAGGCAATGTCACTTTTCATGTTAATGGCAATGAGCATACGGTACAATTTCCAAGGAAACAACCTCAAGTCCATAGTGTCAATTCTATTGGAAAATTCCATCGATTATTTTTGGAGGTTTTGAATTTCCTCTGCCTACTGTCAAGAAGAAATATGATATTCTTATTGTTGGGGATGTGCATATCCCCGTTGAGGTAACCTAGTGTTATTCGAAAATTATCCGGTTCCATGTTATTCGGAATGAGTTTGTTAACAAGACTTGATCAACCTTGTTAATGGATTCCTTTTGATGATCATGAGATGGATGAATTTAGAAAACACAACTCTCTGTACCCTCTTTCCACTTTCTGTTATTTATATTAAATAAAATAAAAATAGTATTTTCTCTCTGTTTTCTGATTATCCGTGCAATATAAAAATACCCCAAAAATAAAAGTTCTCCAAATGCCCTGAAATTTAAATATGATTTTTTGGAATATTTGAGAATATTTGGCACTGAGAACACAGCAAGAGGGCATCCACCTGGCCATGAGGGTGGAGGGGGCGCCCTACCCCCTGGGCGAGCCCCCCTGCCTCATGGGCCCATGGTGGCCCTCCTCCACTTATTCCTGCACACACACACACTCCTTCTTCCTCCCACAAACACCATTATCCGGCTCAAGCACGAGTTCTAGCTCATTTTACTACGATTTTCGATCTCCTTGCTCAAAGCACCTCTCACAAAACTGCTTGGGGGGGATTGTTCCTTGGTATGTGACTCCTCCATTGGTCCAATTAGTTTTTGTTCTAGTGCTTTATTCATTGCATATTTTTGCTGCTTAGGTGACCATGTTCTTGAGCTTGCATGTCAAATTTATATGGTTCCAAGTAGTTTTGATGCATGACATAGGCTCTAGGCACTTGTAGGGGTAGTTGCTATCTATTTTGTTGAGTTTGGTTTACTTTTATTTGAAGTTACTAAAAAAATTCAGAAATTTTTCAGAGGAAGAAATATGTTTAGGAAAATGTACCAAGGTGGTTCTTCAAGGAAACAAGGACCCAGGCTTGCAATGCGTGATGCTGATGATGAGCCACCAAGGGATGCTCCAGTGCGGCCTTGTGAATGGCCTTCAGAGGACTTCATGGATCGAGCTGGAATTAATGAAGAATTTAACGCATATTTGTGTAATGCTGATCTTCTGAGCTTCGAGGAAGAAAAATACCGCCGGTACCACTATCTCACTAGTTCCTTTGTGAGGAGGTTTGAATTTTCATCTTCATGTAATTCTCAAACTGTCCTTTTTTGATCTTTATGAAAATTCTTACACTATGGACTTAGAGGACTTTACCACTGCTTGCAAACTTCCACAATGGGGTAGTTGAAAGGATCGATACAGTCGACTAGAGGGGGGGGTGAATAGGAGACTACAAATTTTAATCTTTCTTGTAGATTTTAAGGCTTCGTGGATAAAAGAGTTTACTAGATATGCAACTAGGTGAATGCAACCTATATGACAAGCAAGCTCCAAGAAGAAAAGCTAGGCAACAAACTAGTTATCAAGCCAACAAGCATACAAAAACAAAGGTGTGGGAAAGGATTAACCACAAGTAAGATGAGGACGCGGATTTTAACCCGAAGTTCACTCTTCCTTGGGGAAGAGCTAATCTCTGTTTGGAGCGGTGCCGGAGCCAAAGCTTGCGGAAAGCCACCAAAAGCTCACCGTATTCTCCTTTGAGTCACCCCTAACGAATGAGCCTCGAATCACTCGGGGTTGGTCTTGAAGGTGACCACCACACCTTTACAAACTTCTCCGGAGCACACCACAAGCAAGGAAGCTTCCGGAGGAACCTCTAACCGCCTAGGAGCCCAAGCTCCAAGAGTAACAAGTCAATGGGGAAGAAATGTTGCGGGGAACGCGATTTGGTTTGGTCAAGTTGTAGATCGGGTCTTGCTCTCCCAATCCCCAAAGTTTCAACAAGTTTGGGTGGAGGGATTGAGAGTATTGAGCAAAACGGGGTGTAGCAATGGTGGAGCTCAACAAGACATTAGGGTTAAGGGTTGGAGGAGGAAGAAGGGCCTATTTATAGTGTTTATGTGAGGGTGGGCATTTCTGCTCATTGGACCCCGTGCGCACGGGCTAAGTCAACCCCGTGCGCACGGGGTGTCCAGAGACAAACGCACCACCCCGTGCGCACGGGGGTCAAAAGACCCCGTGCGCACGGGGTATCCAGAGAGTTACGCAGTACCCCGTGCACACAGGGGTCAAAAGACCCCGTGCGCACGGGGTACCTAGAGAGTTACCCAGTACCCCGTGCGCACGGGGGTCAAAAGACCCCGTGCGCACGGGGTACCCAGTAACTTACTGTTGCAACTTTCTGAGTACCACAACACACACACACTAGATACATATGAGGTGGTTGGAGTGGGAAGGGTAAGAGAGAAGGCTCGGGAAAGGCAGTCCCACACAACATTTGTCCACACAGACCTTGTCTTAATAGTGCGGTCTTTCCTATGACTCGAAGCAAACCAAAACTAAACCTTCGAAGCGTCGAAAGACCACGCCTTTGTCCTTTTTGAAATGGGGGGTCGCACATCTCCATCGCGGGTGCTTAGAACCAATAACCTGAGATAAACTTTAGCAACCGATATTAGTTCAACTAACCACATTGTCATCACACCAAAATATAGCTTAAGTGCCATTGCACTTTCAATCTCCCCCTTTTTGGTGCATTGATGACAACGTGGTTAGAGCATGGCAAAGAGAATAAACAGATAGAAAGCCATGGAACAAATAATGATCATGATAGCTCCCCCTATATGTGTGCCCGAAAACAAGAATGCATCTAATACACCCATAGGAGGTTCGACCAAGATCACTACTGATAAGTCATGAGATACATCAACATAAACCTATAACGGTGCCTAGATCTCATGACACAGTGTGGTGAGCACATAATGTGAGACCGAATAATCATAAGCATACGAGGATAATAGCAAGGTACAATAATAAAGCTAGAGTCTCACAACCACACAGACGGAAAGGAAATAAGGGTATCTCAAGCCGACTAAAACCAACCAACAGCGAGAAACACGAGGCTTGATATCTCAACACACCCACGAACACACACACCACACACACCACTTCTCCCCCTTTGTCATCAAGACAACAAAAAGGAGACAAATGGCGACACGAGACCCACTAGACAAGAGGAGGAGCACTCGAGGCATCATCATCATCATCATCAAAACGCCACCCGGCCATTGGGAAAGACTGAGCAGTGGCCTCACTGTCGACATCCTCAGAACCTGGACCGACCTCCTCACCAGCAGCAGCCCTTGCTGCCTTCTGCTCACACCGAACAAGCTTCTCCTTGTTGATTTCCTTGATCTGACGATGCTGAATCGACTAACACATCTTGAACATGTTGCTCAAGGTCTTGAACAATGACTTCTTCTCTCCCTTGGCAAAAATGGCCTCAGAGCCAACTGACTTGGCCTTACCACGAGGGATCCGTGCAGTATAGGACATGCCTGGAGTGTAAGTAGCACGATCCTCAGGCCTAGGGTTGCGCCCCTTCTTGATGGGCACATAGGGAGCAGGAGCAACTGGGGTCCAGTTGGAGTTGCGCTTGGGAACGGCAGTCTTGAAGCTAGCAATGTACTTTGCTGGACAGACGGTCTCAATCAACGCCTGTATGAATGGAGCATAGATCAAGGACTTGTTCTCTTGTACACACTGATGCAGCTCGTAGTACATGAAATCCAGAACATCCACTTTCTTCTTCTGATGAAGATACACAAAGACATCAAGCATTGAGCTCCGAATGTTATGGGAATCCCCCGCCTTTGGAGTGAGGGTGTACCGTAGGATATGGCACATGGTGTCATAGAGGGGCAAGAGGTCTTTTATTGACCCAGTGAAAAATGATTTCTCTTGTTTGTAAGCAAAGGCAATCTCATCCTTAGTGCGCTGTCCACTTTCCCGAACAATGCCAAACTCATCAGAAACAGTCTCTTCATCCATGAATGGGTAGGGAATGATCTCGGAGAACTTTGCCATAGGAGCTGAACACTGATACGTTCCAGACATCCATGTGAGGGTGTGAGCAGAATCATTGGAGAAGTACAGAGTGGCAAAAAACTGCATCACAAGATCTTCATTGTAGGGGTGGTTGAAGGTGACAAACGGAATCAGACCCAATCGTCCAAGAGCGGAGTACACACCGGGATACAGATGATCATTGTCGCGCAAACTCTTAGTGTTGACTTGCTTGTGAGGAGCAAACTTATTTGACTTGGTCATAAGAAGCTCATGATAGATTCTTTGCTGAAATCCATTCTTAAACCGGGGATCGATTCCCATACTCGTGGCCTTAACATACGGATGGTTCTGTCTCTCAGCCCAGATCTCTGGCTTGGTCCACTTGACAAGAGGCATATTCCGGAGGTCACACCTGCCCGGAGTGGCTTCCTCCGGACTAGACTCCTCTCCCTCTTCTTCATCTTCCTCATCACGATCATCTTCTTCATCTTCCTCATCACGATCATCTTCTTCTTCTATCTCATCATCTTGTGATTCATACTCTTCCTCAGATTCATCGGAAGCCTCAACAACGGGCTGCTTTGAGGCTGCACGGTGAGCACGGCCTTGACCTGTCCCAGACCCCTGACCCATGCCTTCAGATGGTTGATGACGAGCAATGGTGAAGTCCTTTGATCCTCCTTTTGCACGCTTGCGACAAAGCTCAGACCTCTTGTCAGCGGAGTCTGAAACACACACAAAAACCCAACAACACAAAGCACGAGACATAAATGAGTACAAGTGCTAGAAAAATGGCAAGGAGATAGACAACAGTCTATGCAATAGTTCCTGGAGAGCCCGTGCGCATGGGGGTTTAGACCCCATGGGCACGGGGGTCCCGTGCGCACGGGGGTCAAACACCCCGTGGACACGGGGGTCTCCCAGCGGCAGCCACTTCCAGATCGAAATTCGAGAGTGAATGCAGCAGAGAGACCAACAGATCTACGCACTAGACTACTATCTACAAGTTTAGATGAGGCCAAACGAATCTAGGGAGCAAAGAAACCCTAAGGCTAGAACAAAAGAGGGAACACAAGGAGATGGAACCAGAGGAGAGGACCAACCGGAGGAGGACCCCATCAGGATCCGGATCCACGGAGGAAGAACTCCGACAAGGCCCGGTGGAGCTCCGGCGAGAGGAGGCGACGGCGGCGGCGCTGGAGGCTTCCTGGGGAGTGGAGGGGGCGAATGGGTGGGAATGAACCCGTGCCCCCCACGCCCCACCTCTTCAGGACCAGAAACCGCAGACCCCGTGTGCATGGGCTAAGTGAGCTCCGTGCGCACGGTACAGAGCCCGTGGGCACGGTACAGGACCGTGCGCACGGGGTATCCAGGAACTTTGACATGAGTGGATCTTTTTAAATATAGGGTTGAGTGTATAATCTTACCCCTACTTCACAAGGCACTCGGTCTACGTTTCTGAAGACGCCGCGAGGAAAGTCCTATCACTATGGAAAGGGTATATGTGGAGCACTTGTACCAAAAAAACGAGGAGAACCAACCAAACAAAGAAAAAGAAACACGACACCACACACACGAAACAAACACAGACAAAAACCCTCAAGCGAGGGCGGTGGCCGAGGCCACCATGTTTGAGTTTACTTGGTATGGCACCGCGAAGATAGGAACCTTGGGCCCAAGACCAATACTCATCTTTGAAGCACAAGTACCACCTAAAGTGGCTTATGTGAAAGATGGTGTTTGTTTTATGCACTTCTAGGATAAGATAGCTCCTGAGTTGAGCTAGCTCCCCCTAGACATGTGCCTACATCTAAGCAAGATAGTACATGAGTATGTGTGTGTGAGCAAGAGTTTCATCTGAAGTTACTAATATCCACGATATTTAGCTCATGCCTTAATTCGCGAAATCTTGCTTCGTCAAGGGGCTTGGTGAAGATGTCTTCTAGTTGATTCTCGGTGTTGACATGGAGTAACTCAATGTTTCCCTTGGCCACATGATCTCTAATGAAATGATGACGAATCTCAATATGCTTGGTCTTGCTATGTTGAACCGGATTCTCGGCGATCTTGATGGCACTTTCATTGTCACACCAAAGAGGCACTTTGTCACATTTGACACCGTAATCCATCAAAGTTTGCCTCATCCATAGTAATTGGGCACAACAACTTCCGGCAGCAATATACTCAGCTTCGGCTATGGAGAGAGATATACAATTTTGCTTCTTTGAAGACCAACTTACCAACGATCTCCCTAGGAATTGACATGAGCCGGATGTGGACTTGCGATCAACCTTGTCTCCGGCCCAATCCTAATCCGAGTAACCCATTAACTCAAATGATGATCCCTTGGGATACCAAAGGCCCAAGTTTGGGGTATGAACCAAATATCGAAGGATCCTTTTCACTGCCGAATAGTGGCTCTCCTTAGGAGCGGATTGAAATCTTGCACACATACACACACTCAACATAATATCTGGCCTACATGCATAAAGGTAAAGCAAGGAACCGATCATAGAGTGATATACCTTTTGATCCACTTCTTTACCATTTGGATCAAGATGAAGTTGACCATTTGTGGCCATGGGTGTCTTCATTGGCTTGACATCTTGCATTTTGAATCTCTTGAGCATGTCTTGGATATAACGAGATTGATTGATGAAGGTTCCACCTCTCAATTGCTTCACTTGAAAACCAGAAAGAACTTCAACTCTCCCATCATGCTCATTGCAAATTCCTTAGTCATAAGATTCTCAAACTCAACGTTAATAGCATGGTTAGTTGACCCAAAGATAATATCATCAACATATATTTGGCAGACAAACAACTCTCCTTTTACCCTCTTCGTAAAGAGAGTGGAATCTATTACCCCAATCTGGAACCCCTTCTCGCTTAGGAACACCATAAGGTGATCATACCAAGCACGAGATGCTTGTTTGAGTCCATAGAGTGCCTTATGGAGTTCATAAACGTGAGAGGGATGATCGGGGTCTTCAAAACCGGGAGGTTGCTTGACATACACCAACTCCTTAAGAGGACCATTAAGAAATGCACTCTTAACATCCATTTGATATAATTTGAAATCATTATGAGAGGCATAAGCAAGCAAGATGCGAATGGATTCGAGACGAGCAACGGGGGAAAACGTTTCACCAAAGTCCAAACCTTCAACTTGGGTGAAACCTTGTGCCACTAACCTTGCCTTGTTCCTTATTATTTGTCCATATTCATCTTGTTTCTTCTTTAAAATCCACTTTGTTCCAATGACATTATGAAATTCCTTGGGTCTTTCCACAAGGGTCCACACTTTGTTGCGTGTGAAGTTGTTGAGTTCTTCATGCATGGCATCTATCCAATCTGGATCGTCAAGGGCATCTTCCACCTTAAGGGGTTCAACACAAGAGACAAATGAGTGATGTTCACAAAAGTTTGCTAAACGTCTACAAGTAGTTACCCCCTTTTTGATGCTTCCGTAGATGTTCTCGGTGAGGTGTTGAAGATGTTTTAGCTTGGCGGCCACTTTTTGCTCTTTGCGGTCAAGCTCTTCTTCACTTGGTTTTGGACTTGATGAAGAAGCTTGTCCTTGAGATTGTTTTAGCCTTGGAGACACTCTTCTCTTTGCAACCACATGTTCTTGCTCAGTAGGAAGTGATTACGATGAAGACACTTGTGGTTGGAGTTGATCTAGATCTTGATCATGACTTTGAGCTTGATCTTGAGCCTCAACGATTGGTTCTTCATTATTCTGAAGAGTTTGCTCTTGATCTTGCTCAGGAATATGAGGGTCTTGATCTTGTTCTTGGATAGGTTCATTACTTCCCAAGGCATCTTGTACAAGTGGTGTCGGTGATGACTTCCCTTGTGGAAAATCCTCAAGAGGGGCTCTTACTCCTTCTTCTTCTACTTGGACATGGGGTGTTTCTTGTGGGAGAATGTGGCCTATCCCCATTGTCCTTATAGCTTGTGAAGGAGCCTCATCACCTACAACACTAGGAAAAATTTGCTCCATGCGGGAGCCGTTATCTTCATCAAACTCCACATTTACCGTTTCCTCAATGCATCCGGTGGATTTATTGAGAACTCGGTAAGCATGATAGTTTGATGCATATCCAACAAATATGCCCTCATAAGTTCTAGACTCAAATTTAGCTAACCGGGATTTTTTGTTTAAAATGAAACACTTACAACCGAATACCCGAAAGTATTTGACGTTGGGCTTTCTCCCAATTAGGAGCTCATAAGGGGTCTTGTTCTTGAGCTTGTGGAGGTAAAGCCGGTTTGAAGCATGGCACGCGGTGTTGATGGCTTCTGCCCAAAGCTTGTATGGTGACTTGTACTCATCAAGCATGGTCCTAGCCATCTCAATAAGAGTCCGATTCTTCCTCTCCGCAACACCATTTTGTTGGGGAGTATATGGTGCGGCATATTGATGCTTTATCCCCTCTTCACTCAAGAATTCATCCATTGTATAGTTTTTGAACTCGGTGCCATTGTCACTTCGGATTGCCTTGATCTCACAGTTATGTTAACGTCGAGCTTCTTTGGCAAAGTTGATGAAGGTTTCTTGAGTTTCATCTTTAGTCTTGAGAAAGAACACCCAAGTATATCTTGTGAAGTCATCAACAATGACAAGGCAATATCTCCTTCCTCCCAAACTATCATATGTTGGAGGCGCAAATAGATCCAAATGGATAAGCTCGAGGGGCCTCAAGGTGGTGATGATAGTCTTCACTTTATGAGCTTTTTCATGAAGCTTTCCGGCAATGCAAGCACTACAAGGACGATCTTTTGCAAAAGACACATTGGTTAGTCCAAGAATGTGCTCCCCCTTTAAGAGAGCTTGTAAATTTCTCATGCCCACGTGGGCTAGCCTACGGTGCCATAGCCACCCCATGTCGGCCTTGGCCAATAGGCATGTTGCAAGATGAGTTTTCTCTTTCGAGAAATCAACCACGTAAAGGTTGTCTTCAACATGCCCAACAAATACCACTTTGAGATTACTCCTCTTAAAGACGGTCACATGGAATTCACCAAAATGTGAATCATATCCGGCACGAGCCAATTGAATAGTTGAAAGTAAATTGTAGTGAAGGGATTGGACAAGCATGACATTTGCAAGAGATGAATCATTAGAGATTACCACCTTGACCAAACCCAATACCTTTCCCTTGCTATTTTCACCGAAGGAGATGCTCGAAGAGGCCTTGAGTGAATCAACGAAATCCACAAGCATCTCCCTTTCTCCAGTCATATGATTGGTGCATCCACTGTCGATCAACCATTGAGTTCCACCGGAGACATAGTCCTCTTTGGCCATGAGGCACCGATGAGTGAATGGCTTGTCCTCGTTTGGAGAGTCGAAGAGGCCGGTGGTGGAGGAGGAGGTAGTGGCATGCATGGCAAAGGCGGCCGTGCCCACTTGATCATCATCACCGTCATCTTCATCTCCAGACATGTATTCTTCATGAACAAGAGCCTTGTCATCCTTCCTCTTTTCAAACTTGATGAACTTCTTCTTCTTAAGCACAAGCTTCTCGGACTTGTCTTCACGTCTCTCATATGGACAATCATGAACAAAGTGTCTTGGGCTATCACAATTGTAGAATTTCCTTCGTCTAAAAGATCTTCCTTGAAGATTTCTTCCTTTGTTTGCCATGGTCCCGGAGTACTTCTTGACTAAGAGAGCCAAGTCTTCTGCAAAATCATTTGCCGGGCACGAGGTATCATTATCCTCCTCACATATCTCTTCACTCACTTCTTCCTCCCTTGAGGATTGGCTCATCACTTTCTTGCCCTTCAAGGAAAGATTGGAGTTCTTGGTTGCTTGAGCTATTGCATATGTTTTCTTGGACTTGGTTTCCAAAAGAACATGGGTAGAGAAAGTGGAAACAACTTGAGCCGAAGTCAACTTGTGATAGTCCGGACGTTGATGAACCATCATGACCATGGTATGTTCTGTGAGAACCATAGCATCTATGAACTTGTCCTTGATGAATTCATCATTTTCCCAAGTGCACCCAAAAGTTCTCAAGTTGAGCACAAGGGACTTCAATCTTCGGTAAACCTCTTCTACGGACTCACCCTCATTCCTCACAAAGAGATTGACTTCTTGTTTGAGCAAGGCCAACCGAGATCTTCGAATTGCTTCATCTCCTTCAAGAGCCTCCTCAAGGCAATCCCAAATTTCCTTTGCGGTTTTGAGAAGAGCAACGGAATCACTATAGTCTTCAGTCACAGCGTTGCGAAGCATGTTGTGTGCCGTAGCATTGAGTTGATCGTCAACTGCTTCCCTTGGAGTGAGATTCATTGGGTCCTTGGGGTTGAATCCATTGACCACAATCCACCACAATTGAGTTGAAGCACTTCGCATGTGAGACTCCATATCTAGCTTCCACTTAGCAGATGCATTAGCTTTCAAAGGGGGCAGAGGCCCAACAGGATTAATGCGGGGATGTTGCAAGGGTTGAGGAGAGTAAAAGGGTTCCACGGCATTGTACCGGGGAACTTGAGTACGAGCCGGGGAAGCAAGGGGTTCCCTCGAGTCATCCGCATCATGAACCTCATTTGGGTTAAACGAGTTTGATGCGGACGTGATGGCTTTAGGCGAGTATCAATTTCCTCCTTGACCGAGGCACGAAACTCTTTCAACATAGAGACTTTGAGGTCCGCAAACATTGAAAGAAGATCCGTTGCGGTCAAGGGGACATTCGGGTTAGTAGTAGCGGCACGAGCAATGACCGGAGCACCAAGTGTCTCAGTCGCGGCGGGGGGTTGGTTTTGACCATCCCCCGCAACGGGTAGGCCACCTCCCTCATTCCCTAGATCGACCATATCCTCTAAGGTTGTAAAACCTTATATTAGAGCACGAGGCTCTGATACCAATTGAAAGGATCGATATGGTCGACTAGAGGGGGGGTGAATAGGAGACTACAAATTTTAATGTTTCTTGTAGATTTTAAGGCTTTGCGGATAAAAGAGTTTACTAGATATGCAACTAGGTGAATGCAACCTATATGACAAGCAAGCTCCAAGAAGAAAAGCTAGGCAACAAACTACTTAGCAAGCCAACAATCATACAACAACAAAGAAAGGTGCGGGAAAGGACTAACCACAAGTAAGACGAGGACGCGGATTTTAACCCGAAGTTCACTCTTCCTTGGGGAAGAGCTAATCTCTGTTTGGAGCAGTGCCGGAGCCAAAGCTTGCGGAAAGCCACCAAAGGCTCACCGTATTCTCCTTCGAGTCACCCCCAACGGATGAGCCTCGAATCACCCGGGGTTGGTCTTGAAGGCGACCACCACACCTTTACAAACTTCTCCGGAGCACACCACAAGCAAGGAAGCTTCCAGAGGAACCTCTAACCGCCTAGGAGCCCAAGCTCCAAGAGTAACAAGTCAATGGGGAAGAAATGTTGCGGGGAACGTGATTTGGTTTGGTCAAGTTATAGACCGGGTCTTGCTCTCCCAATCCCCAAAGTTTCAACAAGTTTGGGTGGAGGGATTGAGAGTATTGAGCAAAATGGGGTGTAGCAATGGTGGAGCTCAACAAGACATTAGGGTTAAGGGTTGGAGGAGGAAGAAGGGCCTATTTATAGTGTTTATGTGAGGGTGGGCATTTCTGCCCGTTGGACCCCGTGCGCACGGGCTAAGTCAGCCCCGTGCACGCGGGGTGTCCAAAGACAAACGCACCACCCCGTGCGCACGGGGGTCACGGGGGTCAGAAGACCCCATGCACACGGGGTATCCAGAGAGTTACGCAGTACCCCGTGCGCACGGGGTACCCAGAGAGTTACCCAGTACCCAGTGCGCACGGGGGTCAAAAGACCCCGTGCGCATGGGGTACCCAGTAACTTCCTGTTGCAACTTTCTGAGTACCACAGCACACACACTAGATACATATGAGGTGGTTGGAGTGGGAAGGGTAAGAGAGAAGGCTCGGCAAAGGCATTCCCACACAACATTTGTCCACACAGACCCCTCTTAATAGTGCGGTCTTTCCTACGACTCGAAGCAAACCAAAACTAAACCTTCGAAGCGTCGAAAGACCACGCCTTTGTCCTTTTTGAAATGGGGGGTCGCACATCTCCATCGCGGGTGCTTAGAACCAATAACCTGAGATAAACTTTAGCAACCGATATTAGTTCAACTAACCACATTGTCATCACACAAAAATATAGCTTAAGTGCCATTGCACTTTCAGTAGTGCTAGTGAACCTTGCAAATCTGAATTTAGAGATTTTCTTGGTAGTATAACTGTGGGGGAATCTAGAGATATAACACAAGCTACCATAGGGAGCATTCACTTTCCTGCTATACATTATTTTGCTCTCTTCGTAGGTAGATGCTTTAATAGTAAAGATGAAGCATGTCACATGTGTGTCCCTGACCTCAGTATTCTTAGGAGTGCTGTGTTAGGAGATAAATCTTATAATTTGGGAGCCATTGTTGCACGTAGGTTGCATCTTAATAGATTTAATGGATATTTCTTCGGTGGAATTTATGCAACCCGCATAGCTAATTTTCTTGGTATACCATACGTGAGGATGATATTGAGTTGCCTCCTGCTTATTTGGATTATGAGGCTATGGTACGTCATCAGTTTGTTGAGAGGAACGATCAGTTCCTCCAGTACCGACTAATCTTTGACAGACGACGCACCTATCATGTCGCTCTCCCTTCTTCTACTTTCTTTGACTTTCAGGCAAAAGGGAGATATTTTATAACTAGAGAGGAGGCGGAAGAGTATAAGAGGAGGGGTGAGATAGCTCATCTCCAAGCTGCAGCCCACGATGCAATGACTACTGCATCTTAGTATGACCCCAACTACAACTTTGGATATCCGCCAGGCCATCCGTGGCATTAGACCAACTTAGGCCAGAAGCCTAAGCTTGGGGGAGTACATATTTCTCACCGACATTACATTCATGTTCACACACTCATTGCTAGATGTCGGTGCTCATACTTTTTCATTGTAATACCCATGCTAGTTTATTTCCTTTTTCTTGTGTGTTTAATAAACCTTAAGAAAAAGCAAAAAAAAATTAGTTGTAGCTTTTAATAGTTTACTTTTCATGCTTGTAGTAGTAATTAAAAAGAAAACCCAAAAAGATTTCTTATTCTTCTTTTGCTTGTTGGGAGCTTTCCCATGTATATAGTTTTATTTCTCTCCTTTTCTTTGGGGTAGATAGGAGAAGATCATGATTAAATTGTTGAAGTGGCTCTTATATGCATTATTGTTGATCTGACAAAGAGCCCATATTACCTTGTCTTCTCTCTTGAATTGAATGCTTGCAGATTCCAGCTTAGTCCAATGCACGTGCACTATTATTATTATCCACACTATTCGGTCGTGCAAGTGAAAGGCAATTATGATGATATATGATGGACTGACTGAGATGAGAAAAGTTGGTATGGACTCGACCTCTCTTGTTTCTGTAAATATGATTAGTTCATCGTTCCTGATTCAGCCTATTATGAATAAACATGCTTGCGATGATAATTAGATATCATAGTTTCTTGTGCCATGCTTAATTAGCTAGGAGCTTATAATGGTTTACCTTGCGTGCCAACATGCTATTAAAATGGTTGTGATATGGTATGATAGGTGCTACCTCTTGAGCATTGCGTTGGATTTCCCCGAAGAGGAAAGGATGATGCAGCAAAGTAGCGTAAGTATTTCCGTCAGTTTTTGAGAACCAAGGTATAAATCCAGTAGGAGGTTGCGCGCGCGTCCCTAGTACCTACACAAAACAAATAACTCCTCGCAACCAACGCGATAAGGGGTTGTCAATCCCTTCACAGTCACTTACGAGAGTGAGATTTGATAGATATGATAAGATAATATTTTTGGTATTTTTGTGATAAAGATGAAAAGTAAAATAAAAGCAAAGTAAAAAGCAAAGGAAATAACTGAGTATTGGAAGATTAATATGATGAAGATAGACCCGGGCACAATAGGTTTCACTAGTGGCTTCTCTCAAGAGCATAAGTATTCTATGGTGGGTGAACGAATTACTGTTGAGAAATTGACAGAATTGAGCATAGTTATGAGAATATCTAGGTAAGATCATGTATATAGGCATCACGTCCGAGACAAGTAGACTGACTTCTGCCTGCATCTACTACTATTACTCCACTCATCGACCGCTATCCAGCATGCATCTACAGTATTAAGTTCATGAAAACAGAGTAACGCCTTAAGCAAAATGACATGATGTAGAGGGATAAATTCAGGCAATGTGATAAAAACCCTATCTTGTTATCGTAGATGGAAACAATACAATACGTGCCTTGCTACCCCTACTGTCACTGGGAAAGGACACCGCAAGATTGAACCCAAAGCTAAGCACTTCTCCCATTGCAAGCAAGATCAATCTAGTAGGCCAAACCAAACTGATACTTCGAAGAGACTTGCAAAGATAACCAATGATACATAAAAGAATTCAGAGAAGATTCAAATATTGTTCATAGATAAACTTGATCATAAACCCACAATTCATCGGTCTCAACAAACACACTGCAAAAAGAAGATCACATCGAATAGATCTCCACAAGATAGGGGAGAACATTGTATTGAGATCCAAAAAGAGAGAAGAAGCCATCTAGCTAATAACTATGGACCCGAAGGTCTAAGGTAAACTACTCACACTTCATCGGAGAGGCTATGGTGTTGATGTAGAAGCCCTCCGTGATGGACACCCCCTCCGGTGGAGTTCCAGAATAGGCCCCAAGATGGGATCTCGTGGATACAGGAAGTTACGGCGGTGGAATTAGGGTTTTGGCTCCGTATCTGATCATTTGGGGTACGTAGGTATATATAGGAGGAAGGAGTAAGTCGGTGGAGCAACAGGGGCCCCACAAGGGTGGAGGGCGCGCCTGGGGGGTAGGCACGCCCCTTACCTCGTGGCCTCCTCTTTTGTTTCTTGACGTAGGGTCCAAGTCTCCTGGATCATGTTCGGTGAGAAAATCACGTTCCCGAAGGTTTCATTCCGTTTGGACTCCGTTTGATATTCCTTTTCTTCGAAACCCTAAAATAGGCAAAAAACAACAATTCTAGGCTGGACCTCCGGTTAATAGGTTAGTCCCAAAAATAATATAAAAGTGGAAAATAAAGCCCAATAATGTCCAAAACAGTAGATAATATAGCATGAAGCAATCAAAAATTATAGATACGTTGGAGACGTATCAAGCATCCCCAAGCTTAATTCCTGGTCGTCCTCGAGTAGGTAAATGATAAAAACAGAATTTTTGATGCGGAGTGCTACTTGGCATAATTTTAATGTAATTCTTCTTAATTGTGGTATGAATATTCAGATCCGAAAGATTCAAGATAAAAGTTCATATTGACATAAAAATAATAATACATCAAGCATACTAACAAAGCAATCATGTCTTCTCAAAATAACATGGCCAAAGAAAGTTATCCCTACGAAATCATATAGTCTGGCTATGCTCTATCTTCACCACAAAATGTATTTAAATCATGCACAACCCGATGACAAGCCAAGCAATTGTTTCATACTTTTGACATTCTCAAACTTTTTCAATCTTCACGCAATACATGAGCATGAGCCATGGATATAGCACTATAGGTGGAATACAATGGTGGTTGTGGAGAAGACAAAAAGGGAGAAGATAGTCTCACATCAACTAGGCGTATCAACGGGCTATGGAGATGCCCATCAATAGATATCAATGTGAGTGAGTAGGGATTGTCATGCAACGGATGCACAAGAGCTATAAGTATATGAAAGCTCAACAAAAGAAACTAAGTGGGTGTGCATCCAACTTGCTTGCTCATGAAGACCTAGGGCATTTTGAGGAAGCCCATCATTGGAATACACAAGCAAAGTTCTATAATGAAAAATTCCCACTAGTATATGAAAGTGACGAAATGAGAGACTCTCTATCATGAATATCATGGTGCTACTTTGAAGCACAAGTGTGGTAAAAGTATAGTAGCATTGCCCCTTCTCTCTTTCTCTCCCATTTTTTTATTTGGGCCTTTTCTCTTTTTTTATGGCCTCTTTTCTTTCTTCTTTTTTTTGGTTCGGAGTCTCATCCCGACTTGTGGGGGAATCATAGTCTCCATCATCCTTTCCTCACTGGGACAATGCTCTAATAATGATGATCATCACACTTTTATTTTCTTACAACTCAACAATTACAACTCGATACTTAGAACAAAATATGACTCTATATGAATGCCTCCGGCGGTGTACCGGGATATGCAATGACTCATGAGTGACATGTATGAAAGAATTATGAATGGTGGCTTTGCCACAAATACGGTGTCAACTACATGATCATGCTAAGCAATATGACAATGATGGAGTGTGTCATAATAAACGGAATGGTGGAAAGTTGCATGGCAATATCTCGGAATGGCTATGGAAATGCCATAATAGGTAGGTATGGTGGCTGTTTTGAGGAAAGTATATGGTGGGTGTGTGATACTGGCGGAAGGTGCGCGGTATTAGAGAGGCTAGCAATGGTGGAAGGAAGAAAAGTGCGTATAATCCATGGACTCAACATTACTCATAAAGAACTCATATACTTATTGCAAAAATCTACAAGTTATCAAAGCAAAGTATTACGCGCATGCTCCTAGGGGGATAGATTGGTAGGAAAAGACCATCGCTCATCCCCGACCGCCACTCATAAGGAAGACAATCAATAAATAAATCATGCTCTGACTTCATCACATAACGGTTCACCATACGTACATGCTACGGGAATCACAAACTTTAACACAAGTATTTCTCAAATTCACAACTACTCAACTAGCACAACTTTAATATCACCATCTTCATATCTCAAAACAATTATCAAGCATCAAACTTCTCATAGCATTTAACACACTCAATAGAGAATTTTATTATTAATCTTGTATACCTAGCATATAAGGATTTTTAAGCAAATTACCATGCTATTTAAGACTCTCAAAATAATCTAAGTGAAGCATGAGAGATCAATAGTTTCTATAAAACAAATCCACCACCATGCTCTAAAATATATAAGTGAAGTACTAGAGCAAAGCTATATAACTCAAAAGATATAAGCGAAGCACATAGAGTATTCTAACAAATTAAAAATCATGTATGGCTCTCTCAAATGGTGTGTACAGCCAGGATGATTGTGGTAAACTAACAAATAAAGACTCAAATAATACAAGATGCTCCAAGAAAAACACATATCATGTGGTGAATAAAAATATAGCTCCAAGTAAAGTTACCGATAGAAGTAGACGAAAGAGGGGATGCCTTCCGGGGCATCCCCAAGCTTTGGATTTTAGGTGTACTTAGATTATCTTGGGGGTGCCATGGTCGTCCCCAATATTAGGCTCTTGCAACTCCTTGTTCCATAACCCATCAAATCTTTACCCAAAACTTGAAAACTTCACAACACAAAACTCAAAGTAGAAAATCTCGTGAGCTCTGTTAGCGAAAGAAAACAAAAGACCACTTCAAGTTACTGTAATGAACTCATTATTTATTTATATTGGTGTTAAACCTACTGTATTCCAACTTTATATGGTTTATAAACTATTTTACTAGCCATAGATTCATCAAAATAAGCAAACAACACACGAAAAACAGAATCTGTCAAAAACAGAACAGTCTGTAGTAATCTGTAGCTAGCGCAAGATCTGGAACTCCAAAAATTCTAAAATAAATTTTTTGACGTGAGAAATTTATCTATTAATCATATGCAAAAAGAATTAACTAAATATGACTTTCCAAATAAAAATGGCAGCAGTTCTCGTGAGCGCTAAAGTTTCTGTTTTTTACAGCAAGATATCAAGACTTTCCCCAAGTCTTCCCAACGGTTCTACTTGGCACAAACACTAATTAAACACAAAAAACACAACCAAAACAGAGGCTAGGTAAATTATTTATTACTAAACAGGAGCAAAAAGCAAGGAATAAAAATAAAATTGGGTTGCCTCCCAACAAGCGCTATCGTTTAACACCCCTAGCTAGGCATAAAAAGCAAGGATAGATCTAGGTATTGCCATCTTTAGCAGGCAATCCATAAGTGGCTCTCATAATAGATTCATAAGGTAATTTAATTTTATTTCTAGGAAAGTGTTCCATGCCTTTCCTTAACGGAAATTGGAATCTAATATTTCCTTCCTTCATATCAATAATTGCACCAATCGTTCTAAGGAAAGGTCTACCAAGAATAATAGGACATGAAGGATTGCAATCTATGTCAAAAACGATAAAATCTATGGGCATATAATTCCTATTTGCAACAATAAGAACATCATTAATTCTTCCCATAGATTTCTTAATAGTGGAATCCGCAAGGTGCAAGTTTAGAGAGCAATCAACAAAATCACGGAAACCTAACAAATCACACAAAGTCTTTGGAATCGTGGAAACACTAGCACCCAAATCACATAAAGCATAGAACTCATGATCTTTAATATTAATTTTAATATTTGTTTCCCACTCATCATAAAGCTTTCTAGGGATAGAAACTTCCAATTCAAGTTTTTCTTCATAAGATTGCATCAAGGCATCAACGATATGTTTAGTAAACACTTTATTTTGACTATAAGCATGATGAGAATTTAGCATGGATTGCAACAAAGAAATACAATCAATCAAAGAGCAATTTTCATAATTAAATTCCTTGAAATCCAAAATAGTGGGTTTAGCAACATCTAGGGTTTTAATTTCTTCAATCCCACTTTCATCAAAT